>NC_138375.1:1389715-1396683 GCF_054177405.1 Leptonychotes weddellii
GAAACAGCCAGAGGTTTAGTGCGGCTTCAGAAAGAACGGCTCTCCAGGTCTAAGCACCTGGCCCACGACCACACTGTCATATACGGTATGTGACATATACTATGTGCAGCATGTCATGCATCATGTGATATGCAGAGTATGACATAAGGTCACGTAAGATACATGTCATAGAATATGGCCGTATGTGCCCCACGCTGTGGCAAAGTCTGTTACATAACATTACGTAGCAGATTGCAGCGAGTTCAATGCCGTGGAAGTATGTAGTTTCAGCAATTTTTCAGGACTTTTCAAAAAAGTAATCTCCAGACCCAGTGTGGGGCTTGAACCCACGACCCGGAGATCAAGCGTCACACGGTCCACCAACCGAGCCAGCCAGGCACCCGATTTCAGCAAATTTTACTCCATGCTCGTGGTCCCATTTTAGTGTGGAGCTCTTCCCTTTACTTGGTTGTGAATCGTGAATAACTACTAGTTACAGATCATTTTCTTCCCCAAAACCGGCTATATGAAATCGCTGTAGAATTTCAGCGTGCACAGACCGTGTACGTGCACATTTTACAGGACGCGTACACCTGTCCCGGAGAAAACGCTGCGTTCGGCCAACGTCTGTGAACCCGCGTGTGCTTCCTGTTGAAACGGAGGCTGCTGCTAATATTACAACAGCCCTGCAATCTCGTCCTCTCCCGCCCTCCGATCAGATATGTGCAGCATTGACAGCAAATTTGAACACATGTTTCTCCCGTAGATTTTGACAGAGTGCTGTTATTTCCTGTATAGGAACAGTCCAATTTCCTGCTCACCGTTTGGGTTTCTCATGCCTGGGCTGCAGGATAAAATCTCCCAGCCACCCTGAGTGTGGTTTGAACCCTGGAGACATCTGATGAAGGATGTGATTGAATCCATTCTTTCCACCCCAAACTTAATGTCGAAATGATTACTCATCTCTGTTCATAAAGCTGATATTGCATGCTGAGGTTGGAAGTACAGAAATCTAATTAAAACCCCCGCTGCCGAGCAGGATCGGACTTACAAAGCACCGTGCTCCGAGCCTCCTTGTCCAAGGACTACGTGTAGTGTTGGATGGAGCTCGTATTCTGGACGGAGACTGGGAACGAAGGCTCATCTCACAACCGAAGAGAGGAAGGCTTTATGGGTCAGAGTCTGCGTGGCCGCCCCCGGTGCCCTTTGCCAGCAGCTCCTGCAGGCTGCACCTCTGGGAGCCCATGGTGACGGAGAGCAGGGGCTTGGCACTGTGGGCAATCAGCATCTTCCCATTTCTTGACTGGATTCTTTGTTTTTTGGGTGTTGAGTGTGAGAAGTTCTTTATAGATCTTGGATACCAGCCCTTTATGTGTCGTGTCATTTGCAAATATCTTCTCCCATTCTGTGGGTTGCCTCTTTGTTTTGTTGACTGTTTCCTTTGCCGGGCAGAAGCTTTTTATCTTAAAGACGTCCCAATAGTTCATTTTTGCTTTTGTTACCCTGGCCTTTGGAGACGTGTCTTGCAAAAAGTTCTTTTGTCCAAGGGATGGGGTGATTGGGTGATGAGAATTAAAGAGGGCACATGATATGATGACCACTGGGTGTTATATTCAACTAATGAATCATTGAACATTATATCAAAAACTAATGATGTCCTATACTTTGGCTAATTGAATTTAAATTAAAAAAAAAAAAATCAGTGTCTTCCTGAGGGTGGTCACATTCCTCAAACCTCACTTGAAATGCCTTTTCAATGACTTAGGACCAAGACTCCCCAGTCCAGCCACTAACTGCCTATTATTCCTGCGGGCAGGGGCCTCACGTCCTCAGAAGACAGACCCACCATTCTCAGGGTGTCTCCTGCAGGAAAGGACGAGGACCGTAGATTTTCAGTTGCTAATGTGGATTTCTGTGTGTGTCTGTGTAAAGGAAGCTCTTCTGTATGGTTTATGCTCCTAGGAAAATAAAAGCCATTTACATAGGTTTAGCATCACAGAGTTTACACCTAGCTTGCAGTCATCTAGGAGGGAGTACGATAGTTTTGCTTGTTAAATTAATCTCAACTGCCTTATAACCCAGCAGAACAGATATCATTCCTGTTTTCCAGGACGGGAACCCAAAACCCAAACCGGCCTCCATAGTGGAGGTGCTTACGCAGGTGCAATGGGAATAGCGTTTTAGTTTCTCGCTCAGAGGCATCATTTTAGACATTCACTGTGGTGGCTGAGCCCCTAGCAACATTTCCAAAGTCACTTAACAGACTCACGGTGACTGAGTGAGGACAGAGCATGTGCACGGGATGCTGAGGACATGAAGAGGGACGACTTACAAGGAAGCGAGGTCAGAGAGAATTGGCTCACTGAGGAGAGCCTCTCAACCTCCAGGCTTCCGAGGGCCACGGGGTGTGTGCCATTTTGATGACAAAAAATGCTTGTTTTTTAAACATTTTAAAATAAATGTGTTATTTTAAAATCTCAGCAGAAATAAAGGCAGTGGAAAGCAGGCTCTCATTATTCATGTGACCTGTACAAGTGAAGTTTGCAAAAGCTGTTTATTGTAAACATTCGGGGTCCCACGATGACTCTGGACCAAACGATGAGAGAAGGCAGAAGACGTGAGGCGTCTCGTCTGAGCCCCTGCGGACGGTGCCCAGAGGCACAGACGTGCATGGTGGTGCCCCTTCCTGTTTCCCCGCGGATCCTTGCTCTCGTGCTAGGTGGAGCTTAGCTCCCTGGGGTCGGAGCACCAGGAAAGCTGCAGATGGTAACTTCCTTACTCCCGAGTGCAGAGATCTCCAGGTGTCCCGCGGCCCCCAGGATTGGGGGGCAGCCCCCTCGAGGAGCTGGGCTCCAGGTGGGGATGCACCGAGCCTGAGCTGTCACTGCAGACATAAGTCGCCCACTGCAGAGGTCCCAAAAGCCGAAGGTGTGTGATGGTCAGTCCCCAGACCCTCCTGTCCATCGGTCACACCAGCCTCCCCTCCCTGCCAGGGGGCTCCGCCCAGGGGCTCTGCTGAAGGCCGAGCTGAGCTCAGGTGGGTGGCCACAGCCCGGCCCTCAGGAGGGCAGGACAGCGGGCACTGTTCTCCAAGGCCTGGAGCCTGCCCTGAGAGCGGAGGGACCCATTTCCGGCGTGCCGACCATCCCTTCACAAATGAAAATGCACAAACACTAAGAAGAGGCAAGGTTTCTAAATCTCGGTGAAAGGCAGTTGTTGGATAAAATTCCCAACTTATTCCCGGTAGACATCTGTTCATTTTTTGAGATTTGCAATGCCCTTTTTCCCTTTTAACTTTATTTTATTTCCATTTTGTTCATGACAAGGATGTCCCACTAGGAACAAGATGAACAATTCCATGTATCGGCGAGGGGCACTTAATCCATAAGATGCCTTGGCGCAGACGGGAGGCTGGGAGCCAGGCCTGGGGCGGCGACCCGGACAAGGGCAGAGACGGCATCTCGCTGACCCGAGTTCACGTAAACGGGATGGGGCTCGTGCCATGCCATGTGGCTCTTCGGGGACAGGAGGATGTGGCCACAAACACGACTTCATGCCAACATCAGGGGCCAGACCCTGAAGTCACGTAGTTCGGGTAGATTGCTTCCTGCAACCCTCAGGGGTGATATTTTTCACTCGGTCATACACTAGTGAGGTTTTGGTGTTTTGTTTTGTTTTTAATGAATGGCCCATATACTTGGAGATTTCCTGGACACATACAATTCAAAGTCTTTTCGAAGTCCAAAATAGTTTCATTTAAAATTATTTTCTTGGGGCACCTGAGTGGCTCAGTCGTTTAGCGTCTGCCTTCGGCTCAGGTCATGATCCCAGGGTCCTGGGATCGAGCCCCGCATCGGGCTCCCTGCTCTGCGGGAAGCCTGCTTCTCCCTCTCCCACTCCCTCTGCTTGTGTTCCCTCTTTCACTATGTCTCTCTCTGTTAAATAAATAAATAAAATCTTAAAAAAAATAAAATAAAATTATTTTCTTGCTTTGCGATGATCCTAAGTGTGTATAAATAAATGGGTATCTAGCAAAAATGTAGAAAAGGTGTCACATTTATGGGGAGCACGCATGCGGGCTCTTCCTGACCTCCCTCTAGGGAGGTGTGGCTGGGCCCTACGCTGGTTCACGAGGAGCATCTGAGGATCTCCGGTGGAAACCGGAGGATTCTGAACGTCCCGCGTTCACCCAGGATGGCCCCCTGCCCCACTCTCTCTGGCAGCAGCCCTGACTGTGCCGGGAGCCCGCGCCCCTCCACCGGGCACAGAGGGCCTGGATCTCAGTCTGCCCCCCTGCTGGCAGGTGCATGTTGCCAGCAGGGCTGGCCTCTCGTCGGAGCGCCACTATCACGGAGTTCTCGGTCCCCGGCCATCCCCGTGAGCTGCCCTGAGCTGCATGGGGCGGGCGTGCAGGTGGGGGCAGCGTCTACACTGTGCCTCACGACGCAGAAATACAGACCTTTCTCCTGGCCCTGTCTCCCAGGCTTAGGGCCGAGCTGACTATTCCTTTCCCATTCTTCTTGTTCTCCTTCTTCCTTGAGGTATTTTCCATACATTACAAAGCATGCTGAACGTTTTGCAATGACATCTGTCATTAATATCTAGATTCTCCCCAGTCCTCTTCTATTAATGGAGAAATACTTGTATTTTCTTTAGGACTGAGTATACTTAATGACCTTTTTTTTCCTATTTCCTTTTATGGCTTTTACAACTGAATCCCACTCAGCTCTGGGTTTAAACAGAGACTCGAAGAAGCACCCAGAATACTGCTTACTGTTTTATAGAAGAAAAAAACAACCTGATGACACCTATGGGAATTGTTGGGACTTAAATAATAATCAGAGATTTAACTGCTTTCCTTTAAAGCAGTGAACCTGCATACATAGCTTCAAAGCTCCCAAGACCCTAGACAGCTCCTAGAGTGAGGGGTTTAAAATACGGGCAATATGACAACGTCCTTTTAGGGGATTTATGCGGGGGGTGAAAAACACAAACCACACTTCTAAATCAAGAATAGTGCCTGTTTGTATGTTACTCTGTTTTTTGTTTCTTTGGGTTTTTTGTTTTTGTTTTGTTTTGTTTTTTACTCATTTTTTGAAGTTGTCCAAAAAGAATTTTGAAATGCCGATAGGTACATTCACGGTGCCCCGGTTCTGATATAAATGCTTAACCTCCTAAGGACTACATAGGAGGCTCTCTCTTTGTCCCCATGTCCAGTCCCACTGTGCGCAGGCGAGCCAGCCGACCTCAATCTCTCAGCACGCGCCTCGGGCTGCGATCCGAAGCCTGTGCGTGAGAATGGGGGCGTCTGGGCACAGCCCCAGGCAGGGGCTACCGAGTTCCTCGTGCGGGCCACCAGCCATGCCACGGAACCTCACCTCTCAGAGCTGTCTGCGTCCTGTCTCGGCACAGCCATCTTTTTTGCTCTTCTGTCACATTGCTTGGGGTTTCTGCAATTTCACTCTTCCCTGAGCCCTAAAGCTGCTCTGGTTTTCACCGCCCAGGCCCTGTCACTGGGCTGCCCAGCCACTTTCCCTGACACTAGGCCCTCAGTGCCCGTGGACCGAGGGCGGGGACACAGTGCGTGGCTGGAAGTCACCTTCCTGGGTTTTGGCATGCACGCCCCCACAGGAAAGCCCTCCCTGATTGCTGCCGTGGATGGCCGGGACTACCTGGCCAGTTCACAGTCTACATCCTTGCAACGTGAGGAAAAGTTCTACTAAGAGGTAACCACAAGCCTTCAACACACTGAAAAATCTGTCCTGAGTGTCTTGATACAATTGTTTCCTTTTCTGGAAAGCTCAGGAATTCAAAGCATGTTTTTATTTTATTTTTATTTATTTATTTATTTTAAAGATTTTATTTATTTATTTAATTGACAGGGAGAGAGAGAGAGACAGCATGAGAGGGAACACAAGCAGGGGGAGTGGGAGAGGAAGAGGCAGGCTTCCGGCTGAGCAGAGAGCCCGATGTGGGGCTCGATCCCAGGACCCTGGGATCATGACCTGAGCTGAAGGCAGTCGTTTAACCAACTGAGCCACCCAGGCGCCCCTCAAAGCATCTTTTTAAAAGCTAAACCATGTTAGTAAACATTTTCATCTACAAGGGACAATTTATGAATTGAGAATGTGGGCAGACCCTATTTTCACCCAGAACCACTTCATTGTCAATGATCTCTAAGAAATATATAAACATTAAATAATTTGCAACCCAAATATTTCTCACAGGTGATTTTGAATGAAGCAAATAATGTAAAGGGGAGACAGTGGGCTGGTATGCATTTGCACCACATGGTGCTGGATCCTGCAGGCGATCTGGGGCATGAGCATTTCAGATGCAGAAGGAAAACAGAGAGCAGTCTCGGAAGAGAAATGAAGGATTTCCCTCACATCCGTGGTGGATATGTCTATGGTGTGTTTGCTGTTGGTTGGTTTTTAGTGTTTTCTTTTTCTTTCTTTTTTTTGTTTAATTTTTTTTAAATTTTATTATGTTATGTTAGTCACCATACAGTACATCATTGGTTTTTGATGTAGTGTTCCATGATTCATTGTTTGCGTATAACACCCAGTTCTCCATGCAGTACGTGACCTCCTTAATACCCATCACCAGGCTAACCCATCCCCCCTCCCCCCTCCCCTCTAAAACCCTGTTTGTTTCTCAGAATCCATAGTCTCTCATGGTTCATCTCCCCTTCCGATTCCCATCCCTTCATTTTTCCCTTCCTTCTCCTAATGTCTTCATGCTATTTCTTATGTTCCACAAAGAAGTGAAACCATATGATAATTGACTTTCTCTGCTTGACTTACGTCACTTAGCATAATCTCCTCCAGTCCCATCCATGTTGATGTAAAAGTTGGGTATTCATCCTTTCTGATGGCTGAGTAATATTCCATTGTATATATGGACCACATCTTCTTTATCCATTCATCTGTTGAGGGCCATCTCGGCTCTTTCCACAGTTTGGCTATTGTGGACATTGCTGCTATGAA
>NC_138375.1:1396783-1420700 GCF_054177405.1 Leptonychotes weddellii
TGTCTGTTAGCCATTTGTATGTCTTCTTCAGAGAAGTATCTTTTCATATCTTCTGCCCATTTTTTTGACTTGATCATTGTTTTTTGGGTGTTGAGTTTGAGAAGTTCTTTACAGATCTTGGATACCAGCCCTTTATCTGCAATGTCATTTGCAAATATCTTCTCCCATTCTGTGGGTTGCCTCTTTGTTTTGCTGACTATTTCCTTTGCAGTGCAGAAGCTTTTTATCTTGATGAAGTCCCAAAAGTTCATTTTTGCTTTTGTTTCACTAGCTTTTGGAGATGTATCTTGAAAGAAGTTGCTGTGGCCAATGTCAAAGAGGTTACTGCCTATGTTCTCCTCTAGGATTTTGATGGATTCCTATCTCACATTGAGGTCTTTCATCCATTTTGAGTTTAACTTTGTGTATGGTGTTAGAGAATGGTGAGTTTCATTCTGCATGTGGGTGTCCAATTTACCCAGCACCATTTATTGAAGAGACTGTCTTTTTTCCATTGCATGTTTTTTCCTGCTTTGTCAAAGATTAGTTGACCATAGAGTTGAGGGTCCATTTCTGGGCTCTCTATTCTGTTCCATCGGTCTATATGTCTGTTTTTGTGCCAGTACCATGCTGTCTTGATGATCACTGATTTGTAATATAGCTTGAAATTGGGCAATGTGATGCCCCCAGCTTTGTTTTCCTTTTTCAACATTTCCTTGGCAATTTGGGGTCTTTTCTGATTCCATACAAATTTTAGTGTTTTCTATGCAAGTCTTTCTTCCAAACCTTGCATGTGATTGGTAAGACTTGTCATTCCACAACTTGCACTTTGAAAGTACAATACACTAAACTATTCTCATTAGTTAGACCAGAGAGGCACCTTACAAAAGAAACTAACATACCTAATAGAATGGTCTATAAAAAGGTTTAGGACTAAAACAGAACTCAATGATGATACTGCAATCCTTTTTTTGGATTTTTTACTTTTATTTGTTGGGGGGCATTCCCATATACCTCCCGGCCCAACACATGCACAGCCTCCCCTGCTACCCACATGCCCACCAGAGTGGTACATTTTTTGCAATCAATGGACCTACATGGATGCATCATCATCACCCAGATCCCATAGTTCACATTAGAGTCACTCTTGGAGTTGTGCCTTCTACAGGTTTGCAGAAATGTATATGACACATATCACCATTCCAGCATCACACAGAGTAGCTTCACTGCCCTAGAAACCCTCTGTGCTCCACTCCCTCCCCCCAGCCCCTGGCAACCACTGATCTTTCTAGTGTCTCCATAGTTTTGCTTTTTCCAGAATATCATAGAATTGGAATCGTACAAAAGGTAGCTTTTTCAGATTGACTTCTTTCATGTAGTCATATGCATTTAAGGTTTCTCCCATATCTTTTCATGGCTTGACAGCTCATTTTTTAGCTTGGAATAATACTATAATGTCCGGATGCACCACGGTGTATCTATCCATTTATCTACAGAAGGGCATCTTGGTTGCTTCCAAGTTTTGACAGTTATGGATAAAGCCACTATAGATGTCCATGCACAGAATTCGGTGTAGACATGTTTTCAACGCCTTTGGGTAAATACCAAGGAGTACACTTGCTGGATCTTGTAGCAAGAGTTCATTTTTGTAAGTAAGTCTCAAACTCTCTTCCACAGTGGCTTCCCCATTTTGGAAGAAGGAATGAGATCTTCTGTGGCTCCACACCCTCCCCAGTGTTTACTGTTCAGTGTTGGACTTTGGCCATTCAAACAGGTGTGCAGTGGCTTCTTATTGTTTTAATTCTCATTTCCTGATGGCACATGATGTGGAGCCTCTTTTCATGTGTTTGGCTGCCATCTGCAAATCGTCTTTGGTGAGGGGTCTGTTAAGACCTTTGGCCCATTTTTTAATCAGGTTGTTTGAGTTCCTACTGTTGAGTTGTAAGAGCTCTTTGTATATTTTGAGTGACAGCCCTTTATCAGATGCATTTTTGCAAATATTTTCTCCTAGTCTGTGCCTTGTCTTCTCATTTTCTTGACATGATCTTTCTCAGAGCAGAAATTCCTGGTTGTAATGGAGCAGGGCTCATCCATCACTCCTTTCAAGGATCGTGACCTTGATGCTGTGTCTGGAAAGCCATCACCACGCCCAAGTGTGATAGCACTCCAGCCTGTCGTAAGGGTTACCTTGCTTCAAGTACACACACTCCTTGCTTGCTGACCCAGAGCCCTTGATCTGTAGCAGAACGAATTTACTTTCTTTGAGATTTGCAGACCACTGGCCTTGGGGAGAGAAGGACCAGCACAGAGGCCAGCAAGTCTGTTTGAAGCTGCCTTGGCCTTCTGACCAGCCTAGCTACTTTTTTTGTCTTTAGCAAAATCTTTTCTTTTTTCAAGCCACACAGATGATTTTACTAACCTCCCTTTGTGTATCTGTAGACCTTTCCCTCCTTTGCAGAGAGAACAGAACACTCGTGCATATCATGAAACAGAAGCCAGCCCCTTTGCTAAGCCTTGAGCACTGAGATACCATCCGTAGCTGGCATCATCGGGTGGGCACGTCATTGAGGAAGGTTGCAGGCCACTGCAGTCGTTTTGCTGATTAACCACCCTCAAGCCCTTTGAGAACTGTGTGGCCAGGCAGAAACTGCGGGGCTGGCTTTTGGACAGGAGTTGGCCTTCTCCCCAGGTAGTGGCCTCCTGAATAAAATTCCTTGCCAATCAAACCGTGTCTCTTGAGTGATGGCCTTTCAAGCATGGGGACAAACTTGGTTCAGTCACACAAGCTCACCGAGGTCTTCTGCTCAGTGTGTAACCTTCACGAAGTTTCACACTTAGTTCTATCGTCTGTTCTGAGTTAACTCTCATGGAAGTTGTATGGGCTTGGTCGAGACTCATTTTCCTGCAAGTGGAGGTCCAGCACCGTTTGTTGATTCCTGTATAGTAACCTTGTATGATGGCATTCTTGACCCTCACATTCATACCCTTCATTCTAAACCTCTTTGAAGAAATTCTGAGGCATGTGAGAGGAATTGCTCCCAAGAAATCAGGCAAATCTTATTAAATATTCAAGGTATGAGTAACCAATAAAAATAAGTCCAACAATGACCAAGAAAATGTACCATTGACCAAATATGGCCAAATAATTAAATCTTTGTGATGATATTTATAACAACAAACCTGACTCTAGGGAAAAATCGAACTTGTTAAAACAAATGGCCACAGAAGAAAACTGAAGCAAATCTTTCTTTTTTAAAATTTTTAAAATTTTTATATGGAAAATAATTTATCCTAATGAAAATAATTTCAAGATAATAAATTTTAAAATTGTGTTTAATGACAATTAGATCAAAGAGTGACCCTGACTTGCTGCCCATGCTATATAAAGTATGTTCTCCAAGAATACTATGTCCAAATGGTCTGTGTGTGGGGGTCAGGAGACCAGGCTTGGGATGCAGACCCTGTGATTCAATCCCAGCTCCGCTCCAAGCTTCCTCTGTCTCCTGGAAGTTACTTGTACTTTCTGGACCTCATTCCGATGATCAGGAAAATGGGAATAATGGTGCAGAAACTGTGAACACTGCAAGAGTTAAAATACATGACATGCCTAGAAAATTGCCTGGCTCAGAGTGAGTCCTCCATTGGTTATTATTTACAAGAGGGTGAAAAATGTTTCTGTGTTCAAAAGCCAGGACAGAAATGCCAGATATCCATTTAGGGCAAGATGTAGCATCTTTCCACTTCCGACCACTTCTTTATCATCACATGGAATAATGGCCTCTACAGAATGACCCAATAAGCCTGTCTGTGCCCTAAAATGTAGTCAGTCTCCACGAAAACAGCGGCAGTGTATCTGAAAGACCATGGCAAGTTCATTAATTTTAACCACGAATGTGTCTGTTAAAAAAATTAATGACTTAGAAGGCAGGAGGGCGGTCACGATGGCGATAGCAAAGTCACAATCCTCTGCACAACCACCAACCTCCAAACCCACCCCTGCAGCCAGCAGATGGCATGTCTCTCTTCCCCAGGCTGCACCAGCTAGGAAAACCCACTCCCCAGTGTCTCCAGCCTGCTTCCTCCTCTCCACTCCCTCCGCCCCAACCTGCCCACCCCTCACACCAGGACAAACTTCCACAGGGAAGGGCGGTTCACGTCACCGGTGGAGGAAAGACAGCTGTTCCAGAAATTGCTTGCTTCTACGCAGAGATGCAAATGGGAGCTTCCATGTCTGCTAAATCACGGTAGCAATGTGTAAAAAGGCTTGCTTTTTAAAAATTAGAAATAAATTCAAATCTTCAAAAAAAATACCATGAGGGACATATTGGGAAGGGCAAGAAAATCAGGACCATCAGCCCCTCGCTTGCTATCCTCCTCCACCTGCATCCCTGTCCCCCATCCATGGCCTCGAGCCTCTGGAAGATGGTTCAAAGCCTGGCCATGTGCATGCAGGCACCGCCTGGCCAAATCTGCCCCCTCGTCCCCTCCACTCCTTCCTGTGTAGGAAATGCAGACTCAACTCTCAGTGACCACTGGGGATCCAAGAACACGCCAGGAGGTCTCTCTGCTCTCCAGTCCTCCTTGAAGGGTCCTTCTCTCCCCTGGTGAATGACAAACCCCAACCCATTCTTCAAACCCCATCTCAGCGGCTCTCTTCTCTCCAAAGCCTTAGCCTGTCTCTATGGCCCACAGAATTTTTTTTTTTTTTCCAGTCTGGGAATAGAGTGAGTTTAATTTCTTTATTTCAAAGTTATAAGCCTTTTGTTTCTCTTTGTCCCTTTTGAACTTTCTAGAATCTCTGGTACAATGTTGACTAAGAGTCAAAGATTGCAGACATTCTTGTCTTGTTTCCAGCCTTGGGGAGAAAGTTTTGGTTTTTCACCAGTAAGTATGATATTATTAGCTATAGTCTTTTTATAGATGCCATTCATAAGATATCTTATAGGTTAGGTAATTTATAAGGTTAAGAAATTTGCTGTGAAATTTTAGCAGGAATAGATACTGAGTTTTATCAAATAATTTCGTCTGCATTCACTAAAATGATCATTTTTTTTCTTCTTAAATCTGCTAATTTGGTGAATTACGTGAACTGCATTTTGAATGTTGACAGAGCACTGTATTCCTGAGATAAACCCCGCTTGGTCATGTTTCATTATACTCTTTATGTATTGCCAGACTGGCTTTGCTGTAACTTTGAGGGCTTTTGCATCTGTGTTCATGAGCAGTGCAGGCCCACACCTTTCCTGTGACGCCTCTCTCGGGGTCTGGTATCCGGGTAGCACCAGTCACGCAGGATGAAGTGGGAAGCGATCCCTCCTGGTCCATTCCTAGAAGAGTTGGTGTACTAAGACTGCTTCTCCCACCTCAAATGTTTGGTTTAATACGGGCCTGGAGTTTCCTTTATGGGAGGGTTTTAAACTAGAAGATCAATTTCTTCAATAGAATGTGATTATTCAAATGACCTCTTTCTTCTCGATGAGCTTTTATAGTTTGTGTCTTTCAAGGACTTTATTTCTTTCATTTATCTAAACTGTCTACAATTATGGGCACATTGTCTTGTTTCCTTTTTGTACTTGAATTTGGATAGGATGAAAAGTAATTTCCCCTTTCTTCTGCATGCCGGTAACTTGTGTTTTCTGTTTTTCTCTTGCCTAGTCTGGCCAGAGATGCATCGATTTCACTGGCCTTCTTGAAGCACCACTGTCCTTCTACTATTTTATGTTTTCAGTTCCATCGACATCTGCTCATCTAGTTATTTTCTTCCCTCTGTTTACTTTGGTTTTGATTTACTCTATACTTTCTAGTTTCTTATGAAAGTAGCTTAGATCATGGACTTGAAATCTTTATTCTGTTTGATGATAAGCATGTTAATGCCATAAACTTCCTTTTAAGGAGTGATTAACTGCATCACACATGATTTCTTTTCATTTCATTCAGTTAAAAACAGTTTTCCAATCTTGTGATTTCCTTTGGCTCATGAGTTATTTAGAAGTCTTTTGTTTATCAAATATTTAGGGTATTTTCCTAGTAACTTTGTTATTTATTTCTAACTTAATTCCTTTGTGACCTAAGACATGTCTGTATAATTTAGGGTTTTTTTTTTTTTTTTTCACGTTTGTTAAGGTTTGTTACTTGGCGCAGAATATGGTCTATATTGGTGAATGTTCTATGCACGCTTGGCAAGAACACGTTTCCAGCTGATTTGGGGTGAAGGCTTTTACCAATGTCAGTGAGGTCAAGTTGTCGAAATGTTATTCAACTCTTCTGTGTCTTTCCTGATTTATGTCTCTCTTTTAGGTATTAGTTCTGTCTATTTGCTGAGAGGGGAGTGTTGAAGTCTCCAACAATAATGGTAGATTTGTCTATTGCTTTCTGCAGTTCTATCAGTTTTTACTTTATGAATTTTGGAACTCCGTTGTTAGGTGCAAATGCATTTAGAATTGTTATGCCTTCTCAGTGAATTGGCCTTTGAACTGTCATTGGAAACTCTTTTTATCCTTGGTAAAATTCCTTGTTCCAAGTCTACATTGCCCAGTATTGATACAGCTACTCAAGATTTCTTTGTTTGCTGTTTAAATAATTTTTTTAAAAATCTATTTTAACTTCAAACTTATGTGTGTTTTTATGACTAAAGTAGATTTCTTGAAATAACATATAGCTGAGGGTTTTTTGATTAAATGCAATTTAATAATTTCTGCTTTTTAGACTACTTCTATTAATGTAAATATCACAATAGTTACATGTACATGCATCATTCTATTATTTTTGTTTGTTCCCTCTGTTTTCTTGTCCTTTTCGTTTCCCCTTTCTTACTTTCTTCTAAATAAATATTTTAGTAGATATATATTTATGTATATATATCTTATGTATATATACATATATATATCTTATGTATCTTAATGTATATATTACTATTCTATTTGAATGTACTAGATTTTTTGCCATATTTTTATATCACTTTTTCAATGGTAAACTCTTTTAAGAACTACTTTTATAGAATTTATCACACTGTATTATTTACTTGGTCTGGCCCACTAGACAAATTAAAAAGTAATATTTTTACTTTGCTTTCTTTTTATCGCTTAGCACATGAAGGGCTTTCTTATAGCAGTCCTTGAATAAATGAATAAACTTAAGGTATTCAGTAAGACACATATTACATTAACCATCCGTTTTCCAACTTCCTAAACAAATAGACTTCAAGTCAACTTTCTTTCTTTCCTTCATAAAAACGCCCTATGTTCTCTTTCTAAAACTGACGAGGTTTTTACTCCTCCTTTGGCCTGGCTCCGACCGTCCTGCTGAACCCTCCGGCGTGGCACTCCTGGGCTCCTGGTGGTCTTGGCCTCGCGCAGCTGCCCCTCCCCGACTGCACACCCTCAAACGAGTCTCATGACTGCCATGCACGGAGTAAGCCCGCAGGAAATATTTGGTGAATGAATGAAACTAGACTTGAATTTTTCCCATCAGACTGGATTTTTGTTTTGTTTAATGTGCTTCTTTGCTTGGGTCCATGGGAAGCAAGGAACAGAAGGCAGTGACGTCCCCAAGTGCAGTGGAATATTTAATCAGGCAGCGGAGAAACAGGGAAGTCATACTGCGTCTGTCTAATAATAGAAAATATATGGCAGTAGCAGAAGTCATCCAGAAAGTACCAGGATCTTGCCTTTGTTCTTTAAAAATACGTCTTTAGCTGCTATGTTTCCAAGTGCCATTTAAGTTTGAAGCTGTAGAAATAAAGACTTCTTCGCTAGGGATATGCTTCAGGAAAACATTTTGTGTTGAATCCAGACTCTAGGTAGAATGATGTTTTCGCACGTAACCGTCTTTCCTTCTAGGACCGAGTCATCGATACCAGTGGGGGTGTTGGTGTTTCCCGCGTTCTGTGCTGTAAGAGGTTCTGCAGCAGGACTTGTTCTTCCTGGCCTCTGACTTGCAGAAGCTGAATGGTGGATGCTGTTGATCCTTTGTGCCTACTACCTACAATAATGAAGTCCGTGTCCCCCGGCAAGCCCACGGTCACATGTGCAGGCGAGGTGGGGAGGGTACCAGCACACGGGTCTCCCCATGTCACCATCGTGGGCTTTTCCAGATCCACAGAGACATGTCACTGCCACTTTATATCATTGCCATCATCACAAAGGATCACCATGATCCTTCTGAAACCATCATTTTTTTTTTTTTTAATTTTTTTTTAATTTATTTTCTTTATTCTTATGTTAATCCCCATACATTACATCATTAGTTTTAGATGAAGTGTTCCATGATTCATTGTTTGTGCATAACACCCAGTGCTCCATGCAGAATATGCCCTCCTCAATACCCACCACCAGGCTAACCCATCCTCCCACTCCCCTCCCCTCCAGAACCCTGTTTGTTTTTCAGAGTCCATCATCTTTTTGCATCCTGGATGTGACGTGCAATTGTGAGCTGTCCCTAAACAGTGGAAGGACAGTGTTTATCTGAGTACACTAGCAAAGTGCGAGTAGCCCCGAGGCCCCCACTGTTCTGTTTGCCCTTCACACCTGCCACTTACCCTTCTCCCAGCACACAAGGTCTGCTCCAGACGAGCAGGTGCCGACACGAGTCCTGAAAGTCCTGGGTAAATTACAGCGTCCGTTCATCTTCACTTTCCTGTACGGAGTCATCCTCCAGAACCCGATTCAAGCTCAACCCTCACCGAGAGATGTTCTTCCACCTTAAAAATAATTTACAATTTGAAATAAAAAAACTAACAAAAAGATCCACATTTACGTAACATCTCATAGCTGTCAGAACGTGTTTATGCACATGGTTCTGTTCAGCCCTCAAAATAGTACGGCACACTGACTATACCCATTTGTGGTGATGAGGCTGAGATGAGAGCAGGCAAAGGGGCTGCCTGAGGTCATCAGGGTGGGGGTAGCCCCACCAGACCAGCATGTGTTCTAGGTGGCTGACCCCGGGCATAGCCCTTGCAAACATGCCACACAATTAAATGCATCTGCAAGCCAGGGTTTGCATTCAATAACACTTAATTTGGTATTTTTCCTGAAATGGAGAAAAGGAGCTTTGAAGGCAACGACTGTGTCTTATATCTTTTTCTCTTTTTCTCGCTGTTCTTGGCCTTGAGCACACTCACGGATTTTTTTAAGCATTTGGTACGCATTCAAGGCAGAAACCTAGCAGGTGTCTTTTCTCTCACTAGCAAGTTTTTGGCTCATGATAACCCAGGAACCCGGGCATCACCCAGTCAGAGGAACCCTGGTAGTGGTGGGAAGTTGGACACTAGGAGGTCTCGCCCTTGTGCCCTGGCAGCCCAGTCTCTCTGTGCTGGAAGGACGCGGTCAGGACAGTCCAGTCCCACCTGCCTGTGTTACCGGGGAGAAGACCGAGGCCCATGCAGGGGGCTGGCTCGTCAAGTTCGCGTACCTGGTTAGTCACCGAGCCCACACAGCCCCAGATGCCAGAGTCCTGTTCTGTGTGGTGTCCTGGCATGCCTCTTCTTCAGGGACGAGGCTGTCTCTAAACTGACTTGAAGGTCTAAGAAAGCAGATCCAGCCATGAACCTAGGTGCCAAGAGCTACCGCAAAGTAGTTTGTGTTCCGTCAAGGCATCTTACAAATCCATTTCAAGTGTTTTTTAGTATCAGCTGACAACTAGCGTTTTCAAGAGATGTACAAACATATTTTCATTATAATAATTCATCATTTAACTCTTAAAAATTTAGTTTTTTATCCAAAACTAACATGCTTCTGGGTAGCACATTTGCTGGTGATGGACCCACCGTGGGCCTGATAGTCATGTTAAATGAGGGCTTTGCCGGAACGACATGTCCGTTAGTCATGCTGGCCCTGCTGGGTAGGCATCTTTGCCCTGTTTAGAGGATAAGGCAACAGGGACCCAGTAGAACGTCCTACCTGCCCAAGGACGCGCCGTGGAGACGTGGCCATGTGAGCCACACGCAGACCGCAGAGTCCGAGCTCCTGGGCTCCGAGCTGCCCGGGCCTTTGGAACTCATCACTGCCTTGCACACCTGGGCTGGGAAGGCTGCGGCTCAGACCCCCCGTAGCGGAGGACCTCCCCCTGCCCTCCAGGAGGACTCATGCACATTTGCAGGGCTGGTCTTGCAGATGGAGCCTAGGGTGCAATGCCCCCAATGGCATTTTGTTTCCTTAGCTTTGTTAAATCTTTTAATTAAGGTATGTTAACAAAGCCAAAGAAAAATAAATGACACTGCTTACAAGGAAATTAAATTGAGGAACTAAGCCCATTTATAATTATTGTATTTCAATTAGGCTGTTATAGGGCTGGGCGAACGGAAAGATAAAAAGAAGAATACTGATGTGGGAGTTTCATAAATATTTGCAAAGTCCTGTTAGAAACAGACCCGCATAAATAACGCTCGAAAATAGTCCGTGTCCTGAGCTGTGCCCTCTATGCTAATTATCACATGAAATAATTCATCTGCAGTGTTCCCACCAAAATTCAGCCCAGGATGCTAACAAAGCCTTTTTCCCCCCTCTTCAACGAATGCATGGAATTCCTTTGAAGAAAGATGTTAGATCAATGCGTGATAACATTTTAATTTATTATTTTAAAATTAAAATACAATTAAATTTTTGAAAGAGCTAGAATTAAATTTAAATCCTCCCTGTATTTTAAAGCTCAAATATCTAATTTTCACCAGAACAGGGATAATTATAAATCATTCTTTTGCATTTAATCCATATTTACCTCACTGCTTAAAGAAACAGTAGTATACATATATCTAAATTTATTATTCTGAAAAATGAAAAAAAAAAGAAAACATTAAAAGAACTTACTTTTTTTTTTTAAAGATTTTATTTATTTTTTTGACAGAGAGAGAGACATAGCGAGAGCAGGAACACAAGCAGGGGGAGTGGGAGAGGGAGAAGCAGGCTTCCCGCAGAGCAGGGAGCCCGATGTGGGACTCGATCCCAGGACCCTGGGATCATGACCTGAGCTGAAGGCAGACGCTTAACGACTGAGCCACCCGGGCGCCCAAGAACTTACTTTTTTTAAAACCAAGGTAAACCTGTTTAGCCCCCTGCAGGGGTTGAAAGGAGGCAATGTGGCCTCGTCTCTGGGCAAGCACCCATCTGCAGGGCCTGGCATCCCAGGATGGGAACTCCCGTGCCTCCCGTCCTCCCTGAGGGCTGCTGGCCCAGACTCAGGACAGCTCTGCCACTTTCATGGACCCGCCTTAGGTAGGCACGCCTCTGTGTCCTTCTTTTGGTGTCTGTCATATTGCCATAATTAGGAAACCCCTCCCCATAGTTGACACAGATTAAATAGGACCCCATCTTTGGCAGGGCAGCAGAAGATACCCTTAGTAGATTGTAGGATTTATGATTATATCACTTTCTACCAGGATCTTCGTTTTTGTTTGTCTTTTCTAGACTCATAGACAGGAAGCCAATCTTACTTTTGTACATTCACATGAACAAGGGAAAGAACAACTATTTTGCAAACCCTTACCGGCTCCTAAGGAGATGAGTAGACATCCAGCGTAAGTCCCTGGAAAGTATTTCTCAACTGGACAGAGTGATTTTATGTCTGTTGAACCAAATTCTAACATAAATGTGAGCATGGGATGTCATGGCTTTAAAATTTCCTTTTACCAGGAATGAGCTCTCATTATATCTTATAAAAGTGTGTGTACACTTCAGCTGGGCATGAAACACACCCACACACACACCCCCTGGCCCCTCTTCAGAGTTGAGAAACACTCTTGCGGGACACTCTGCTCTGATGTGATTAGAACCCGGAGGTGATCCCACAGGGAAGGGAGAAGGACGGTGCCGACTTTTGCTGGCCGTTCCTCGGGGTCTCGGCGTGTCAGAGGGTGAGAACCGAGGTGCAGAGAGGCATCTTCCTGGAGGCCTGCAGGTCCCACTGGAATCCTCCTGCGCCTCGGCACGTTGAAGGGGGGTCTCTACCCGGGTGCAGTGGTAGCAGCCGGGCTTGGAGAAGAGAACCCGGAGCGGGGAACAGGCTGTGGCCCCTGGGCCCTCTCCCCGCCGCCTGGTGCAGCAGGGAGGCTCGGCTGCTATTTATAGTCTGTCAGTGTGACAGCAAGTGGCCTGCCACGGCCTGGCTCTAAATTATGAATACGTAAATAATTGGCTCCCTGCACCTAAAATTAGACAGTAATAAGATTTCTCTGTCACCCAGGGAGCTGGACCAAAAAAATAGAAAAGAAAGAAAGAAAGAAAGAAAAAAAAAGACCAAGAGCAAAAATGAAACCCACGTCCATACTGGGGGCTGTCCTAGCCTCCTGACCCCACGCACCTGCCCCTCCTGCCTGCTTGGTGGGAGCCCCCCTTCCCCGTGGTCCTCGGCCCCCTCCCACCTCAGCTCACCATGGGGGCACTGCACCCACCGGGCTGAGGAGACGGTGGAGTGAAAGCAGGTCACCTGATGCAGGGAGAGTAGCAGCCAGTTCTTGCCCACCCAGGTCCTGGAGAGGGCAGAGACACGGCAGAGACGCGGCAGAGACGACCAGGCTCGGAGATGCCTGACCCGTTCACTACATTCTGACTCTTTGCCCCAAAAGACAGTGGGTGTCTCCTTGTTTCTCCCTTGCCTCTTGTCATGAGCTGGCTGCCAGGCCTCAAAGACTTTTCTGATGCCATTTGTTTTATGTCTTACTGTTTTGGGGGATATAAAATACGCATTTTCATAGGAAATATAAAGGCTTTAATTTAACTTAAAAAACAATGTCCCTTTGAGTCTATAGGAAGTACTCAGTTTGCTGCATTAAACCTCCTTAGGGGGAAAAAAAAGCATCTGTGTGTGTGCATGTGTGTGCGTGTATGGGGGAGATTCACACTGCCTTTGTTGTAAAGGTGGTCATCCTATTCAAGAGGGTGTGTGACATTTAGAGGAGAGTGCTAACCTAGCAGAGCTGTCTCCTAAAGACAGGCACAGGCAGGGTTCAGGGTGGGAGGAAGACAGAGCAGGCTGGCTGACTGGGTGCTCAGGGTTGCCGCACGTGAGGGGGCTGGGGCTAGGGACCGGGGACTGGGAAGCTAGGGCGATGGGGGGCTGGGATCCAGGAGACTAGGGGTCTGGAAACCTGAGGTCTGGGAGGGAAGAATGGAGGAGCAGGTGCTCAGTGCCTGCACGGTGGCACTTGGGCTAGGAGCTGAGGACCTGGAACTGGGGGGCTGGGAGGCTGTGAAGCTGGGAAGCTGGGGGGCTGGGTGCCGGGAGGCCAGGGGGCTGGGAACCCAAGATCCGGGAGGGAAGGATGGGGGAGCAGGTGCTCAGTGACTGCATGGCGGTGCCCAGCCCCAAGCCTGTTTCCTTGCTTGCCTGCAACCTCACTCTCTCTCCCCCGTCGCCTGAGCCCGGAGCAGTTGACATTTACCCCAGCCAGATAATCGAGGAATAACATTTGCGTTACAGTTTAACCGACCTCTGCCTCCGTAGCTCCTTTTAGATTAGCTTCTAAACAACAGAAAGGGAGAGAGAGAGGTGGCTGGCGCTCGGGAGAGGCAGGTGGTGGGGCCGGAGCGGAGCCTATTACTGCAGGGCCGGCGTGGAGGGGCGCTCTGCCCTTTCCCGGGCACAGCTATTACCGGGAACGTATTAAAAGCATGCAGGTCGCCGTGAGCAAAGGTTAATGGATTGACTATTACCTGTGTGTGCGACACAGCACCAGCCCTACTCAGGAGGCTCCGGGGAGAAACTAAATGAGGGGTCTTTGCATCCCACCCCGGCCTGCTGATTTCCAGGAGAGAGGATCCCCCTGGAGAGCGTCCGTTACGGAGGCTTGGAAGGCCCGTGTTAGGAGAAGGCAGGTGTTCTTCCCTTACGAACTGCCAGGCTCCTGCCCAACGTCGCTTCCGTGCGACAGATGGACGGTTTGTGACTGTTGACAGAATCAATAGTGGTGAGGGATCGGGCCGTAGCAATCAAAACACAAATCGGTAGCTTGAAAAACAGTTTGAATGACAAACAGCAAGAAGTGGACGTTGAAAAGAGTAGCTCTGATAGCACCAGAGGCAAGAGTCACCTTTCCCACAAGAGCTCGCTCCCCCTTGAAGCCCCCGAGTGGAGAGCTAAGAGTCCTACCCTTCCTCAGACGCAGCAGCATGCATTCCCCAGCGTGGGCCTGGCCTGACGAAGGGACAGTCAGGAGAGATGATTTCAGAGAACCCACGAGACCCAGAGAGGACCTTACTATTTATTGCCTGGGTGAGTAACCGACGGCCCAGAGCCCCGGATTCAAGAAGTCACCTGTGTGCAGCCCTTGGTTGCAGGGTGGCTGGTAAACCGTGGGGGGAAGCAGCAGTATGCTTCTGGCGTCTTCGAGACACAGGAATACGGGCACGCGACAGATGGCATTGTTTTCAGGCAAAATGCTTATTTCCGTCTTGGCGGCATCGAGTCAGTGCCAACGCGGCACCCTCCTCCCCGTCCTCAGCGAAAACTGACGGACCTGAAAATTCAGCGGGTAGTCAGGTGCCCGCCGACCAGATCAGCGGAGCCTCTAGTGGACTCGAGCTGGGCTCCTCGGTGAAACAGAGTGGAAGTACAAACACCACTCGAGCTGGCGCATCCCCGCGGTGTGACCGGGGACCCTGTCGGCCAGCAGAAAACTATTCTGAAGCCCCAGATGCTCCGAAGGCTGTGGGTGTCCTGCCGCGGCTACGTTCCCTCGTTTGCTTCCTCTGTGTCGTCTCTGCTCCATGTCCCCGTCCTAACGCACAGGTGGGCCAACGGGCACAGTCACAGAGCACCAGCAGCTAGCAAGTGCCTACCGTACTCGTCCATTCGTTCACTCGCTCACTCATTCGTTCCCAAACACACAGCAGAATTTCTAATGGATTAAAACACTAAAACCTAAAGCTTTGATCGAATCCAGAGAGGTGAAGTCCCCCTTCAGAACCCGGCTGACCCAGGAGAAGGAGAAACCCAGTGGGACCGGGAGACACCGGAGCGGGTACTTCTTAAGAGTTAAACTGATGTCCAGTCACCCCTTTAAGATGCGTCAATTCACTGAGAAGTCACACTTTGGGGAGGCTTGAAAATTGCATCACAGCTCAAGTGCTACAAATTGCAAACAGTCCCCTCCTAAGCCTTTCTGATGTTGCAAACTCTTCGGTTATGGTCTCTGTGAGCCCTACAGAAGTCTGGCCAACGCTTCCACCAGCGTGGTTATGTGTAACTAAAGGCCACTGCCGGGGGAGGATGCAAGCTTTGCCTGATCTCCCGAAGCACAAAGGAAATCCCTGAGCAAAGGCTCCCCGTTCCGAACCTGCCCAATAGCTTTGAAAGGATGACCTGCTGACACCGGGGAGGTTTTACTCCTCATTTAATTAAGAGAGAAAGGATTTCAGTGGAGAGCAGGCTTTGAGCTTCCTTTGTAATTTTCGCTGACCAATCCAATTATGTGGGTAATTGTAAGTATCTTTCGCGAAGCATGGACAATCGGTCACAAAATGAGTCGAAATCCAACAAAGTGGGCCTCTGTCCTGAAAAATACGTCGGGGGGAGGGGGAATTAAAGCAAGCACAGCGGAGTTTCAATGTTAAAAATGCCGCCAGGACTGTTGCGCTTTATTCATCCGGGCGGAAGCTTCCAGGCACTGATCTGGGCTCAGGAGCTCCTCGCACACGCGCGGGTGGGCAGAGTGTGCTCTCTCCCGGGCGGTGGGGAAGGGCAGAGGCGCCTCCCTTTAGGCTGGTCCGACGTATATTCGAATCCACACCACACAGGGTTGCTGACGGGAGCAAGAATTCTCCTCCCTGCAAAGGTGAATCTGAAAATAGTTTGTTTAGTTTTTAGGTCAACAACCCACAGGGCCTGTATCTTTCTGGATACATTTATTTCGAGGTACTTAAAAACTTGACTTTTATGAGATTATTTAGGCACTGATTATTTTTGTCGAGAAATGTGTCCTTTCTCCCTCTCATTCATCCTCTGCTAAGATATTTCTGTTTGTCAGAATGCCACCGTTTCTGATAAATGGCTGAAGACAGACTGCTACACTTTATTAAAAAGTAATAACAATTTTTGTACGCACCCTTCACATTGTAGGGGGGGGACCATGAATCAAAGAACACTGCCTGTCTGGGCCTGATAAATGCGCCGTTTACCAGCTGAGGAGTTATTTAGGACTGGCTATTAATTTAAATCACATTTATCTTCCCCGGATGGGGGAGGTGGCCGTGATAGCAGTGGGGATGACCAATGGTGCGGCTAAGTGCACATTATTTATTACTGCTGCCTCTGCAGGGATGCACAATATGTGAGGGGGAAAAAAAACAAAAAACAAAAAAACAGCGCCAATTACCGCGGTTAATCTCGTCAGGGCAATAACAAATTTCTTCCCAACACAAGGCAATTTTTATGCTTGCACTTTTTCTCTTCCAGACACAGACTTGCTTATAATTCTCCATCATTAAACTCAATTTTCTCGTTCTTTTCTGAGTGCTCATGGGAAATTTTTAGTTCTCTCGGCTTCACCTTTGTTTGGAGAATAGAGCATTTTTTATGCATTATCCAAAGGAAAGTGTGTTCTTTTGAGCCCTTAATGACTATTTGTTGGTAATATGGGGAGGTGATATGTATTGCAGATCAGATTGGCCATATTTTACTATTAAATGTTTTTCCATTAATAATAATGCCTCTCACATAGCTTTTCAATTCACCAAGTTCTTAATATGCAAAATAACAATTGGGAATAACCAATCATTAGCATTTTTTTGCCAATTAACTTCAATTTGATTGATCTACCGTGGAAGATTAAAATATTTCTAATAAAGTGCATCTGAAGTGTGAATTAAATGCAAACATGCACAATTCAGCTTGTCGCGAGAAGCCCAAGGAGCAGCGCCGGCCACTGGCTGGGAGTGAACGTCCCCGCTGCCCATGCTGTCCAGGCACCCATCCGTGCAGACCCTCCTGAGGCTCCCAGCCCGACCACGAGCCTTGGCGTTCCAGCTGGCTTCCCCACGCCGAGCCCTCACTCCACAGGACTGTGCGGCAGCAGCCTGCGTTAGTACTTCGTACACTTTCCCAAATTAGACACAATAAATTCCTACCCAACAGAGTCAAAATTCAAACGCAAATAATGAAAACGCGTGTATGTGTATGGTACCCCGTGTGTGTTCATACCGCTTTCTGTGTAAATAGACCGGTAATTATGAAGTAATGAAAGCGTTTCATTTTCTGGCTGCCGTCATCGAAGTAGCTCTACTTGAGTGGATTCCAGGGGAAAGGGCGTCCCTGGGGAGAGCCAAAACATGAGATTGGAAGAATCTGACCTCACAACCCGACGTGACCGGGACAAGTCTCGTGTGTTTGCTTTTCTGACTGTGGCTTTGACATGTGGTAGGTGGCTGGTCAGGGGCTGGTTCCAGGGAGCCCCTCAAACAAAGCAGTTTGCAAGGACTATCACCTGGCCCAGGCCTGGGGGTCGGGGAATGAGTCCCAGTGCAACCTTCGTGCAAGAGCTGGGGTCTCACCTGTTACAGTTCCTGAGTACACAGGCTCACAGGCTCAGAACGACTCCTCCTCCAACACAGTGTCCGCACCCTCTGGGATAACTTCAGGGTTTGCAAAATCAAGCCTTTCTGTAGACAGTAAAAATCGTGTGGACGGGTCAATGTATTTGCATATACACACACACATATATATATATATGTGTACACATACACATGCATATACCCACGTATCTATATATGTATATATACATTTATATAATTCATTTATTTATGCGTATACATCATATATATTTATTTATACATTTATATATTTATTTATTATTATTTTTAAAGATTTTATTATTTGACAGAGAGAGACACAGCGAGAGAAGGAACACAAGCAGGGGGAGAAGGAGAGGGAGAAGCAGGCTCCCCGCGGAGCAAGGATCCCGATGCGGGGCTCGATCCCTTGACCCGGGATCATGACCTGAGCCAAAAGTGGACGCTTAACGACTAAGCCACCCAGGCGTCCCTATACATTTATATATTTATACACATATGTATTCATACAATTACGTATACATACTTATGTGTACATATACATACATAAATATATATATTTAAATAGAGTTAATTAGACAGGTTAAATAAATAAACAAAAGTTGAACAATAATCCACTGTTTTGTTAAACAAGGGGTTTCAGTCTGGCGTCTGGTCAGGCCAGGCGCTCCTGACAGGCACTTTCAGGCCATCCAAGAAGCATTCTGCAGGGATGGACAGGCGGCCACCCTCCTCCCATCGCTGTCGCCGCGTGTCGTGCGCACGGGGCGTTGCTCTAGTTCCGTGGACTTCTACGGCCTGGCGGGAATGGCCCCGCCCTTGACGCTTCCCTCCTCCTTCAGTCACACGCCCTCCACCAGGGGTCTAAGTGCCGCTTTCTCCCACGCTTGCCTCTTTCAGGTGGTCTTCTGTGCTCCCTGGGCTTCCCGCCCCACGGGGCCGCGGCCGGTGGAGCATCAGAGCGGTCCTGTTGTGTTTAGGGAGCGGAGTGGTCCATCCCCCTGTGCAGGGCAAGCTGCGATGGTTCAAAATCGTTGACTTCAAAAACAACCACACGATGTTTCAGAAAATACATGAGGAGCTCAGTTGTCAGGCACTGCTTGGAGGAAACCACTGGGGCTCCGCTCACAGCGCGGGGTGGGCCGTGGTCGAGAAGCCCCGGGCTCAAGGCGAACCCCAGCGCTCGCTGACGTGAGGAGCTCGCCCGCCCTCTCTAGCCTCAGTCCCTCTTTCACGGAGTAGGGTCACGGTAATAGTGGCCCTCCCTGGGGATTCAGCGACCGCTAACGCCACCGACCGCTCTCCGGTGTTAGCTGGTGTGGTGACTCTTGGCACTGTGACTGCTGAGCCCACGCTGAACTAATTCTGTGGCCAAAAACACCGTGCGTGTGTGATCGCATCAGCTGACCGTCACCTCCGTGGCTCAGTTAGCGAGGTAAGTCACGCTGCTACCACAAAGAGGCCTGGAATCGACCAGCTCCAGCAGCAGAGCTTCCTTCCACAGGCAAGCAGGGCCAGTCCTCAGTAGTCCCTCGGGGTCCAGTGTGAAATAGCCGGCTTTGTGACCAACACTGCCCGTCGCGAAGCTTGAGAGAACAAGAACTCCAGAAGGTGTTGACCTGCACCTGCAAACTTCAGCCTAAACTGCATGGAATAATTCTCCTCGGGGGCAGTTAAGCCAGGTCTTTCTCTTGTCCATGAAGAGACTCAGAGCATATGGATAGAGCTCCCCCTCACCACCACTGCTGAGAAGACAGAGAGGATCTTCAGAAGGGAAAGCAAGGGCTTACGGGTTTTTACCACATAGGCGGGATAAAAGGTGCACGTGCGCTGCGCAAGGGTCCATGTTTGGGCTGCCATCCTTGGGCTCCCAGAAAGATGGGCCTTTCCGGTTTGTCCTGCAGAGGGCTAGCACTTCCACACAGGGGCCCTGGCAGAGGCCACGGCAACCTTGCTGGTCCATACCTGGCCTATGGCCTCAGTCACCCACAGGGCTGCCAGCCCTCTGCACTCTCCACATGGATCCACTGGGGGTCCTCAGTCTTATTGGATGTGGCTAGGCGAGCATGCCCAGATTTCTAATCATTTGCAGTGTGAAATGTAACAGCAGACACTGTGTGGATCAAAACAAAACAAAACGAAGGAACAAAAAAAGCACAATTTGGGCTTGGAATGTCCTGTGGTCCAGAGAGGTTGTCCTGGATCCCTTTTCCAAGACACCGGTGATTTTTAAACACTGCATGTCAGATTCATAGAGAACTTTAAGCCCATCTGGCTTTCCCTCTGGAGGGCTGTCCACACACAGACCATTTGCCCCTCCATTGTTCCAAAATCCATGTGCCTTGACCCTGTGGCCCCTGGACAGCCAAGGCTCTCCTTTCCACCCTGGTCCTAAACGAACTTCCAGGCCTCTCTGCTTTGAACAGCTAGAATTGTCTTCTCCATCCTTGGCCCTCGTCTCTCGTTCCCTCTACACAACTGGAGACCCATCCTATGGGGATATGCCCTTGTCCTCCGTCTCTAAGTCCCCCACCTGAGATGGAACGTGATATGCTCACACTGGCCCTTGCCCAGGGGAGAAGTATTTGCCCACTGACTCCTGGATGCCTTCCTGCCATTTTTCTGATGTCTGTGGGGAAGCTCTGCCATCTCCATCCTGGCCCAGGTGGGCTGGTCATGTGATGCCATGTTCGCCTGAAAAGGTGGCCATGTGAAACTGCTAAGTTCTGTTACATGTGACCCTCCATTCACTTCCTATCCCGCTGCAGTAGGCCATCTAGCTTGGCTGTATTAGGGACTGTGGAAGCCAATATCTTTGAGTGACAACCGTCCACAGAAGCCTGTTCAAGTCTTACCCAAGGATATGGACACTACCTTTAGGGCCCACATACCTAATTTGCTCTCATCATTGGTGAGAACAAATCTTCATCCTCTGAGCATACAGATATATTATAAAAATAGAAAACAAAATCATACAGAGCTGTGTTTGGTAAATGAGGTAGGGGAGCAAGATGAGCTTATTGCTCATGCCCAGTAAATAGCTTCCTCCTATGCTGCCTACCCCCTTAGGACTCCCCTCGCCCCATAACACACTGCATCTTATTTAGTGGAAACATTATCCATCCACCCAGATCCGAAACCCCAAAGTCATTATTAATCACTTTCCTTTAACAAAATCATGTTCTGTACATTCAATTTCAGAAGAGTTTCTCAAATAGTGTCTTTATCTCTGTTCCCACCCACCATGGGCTAGTTTCTGCCTTTCCCATTCCCAAGAAAATCGTGGCAGCGACCAACTGGTCTCTGAGCACCTGCTATCAGACCAACCCAGTGCATGCTTAGCTACTACTCCAAAATAGCCCCAGAGAGCAAAACTCCCTGGAGGCCCTCCATTTCAGAGTCTGAGGTCTTTCCCACGCATTCTGGTCATCACACTCTAACTTTAAGTTAATTTCTGATCATTTATTTTCTGTCCCGTTTTCTCTTCCCTCTTCTTCTGAGATCTAGTTTCCTGCTCTTCTTTCTTATTTATATTGGATGATCATCATTGATCTGGTCTCAAGGTTAGTGAATCTTTCATTGGTTATCTCCATTTATAATGAAGTCCACCAATGATGTTTTTTTTCAGATTGTTCACTTCTAAAATTTCTATTGTTTTTTTAATGTATATTAATTCAATTTTGTTTTTTAAGGTGTATATATTCAGTTTCGCTGATACGCTGTCCTGTCCTTTCATTCATTACAAAATATCTTTCTTTTTCTTACCGAGCATACCTGTGATGGTGGCTTTGAAGTTCTTGCTTCATAAACCCAGCATCTGAGTCATCTTGGGGTTGGCGTCTGTTGTCTTTTCCCTTGAGACGTTCCCTTGAGATATGTTCCTCTATCTTTTTATGTCGAGTAATTTTGGATTATATCCCAGACACTGTTCAGTGTCCCCAGGGCCAGCTAGTTGTCTCCATATTTTACCCAGAACCTACAGCTCTTACATGTTGGAGAATTTATTTGGTAAGTGCCTGCTCCTTTATGCTGAAAGTGGCACTTCCTCCAACATAATTTTTAGCCTCACCTATCAGTACCGCCTCTACAAAAATCTATCTCCATATTACAGGCAAAGCATTCTCCTCACTATTTCATGGAGCTGACTACTACTTCCAACCGGTATCATAGGCCTTGAAGTGTCCATTCAAAACCAGCTAAGTTAACTACCCAGGCACTTGAGAGAAATAGATTGTCCTGGAGTAAGTGAGAAAATATAAGATACTTTACCATAATATTATCATGTGATGGTCTGTGTTAAATTTGCCATTTTAAGACAGTTTTTTCTTAGTCAAAAAATATTTTTTTTCCAGTAGAAACTCAGGGACTTCTAATATACAAATTAAGTTTTTTCTTGCCAAATTCCTGAACAACTATAAACATTTTCAATTTGTCAAAACAGTCATCTCATTTACTACATTTCTGTGATGCAAAGGTCCTGAATGTTCAGGAAATATGTGTGTGTGTGTGTGTGTGTAAATGTTTGTAAGTCATTTTAAATAATTTCATGTGCAATGCTGTTACAAAATCCATACATTTGTAGACCCACGTACAAAATCGGAAAGGAGAAAAAAAGAGAAGCTAGTTGATGCTTGAGCTACCCAGCTATAATGCACAGAGGTTTAAAGAAAATGGCAAAATTATATTACATACAGACCTCTAAAGATCATTTTGAGACAAATCAGCAATCACTTAGAGATCATCTATTCCATGTGCATTGTTTTCCTGGGCTCCATGGGAAATGTAAGAGAAGTCGTCAGCCTCAAGAAGCTTAGAGTCTAGCAGTCACTCACCCTGTAACAGGTCATACAAAGGGAGTTCCTCCTCTACCTCCTAGCCCGTTACCCCAGTGAACCGGCCACAGTGGCTGAGGCTTACAGCCAGCCAGCCACAGAGAGAGGCTGATGCTCTTCCCAGAATCTTTACCTTCTGCTGTACTTTTTGTATCTTGGAGACACGTATTATTCTCCATATTCTTTATCTTTACTTCCTCATGGGATCAGATATAACTGTTTTATTTTTTTTTTCATACTTACTTCTAGTATCTAACCAGCTAAGCCACTTCAATCCAGGCATTGCTCTGGAGTTACTGTACTCATCTAAGATCACAATAAAAGTCAGTAGTGTAGAGGGAGAAAGTCAATTTAATATATGTAATAAATGAATAGAAAAATACATTATTATGCAGAGACCAGATTTTCAGCAAACGTAAAGCGTTATTCCCCCTCAAAAAGTAGTTAACATTATAATGAAAAATTTTTATTTTTGTGTGATTTTGAATAAAATATTCTGCTGAAATAGTAGAAATAATTCAGTGTCCCACAATGTAATAATCTTCCCTCTCTGTTATACTCATACTGATGCGGAGTCACAAGGTGGGGAGGGGATGTCATGTAATGTTCGAGAGAAAAATCTTAAGTTGTCAATGTTCTAGTAATGTGGTCAAATGTTGACAGTGCTCTGAAAATTTCATTTGCTGTAAAGATGTTTTTAATTAATCACAAAAGCAAAGGATTAGCTGTACATGGACATTAAATTCTTTATCTATGCTTCTTTAAATTCTACCTTTTTTTCAACTATTTTCCAAAAATACAAAAGCATTGCTTTAAAATAGAGAACTCCGTGTGTCCATATCTTTAAAATAATGTGAGATTGCGGCAAGAAAGTTTCCTTCATTTCAATCTATATTAATAACATACCATATTTATACTTCCTATCTGCAACTCCGACTCTCACCTTGAATTTCACAGCCATTGGCCCTGGGATAACATGGAGGAAGGAAGGCAGGTGAACACTGTACAGTGGCACATCAGAGAGAAGTCAGGGGAGGTGAGCAAGGGGGTGAGAAAGGAACTGTGTTTAAATAACACTTGGAAAGAACACACCATAGACCAGAAGAATTATGTGCAGAGGGAGGAAATCCATTCTTTAATAGGTCAAACATGGAGAGGTTGAAAAGCCTGTGCTTCTTAGCCCAGTTGGCACATCTTGAGCATCATAAAGAAAAGGAAGGAGCTCACAGTTAGTCCCTCCAGCAATCAGCATCAAGCACTTCAGAGGCAAAGGGAGACCTGCCAGTCAGTTCTGCTGCCTCTGAGCTGGGGACACTGAACAGCTGCTTCTTCTAGCTGATCTGTGTCCTCATGCACAAGGAAGATTACACTTTTCTACTGTGAGAGTGAGGAAAACAGAGAACTCCTGCAGGGCCCAATGTATAGTAGGAATTCAATAAATTAAAGTTATTTGTATCAGCCTCATCACCATCACCATCATCACCATCACCATCATCACCATCATCATCACCATCATCACCATCATCATCACCATCATCACCACCATCATCACCATCATCACCATCATCATCACCATCATCACCATCACCATCATCACCATCATCATCA
>NC_138375.1:1421200-1446672 GCF_054177405.1 Leptonychotes weddellii
ATCATCATCACCATCCTCACCATCATCATCACCATCATCACCATCATCATCACCATCATAATCATCACCATCACCACCATCATTATCACTGTCACCATCATCATGACCATCGTCATCACCACCATCATCACCATCATCACCATCATCATCACCATTTCTCACCATCATCACCATCATCATCACCATTTCTCACCATCATCCCCAGCAACAACAACCATTACCACCACCACCATTATTGTCCTGTTAGTTGCCTCAACCAGAGACAAACTTGAGGTCTAAGAACTAAAAGAGTCTTAAGGATCACATAATTTAGCCCCTAGGAGTTGATAGATGTGGCCCAGCAGGGGGCTGGGCTCAGAGGATGTTGAGCTATGTGACTCTGTATCATTGAACCCAAGTGTCAAGGTGTCATCTGTGAGTGACACGGTCTCTTCTGGATGCTTCAATAGGAAGGTGGCCATGTTCCAGAAAGCTCTATGCAGACAGCCTTCTCTAGATCACTCAACTTCTCCACTCCTTTATTTACTATGTTCATCAGTTTATACCTCACCTGTCTGGCACCAGATCCTTTGCTTACGACCCTGAGACCCCAGGAAGATCTGGTCTGCGTCCCTTCTTCCTGAGAGCCTCCAGGACTTCAGCAATGGAGTGAGGACGTGATGAGGCGGGAAAGACAGTCTAGCAACTACTTTGGACATAGGCACCCAGGGACCCATAGGTCAGAAACAGCAGGATGTCTGGTCAACATGAGAGCTCTACCAGGCTCCTACATGGCTACTTTTAACTTTTTGCTATGGATTCTTCAGCTCCCTAGTTAAAAATAATGACTTAATTATATATATATTTAAAAATCGGCTATTTATCATCCTCATGTATTATCATAATTTGTTTTATATTTTCTCATACCTTTGATTAAATATTTGTTCAAGTTTGTAATGCTAACCAGTTGCACAGAGCTGTGACTCGAGGCTAGAAACTTGCAGTGACAAAAACATGACAATGTTGATAGTAATTAGACACACGGTCTTCTCCTGGTCCGGGTTCTAATGCACACACAGCTGGATCAACGATCCTTTAGACCTTGTAATATTCATTACAGTTAACTGTCGTTAGTTTCCAGGAACTTCCTCCAAGGAAACTTTTAATTTTGTGAACACCAAAGCAGCTGAGCCTGTCTTCTATTTTCAAAGGATTACACATGCTACAGGCTTTTTGATTTGATGTTAAAATGTTTTTCATTTTCCCTTAATAATTCCTAACTTGTTTGTATGTGGCGGAAGAAATGAAAATACTAAACACCAACCTCTTGTCTGTGAAGTACTGATCCACACCGAGACCTGGCCGCACCTTGAAAGCATTACGCTAAGTGAGGGATCAGACACAAAGGGCACATGCAGCGGGACTCTGCGTGCAGCGTAGAGATACAAGGCGAGGAGAAGCTTCCGGGGCCTGGAGGCAGGACGGGGTTGGAAGTGGCCATGTAATGGGCACAAGGGTCTGTTTAGGATTATGGGAAAGTTCTAAAAATACTCATGAGGGTTACACATTTTAAATGGTACATTGGTCAGTTTTGTGCAATGCGTAGTTCACTCCAATAAAAGAATAAAACTCCAGCTCCTGTAAATCGGGTAAATGTACTGGAAATAACCCACAAAAACCTGAGAGTGTGGTTCCTGGCAGCGCTTGGACGCTCGTTTTCCACAAGGAGCCCTGGGACTCTGGGAGGAGCGGGCCCCCTGCCCGGCCCTCCGCGCGCCTGCTCCCTCCTCACAAGGTGCTTCATTATTTATTAGCCGAACATTCTGGCAGGCCATGTGCTATCAGGAGCAGAATCCAATACTGAAAGGTCAGAGCCGCAAACATCCCTGGGAAAGGGTGTTAAAGCAAATACAAATACACCTTTTTAATTTCGGCTGAATTGATTAGATAACAATTGGAGGGTGTCACAGGTCAGGAGGCGCGAGCCAGCAGGTCAGCAGAGAGAAAGGAGCCGGGCCGGCGGTCACAGGGGTGCGAGACTGAGCCTGGGGCGCCCTGCCCCCGTGTGCCCTCACTCTTGTCTTCACAAATGAAGAAATGCCCACACTGGACCCAAAGGCTTTGAAAAGAGCCGCACAAATGGCTAAAGCCACCCTGGAGTCAACGTACATGAGAAATTATGCTCTATTTGAAGTCAAGTACACAAAGGCTCTCCAATGTTATAAAAGGCAGAAATGACCGTGTGCCCAACAATCCTGCCTGAGACCCAGAGTTGTGCATACCCTGCCCGGGGACCTGCGTGTTGGCCCACAGGCCCTGGAGCGGCACTTGGCTCTTCCCAGCCAGATGCTGGTGCAGGGGAAACCGAGGACTGCACACACTTCAGCGCCTCCACACACACCAACACGCCAACTCGCACACAGCCAGGGGAGGAAGGCAAGACCCCAGGACAAATGGTCCTCGACGGATACAGCAGCCCGTCCGGACCGCAGTGTGGAGCCCTTCGACCTCTGCTGCCAGCAGATAGTGTCCAGTTCCACAGACGAGCTGCTCGAAGCAGTAAGTAAGCCATGAACGTGTCCACCAAAAGTCTAGAAAAAAAATAAATAAAAATTCACAGACAGACAAATGGATGATTTTGTAAATATGAAAGTATATTCAGCCTCACAGAGAATCATATATATGTATGCAAGTAATGGAGTAACATTTTTGTTGATTAACACTGACAATCATTTAAGAACTGGGAATGCACAGGAGTCCTTACCAAGACCCTCTCTTCTGGTCAACGGTGCAAGTTTCAGAGCCGCTTTGCAAAGCCTCACTGCGGTCGGGGATGCTGAGCGTGGACCTCTGCCCCTACAGTCCAGTTTGGGGATGCACTGACCCAGAGCAGCTGGGAGGGCCCCAGCACAGAACTCATCTCCGTCTCTATGACAGAGGGTTGTCCAGAAATAGGCAGGCGCGGTGCCGTGGGAGGTCCCCGACATGGATGAAACCCGTGTAGTAGTGTGGCTGATAAACAGCAGAGGGAAGGGCGTGCCCACGGCTCCCGGGGGTCAGCACAGCAGTCTGGGAAGGTCCCTGCTCTGGCTGTGGACAGTGAGCAGCCTGCAGCTACACACCCCACCCCTCCTAACTGACTACGTGCACCACCCGGCCATCACTTGAGATCTGGCTGTGCTGCTCTCGTTCAGCTGGTCCCTCTCTGGCCCTATTCCCTGGTGGGGAATTCCCTGGTGCACTCAAAGTGGAGCCAGGGTACTGGGGCATTGGTAATTCTGTTTACCAGAAATAACACAAGGCAATTTAGGGAAAACCTAGATAACATACCCTGAGATCAGAGAAGTAAATTTTGAACAACAGGTCATGCTTGAATTTGAACAGAAACCAAGCTTAACAAAAAATGTATTTCTGCATTTTTGTTTGTTGATCAGAGCGGGAACACTTTGCAACTCGACTCATATTTTATGTGATTGCTGTGAGCCTGGTTGACTTCCATCTCCCAAAGTTTATGGGTTAAGAAATAACAAAGTCAAGGAAAACATTTCTGTTCCCTTTCTATTAAGAGTCTCTTAATGAAACACATGTTTAAAAACAAACCAAGCATATCATAACTTGAGCCCGACTCCTACATCCGTGCAGGAGTTGAGCAAGAGCCCCTATCTAAAGAGGACAGGAACCTGCGCAGAGCAGTCAGCTACTAACAGGCAGATGAGATACTCCCCTGGTGTCCACTGGAGCTCACCTGTCTGATGTGGATTCTTGAAACCGGCCTGCTGATGTCTGATTGGCGGTCTTTACCAGGGTTGTCCTCAAGAGCAACAGGGGGCTTTGCCACGATGGCGGCCAGACCGGTATCCCGTGTCCCTGCTGCCCTGGGCACGCTCCCTTCCTTTCTCTTTCCTGCTGCAAGCCCACACCTGTGCTTTCTCAGAATGTGTTCCAACAGGAGTCGCAGCGGCTGCTTCTGTGGGTCTTCGCTGTCTTCCTGTCTGTGCTGAGATGGGGAACAATTCATCAAATTAGTCCTAACGAAGCCTGAGGCTTGCTCGTACAGGCGTGTTCAGCAATGCAGGCTTTAAAAATAACGGCCTGGAATGCGCTCTCTGTACCCTTGTGGAAGTGAATAAATACATTTATTTTAGGATTTTAAAGATTTTAATGATCTATGCGATGGGCTCTCTCTTTGGCAGGAAGAGGATCTCTGTGCGTCAAGAGGGCAAAGTGCTCTGGGACAGGGCGCTGTGTCAGCGAGGAGCCAGCCCTAACCAAGATTAATGACCCGTCTCCGCCATGGCTACTGGCGCTCACTGAACACCTAGACAGCATGGAGAGATAGAGGGAAGCTGCACCGTCCAGAGCTCAGAAGACACTGCTGTGTTTCCTGCTGTCGCAAATGCAGGTTTTTTTTTTTTTATCAAGTTCTCTGTCTGGGGCTCTCCATTTTGCTCCCCCGCGTCTCCACCTTTCATCTGCAGAGAGTTAGAGTCAGCTCACACTGTGGAGCTGGGCCTTGACACTCTGAGTCAACACCTAAGAAATTAAAAGATCAAATCAGTGAGTTTTATGTGTTTCTGTGCTGTTTAATAGGCTGTATGCATTATCATCACAAAAATAATCCTGGTAAAATATGCAAAATCATAGGTATCATTCAATGTATTAATACTATTATATATAATATAGATGTATAAAATAGAGATTATATAAAATACACTATATATATATATATGTAAGATATGTGTGTGTATATATATATAAGAATATATATATGTATATATATATATATTACTCTGAGATACTCTTCTGGAGGTCAGTTAAAGACTATAGGCAATTTGTATTTTATTATATACACTTTTCGATATTTTTCAAATTTTACAAAATGTACATCTTGTACATGTTACAAATTGTGAATGTTTGTAATGATTAACAAATACATAATTGTTTTTGTTATATATAAAATTTTGTGTTCTGTATTAATTGGTTACATAATATGCATATAATAAACATATATCTAACTTGGTACCATCTCTCCTACAGAGGCTGGGGTTCCAGAAGGCACCCTGAGGAGCACTGTGCTAAACCGTGTCAGGGGCCATGGCTCTTTGCTTCCAAGAAGCTCCTCATCTAATTGTAAGGCAGTAAGTCCTTGGCAAAAGCATACTAACAACATGCTTGAACAAAAGTTCACGATAACGGAAAATCAATGCTAAAATCAATGGATGACTTATCAGCAGCGTGTTTCCAGGAAGTCGTTACACTTTGGAGAAAGACCCACAAAGGGTAAATGTTGACCTTCGTTGAGCAACTACTCTGGGACCAGCGGTGCGAGCGCTTTATATAAATTACTCCAGCTCACCTCATAACAGCCCTGGAGCAGAACCTCACCGATGCTCTTTCACGGACCCTGAAGTGGATGCCGAGCCTACGGAGCTTTTGCCGAAGGGCGCGCTGCCCACCAGGTGGAGGCCCGTCGAGGGGGAGGGGGGAGGCGTGCAGAGCGCGGTCAGGCAGGCGGACCGGACGGAAGGAGAGCAGAGAGGAAGCTGCGTGTAGAGGCCGAGGGATCTCCGCGTGAGCGCACTTGACCGGTAGGAGCGACCCACAGAGGAATATGGGCGGAATGGAGCCCGAGGTAGCACAGACCTCGGTCCAGGGGCTCCTTCTCCACACGCAGGGCACGGTGATCTCCTCGTCATCAGTCGTAAGAATTCAGTGAGATAACGCGCGCACTCTTCACACCTCACCTGCTTTCCACAAACCTTAGCTGTTTTATACAGGTGCGCATCTCAGCAACCGCGGGGCATGACCAAGGGCCGGAGCTGTGGGCGCACGCCGGCCCGAGGAGAGGACAGCGTGATGCTCGCAGGCCTTGCCAGGGTTCCAGTCTGTCCCACAGATGCGGCGAGGCCTCGGGGAGGGGACCCACCGCATCTCGAGCAGACACTCAGAAGACAGACCGCTGATGGACTGAGTTTAGTTTCAAAATTACTTATACAGATATAAATAACCACACAGGCACACACACACACACACACAGACGTGCATGCCTGCACATGCCCACACATACACACAGACACACACAGATGTGCACGCCTGTGCATGCACACACACGTACACACACATACACACAGACGTGCACGCCTGCACACGCACACACACAGAAGTGCACGCCTGCACACGCCTGCACACACACACACATACACACAGACGTGCATGCCTGCACACACACACACATACATACATACACAGGCATGCATGCCTGCACATGCACACACATACACACACAGACACAATGAGCCAGAAGCAGAACAGGCGGGGGCGAGGCTAACACCGAAGCCTTTCTTCGTGGTCCCTTTAAGTCCAAGGCCACCAAATTGGAAAGAAGACATAACAGGTTCTGATGACTGAGTTAATGCAACAGATATCTCGACCGTGTAAGACATTTCCTTGCTATACATTTAAAATGAAAAAGGGACACAGCCTCCCGTTTCTAGAAAATCACACTGATGGGCACACGCTAACAGAGGAAGGAGGAAGGGTGGGGTCACATCCCAACCAGCTACACCCACGAAGGCACACGGGGATTTGAGTCATGGGGAAGGTACCTGGTGGGGAAGTGGGTTCAGCATCTGACATGCTGAGTTTAAGCTGAGGCATCTGAACAGAAACGTTCTGGATGCGTGCAAATAAAGGGCCGCAAGTCGAGATTGGAGACGTGGAAGCCGGAATAGCCACCTTCCAGGCGTGATCTGGAGGTGGGAGAGGCATTCAAATAACTCAGAGTGAAATCAGGCAGAAGATGGAAGTCACATAACCGGTGATGGCAGCTGTGGGGGGACCTCCGGGCAAAGGGCCAGTGGCAGGAGACGGCCAGCGCGGGAGTAGGACCCCAAAGCGCACATCAGTCTGAGGACGGTTGCTGGAGGTGGAGGTCTCAGGACAAAGCCCAAGGACTATTGTCCTGGGAGCTGAAGGTGACCTTCGGGAACAGAGAACAAGGATAATGGAGAATTGGCTCGTTAGACCTTGTGTTGAGAAGCTCATCTGTGAAAGGACAGACCACAGCACGCCTGCCCAAGGCAGTGGACGTGGGACTCTTTAAGATGGAGAACAGGTCACATGATGGACTGGAGAGACGTCCGCATCTAGCACCCACCAAGGGCCTGCAGGGTTGTCCTTGGCAGGCAAGGAGGCTGTGGATGTTGCCTCTGAGCCATGAGGATCTGGGAAGATGTAAGAGTCAAACGAATAAAACGGCAGAAAGACAGAAAGACGCTAGTTCATGAAGGACAAAAGACCCTAGTTCATGAAGGACAAAAGACAAACTCAATTTCCTTCATAAAACTGAAGGACAGGAGTTGAAGGAGGGGGCAGAGGGAGATGCGATCGGGGAGGCCAGGGTTGGAGAGCTCCTGTGGGGACTGTGTGGGAGCATCCTGGGGGAGCAGGGCGCACCACCGCACGCCGGTCCCCCACTGCAGGGGATACTCCAGAAGTCTCCCACAGAGCTCGCCAGCGACACCCTTGGTCCTGGAAAAACAAACAGGATACAAACAGCAGGGGAACGCCAAGCCGGGTGTCAGCAGGTGGAAGGGGGAGCAGAGGACGTGAGAGTTCTAGGTCAAGGCTCCGTTGAAGGGGCCAGCACCAAAGCTCAATCCCTAGTTTGTCATAGAACCAGCAGGAGCCAAAGGGGCTGAAGGATGGGGTGTGGAGCTGATACACGTCACGTAAGCAGCTCACAGAACACACAAGCGAGCCTGCAGCTGGCCCTGCTCTGTACAGATAATTAAAAAAAAAAGCCAACATGTGCAAGTATCTAAGGAAAGAATTACTTAGGAAATGATGCAAGGACAACCAGTTGTTTCAAGTGAGGAGGGAAAATCCAGTAGAATTTCAAAGGAATAGGATAAAAGAACGCTTGCATTACTTCAGGACTCACTTCTAAGCAGGAATTTAATAATGCGCTCTAACGTGATCTTAATAGCTCTCTGGGAAGAAAGTGCACCAGCTCCGTGTTGTCCGGCATGAAAACTGAAGCCAGAGAGGCTGAGAAAGTTCCTCCTTTGCAGAGGCCAGAGGGGGACGTGGCGGGGAGACCCAGGCCGGGCGCTTTCTGGGAGGCTGGATTTGGGTTCTGGGCACCCAGAGAGGACACCGTGCGTCAGGAGAATGCCACGGCTTCCCGGTTGCGCTGGTGATGGAAAGGTCTGAGCACGGAGCTATTAACATGTATGAAGCACAGCACACAGCATGGGGCTGTGGGTTCTGCATCCACTGAGTCAAGCGGACCCTCAAGGAAGGAAGAGATGAACCACATCTAACTTCTCTAATAATCAAAATTACTTCCCAGCAACAACTCCCCCCAAACTCAATAAAACAAGATCAAGCCGCTAATAAAATAGTCCAGAAGAGCTGCTGAGCTACGGGAGCTTCAGTTCTGTGTAACTCAAGCTCCTTGGCAGTCTCTGGTCGTATGTTTGTAAAGTGTGAGCTGCTTTAGGATTTTACGTGAGCCCAGAGCCCTGTTGTTTATGCAGTGATGCTAGTACGCTTGACACCAAGGTGTCACCCAGATGTCCCTTCAGGGATGGAGAGCTGACCTCCCCAGCCATTGTGAATGAGGCCAGCAGACAGTCCTCAGGGCTCAGCAGAGACCACCTTAGATGCAGAGCACCCCCACCCCAAGACAACCTCCTTCCAGGGCAATGCCTCCTAGCGTGAACTGAGAAAACCCTAGTTATCTCACCTAAGAAATAGTCCAAGGCTCCCCAGAACCTTTGTGGGGACAGTCGTGCCACCCAGCCCCCACCACCCAGTGCTGTGCTCCCCACCTTCCACAGGCACCAACCCGAGAACATCCCTAAGGAGCAGCCTGAACCCTAACCTCTGTCTCAACCTGCAGCAACTCGGCACTGAGTGGTCCAAACCCTCTGTTCTAAATTCTACATGCTGCCCGTTTACATACTCACTTCCCATTGCAAAGTATTCTCAGAAGTGAAATATATATGACGTGGACAGAAGGATAAGTAACTTCTTACTGATGGGTGCCACTCTGGACGAAGGTGACCACAAAGAGATGGAGGATCTAATGAGTGTGTTCACCTCTAAAGGACTCCTCGTAGCTTCCAAATGGGACACACCAGGTGCTTTATAAGTTGATTTATTTAATCCAATCTATGCCTGATTTTGCTTTGTTGCCTATTTTTCTGTGTATTTCTTGTCATTGAAAAACCGTCGAAAGTTACTCTGGTAAAATACTCAAACAAACAGAAGCCCAGATGGACTTGGGGCTGTTCCATCCTTTGTACCGAGTGGACGGGGCATGCTGCGGCCACACGTTTCCCATGAAATATCCAAAGAAAGACGTAGTGAATACATTATACCCAACATGCTTCCATCTCAAGTCCTGTCATTTGATTGTATTATCCAAATCTTTTTATTTTTTAGTTTTTATTTATTTATTTTTCAAATAAGTAAATGATACCCAGATCTTTTTAAAAGATATAGAAGCATTGCTGAACCATAGGCAACATCCCATCACAGGTGCCCCCTTCTTCCCGAGGCAACCACGCATGGTGTGTGTGTGCGGTGTGTGTGCATGTGAGGTGTGGTGTGTGTGTATGTGTGTGTGGTGTGCGTTTGCATGTGTGGTGTGTGTGTGTGCGTGTGTGCATGCACAGTGTGTATGTGTGTGTGTGTGCATGTGCGGTGTGCAGTGTGCCTGTGAGGTGTGCGGTGTGCATGTGTGTGCGTGTGCGGTGTGTGTATGTGAGGTGTTCAGTGTGCATGCGAGGTATGCGTGTGCGTGTGCGGTGCGTGTGCAGCATCATGCTGTGTTAGTTATTTGGGTTTTCACCTCTGCTCTGTCTCTGTTCATCCACACAACATGCAGCAGTATTCTACACGTTGTTCCCTCTATATATTTACAAGTATACACGTGGCATTCTGCTGCAGACCTCCTTGTGCAACTCACTCTGGAGCTGTTGTTCCATGTGACAGTTTGAAATGTTGATGCTTTCGGCTTTTTCTGTAAAGGGCCAGATAATAGCGGTTTTAGGCTTTGTGGGCAGCTACTCGACCGAGTCCTTGTCACGCAAAAGTAGCCATTGACAACACGTAAGCTAATGGGTTTGGCTGTGTTCCAATCAAACTTTATTTGCAAAACAGGCAGTGGCTAGATTTGGTCGGTGGGCGCCGGCGGGCAGATCCCTGCCCTCGGTGAAGCCCATTGTTTAAACTCCCGTGGCATGTTCCATTGCACGAATATTACACGATTGGCTCACCCACTCTCCTCTTGCGAGGTATTTACACGGCCTCTCTGTCGGTCTCTGTCCCGGGCAATGTGGAGATAGACATTCCTAGGATACACACGCAGAACTGGGCTCAGGCTGGGAGAGCCTCAGCCTCATCCCGCCGATTGGCTCCGGGGTTTTTCCAGCTGCCTTCCCGCCAGTGGCGCCCGGATGCCCGACTCTCTGCTCCCCACCCAGCCTCCTGGGGTCACATGGTGAACATTTCTGCCAGATCGATGAGTATGATCTGATATCCTAACTGTCCCCTCTCTGAACCTTTCCAGTGTCCTCTTCTATAAACTGTATGTTTTATCCCTTTGCTTTCTCCTTTGTTTCTCTGTAAATTCCTTCACGTATACTTGTGAGATTATATATATTGAAAGACTTTTCTGTAATTCATGAAATAAATCTTTTATCACTTATGCAGTTAAAACATTAGCTTATACCTTCTCTCATCACTTGGTTTAGGGCACTCTGTGTGGCCCAGTCTTTAATTTTAATGCAATAAAATGTTCCTATCTTCTTTTTTCTTTACTGCTTTACTTTTTTCTTCCTGATCTTGTGTGTGTGTGGTTTTTTTTTTTTTTTTTGAGAAATGATTTCTTAGCCCTCAGATCATAAGGGTAACTTCAGAATGCTTTAGGACATTGCTTTTCACACTGAGGGTTTATGGTTTCACATAGGCTATAAAGAAGGTATCGAATTTCATTATACTTGTCCACATGGATCATCATTTTTTAAACCTAATGTATTAACTCCTCTGTCTTTACTCCGCATACTACTCTCTTCCATGTCTGTTTTTTATGTAATGCCTCCGTACATCTATGGGATATTTGTGGAGTTGAGTCTCCCACAAAGAGACGCCACAGAATTGCACTACATTCACAGGGTGATTTGGGGAGAATGATACCTTTGCAATAATGAGTCTTCTTGTCCATGAGATGTATTTTCCACATGATCACAACTCCCCTTATGTTGCGCGTGGCAGAGGAAGGATGGTCACACCTTGTATAGCTCCTCCTGGAAAACACTCTCCAGCTCTCTCTCGACCCTGACCTGCTTCTGTGACTGGCTTGACTGACAGAATGGGTGGGAGGAAAGGACAGGCTTGTCTCAGACTGCCTGGAGCTTTAGGGGTGTCAGTCCTGAGCCCGGCATCCCAGGGCACCTCTGGTTCCTGAGTGCACAGAGATGCTTGCTCACTTGGGGAGCTTCCAAGAGCAGAGGCCATAAGATCCCGATGATGACGGGCCTCAGGGAGACGTTACTGCAGCCCTCTAGGCTGAGGACACTTCCAGTGCTTGTGACGAGGAGGTATTTTCATTCCCTAAGCTCCTGTGTGGGGACACAGACCCGCAAAGTTTCACCCCACGTTAGCCGATGCACAGGCCTTGTGGCCTCTGTCATGGGATTTGGAAGAACATTGTGTATTAATTGAGTCATAAGTTAATTCCAACGATGCCATTGCTGTTTAAAGAAGTCCTATATTTTGTGTGTTGATAAAACAAAGGAAATCTTACTCCTCAACAGTTTTGTAAATGTAACTCACATCAGATTTTCTTAAGTGGTCTGCCCCTGAGATTACTGGATATGCTGAGAAGCAGAGTAAATTCTGAATCTTTGCCAATGCATAGATTGGCTACATAGACCATCAGCCAGGCGGTACCACTAAATTAGTATGGTTAAATCTTATTTTTTATATAATAACTGTAGGAACACAATAAAGAAGTAGTAATAAAGACGTTAAGGAGATGAATTATTCTAAATGGGAAATAAATTACACTGGCTGTTAAGGATGCTGAGGCTTGGGGCTGGCTCTCAGTGTAACAGCTGTAGCCCGGGACACAGACGGGCTGCCCGGGATCAGCACTCAGGCCTTGCCGAGTGTTTTTAATAACTGATACTCATTTCTAAGAAATGTATCATCACTTGATTAACTCAATTTTCTAAGAAACAAAATACGCTCAAATCACTGTTGAATATTCTCTTTAGGGATCCACATCAGGGACCATGGCATACTTCAATCTACCCACTAATGAGATCATTTTGTAAACTGAGTATTTAATTTTCATGGGATCCAAGCCAACATCAACTGACTAAAGGGATTCCCTTTATAACTAAAAGTACTAGAGCAGGTTTCCATTAGTTTCTAGCTAAGCTCATCCACATCTGCAAGGTGAATGCAAGAGTTCAAGGTCAAGCTGCCCTGTTGTGGTGGCCGGGGGGGCTCTAGTCAGTGGCGGCCCCCGGGCCCAGCCCCGCTTGTCCTCAGAGCTCTCTGTCCCAGGGTCCCTGTGCTCCAGACTGCTCAGGTGGGAGCAGGCAGAGAGCCAGCTCGTGGGCAGGTGGTCACGCGGGGCTCAGAGGAAAGGCTTCCTGACCCTCGGGCAGCGCCCTGGTCTCCTTGCTGGACATTTGGAGAGATGAGTAGCGCTCTCCAAGCTCAGCACAGAACAATGGGTATTTACACTATTGATTAAAACATTATTTTGTAGGATTAATTAAAACATGATCATAATATTGTTGTGTTTGCATTCTGTGCCTTAAAAACAAAAACAAGAACAAATGTGCACAGAGAGGAGTCAGTAGCCCGCGAGCTCTAAGGGACGGGTATAAGGTGTGGTTGAGCTGTGACCTGAGGGGACCAAGCCTGGCTGCTTGTTGTGTTAAGCTGAGTTTTCATCTAGAACCAGATGCAGAATGCAGATCCCACCAGAGTCTTTGGCAGGTTTGGAAGAATTCTTAAAGATCCGGAAAGGTGTGCAAGGGAGACTCTGATGAAAGCTTGCTTCTGGCTTTTATGTCTTCATGGGAAACACCATGGTGGCATATTTCAAGAAGAGACAAATATTACCAAGGCTGCCAACAATCTTCGCTGAGAGTAGAGTAACAGAAACAATGCTTGGTCTGGAGAGGAAGTGGGTCCTCTCCGACCCCACATCCAGGCCAGCTGCACTCTGCCCTTGCAGACTAGAAACACAGATCTTGCCCCACCTGGTGTCCCCCACACCATCCTGTGGCAAGAGCTGGGGTGCTGAACTTGTTTGACCCAGGACGGAGGGAAAGCTCAACAGGGAGCCACGTTCCAGGAGAAGCTGAGTCTCTGCATCTCAACCCCTATCAGTGAAACACATACGACCACTCTTAGCAGGAGCTGCCGCACTCCAGAAGCTCTGTTCCTCTCCGGGGAGCACTGTCACCTGCTTCTCAGTGCGGAGACCATCACGTGGAAGGGGACCACACAGTGAGGGGCAGACAGCTGGACCCAAAGTGCTGGGTCAGAAGAGTGCCCTAGCCCTCTTCCTCCAATTTAAAGCCAACAGCTTTTCTAGAATGGTTAACATGTGCCCAGACCTTTACTGGAGTGAGGCACCAACAAGCATAAAACAAAGTCTCCGCCCTCTAGGATGCAGGAAGGGGAAAGCAGATGGGGATGGAATGGGGAACATCACACAGGTAGGTATCTGCAGACTCAGGAAGAGAGGCTATAATCTGTGGGATGCATGCACCGCTGAGTGTGGACACTCAGAAGGAAATGCACCATGGCCCAAATCAGGAGTGGGTGTGGACATGATGTGAAGGATATTAGACATAGAATACCCTACAGAAATGGGATTTGGCACCAGGAGTATAGTAGGAAATATACTTAGGGAATTAGAGCCGGGCCAGAGGGAAGCTTTGAAAGCCATAAGAAATGTGATTTCAAATGATCAAGAGCTTTTGAAAGTACTTGGGTGGAGGTGACATCTGCATCAGGACTCTGCAGGATGGCTTTGTTGGGAAGGGCTGGCCCACGGAGAGCCCCGTGGAGATCTGCAGCCCTGGGCGATGCTCTGCATGAGGATGCCTCACGTGGTACTGGACAGGTGAACTCTCTGGGTCTCCCCACTTAGCTTTATGTTAGTGTGCCTCTGTCCCGAAGTTCACGCTCCTAGGAATCCAAAATGATTATCTACTAAGATTATCTTATTCCAAAAAAAAAAAAATAAGCATAAAACATGAATCACATTTTTGCTTTGATGAACCGGAATTAGTGAACATTTACATGAGAAGCTAATTTCTTGCCAAATTTCAACTTTGTCAAGTTTCCAGTTGGGATACAGAGTTCTTTCTAAAAGAGGGACTCTGGCATAACATGTTTGTCCAAGTAAGAATGCATAATTGCCACCCTGAGCAAGCCTGCATTCTAGGGACACCCAGCATGCTGGGGGAGCCCCCACGTCTATAAGGGAAAGGACACATTCCACCTCGGCTTCTTGAATTGGATCTTGAGTCCTCAGCACGTTTTAGCACATGCGCACCTGAATGCTGCAAGTTCCCCCGGCTGGTGGCTGGAACATCTCTTGCCTGAATTTGGAATCAGAAAATAGTATCTGAGACACGAATATTTGGGGAGAATCAGTGCTTAAGCGTTCATCGTAAATGTGGTGAACGGCACTGCAGATCGGTACACAGGACTGGGGACATTTCATTTGCCTTTAGTCTCCAAAGCAATATCTCTTTGAAACGTGTGGGTATAACTTTCAGGATTTGGATCACACAATTTAGGTCCATTAGAACTCTCCTCTCCCTCAAATGCACCTGGAAATGATAAAAAAAAAAAAAAAAAATCCAGCTGCCTATTTTGAGTAATGTTGGCAAAGTTTTCCAAGATGTTTACAGTGTAGCTAGTCGACTTCACAGAGGGATGTGTTTTCAATATGAGAGCATGGAATTAAGGTGTAGGATGGCTGCGATCGGGAGCCCCAATTAAAAAGCAGAAGCTTGCCAGTATTGCTCTCACTGCTACTCTGAAACACATCCACCAAACATTCTAGAAACAAAAGGGACTCACACAGCCTCCCAGAAATCCTTCTGAGCACTCAGAAAAATACACATCAAAGGGGACATGTGGGGATTGTTTTGCATCTTGAACTAGTAGAAATCTTTTCATCTGAAGACTTCAGATACTTTTGTAAATGTAGAGTTGGGTGTTTGTCGTGGAAAATGTGCAGCAGGGCCTCCTTGGAGGAACGAATATCTCAGAGCCGCGGACTGGATGCAGCCCCTGCAGGGGCGCGGGAGCGTGGCCTGGAGATGCACGGTGCGAGAGCCGCGTGGAGCCAGAGGCTTTGGGTGGTACGTGTGTCTGCGTGTGTGTGTGTGGGTGTGCGGCGAGGAAGGGTCACATAGGACTAGCTCTCAGGGTGTCCACAGGGACCCCACTGTGGGCCCCCCTTACAGCACGTGAGTCTGGTACAGATTAGGAAGAGAAAATGATGCCTCACTCCAGTGAATACATAAGCACTTCCTTTCTTTCCGCAACCTGCTTCCCTTGGCTGTAATGAGCAGACACCTGGTATCCAGCCCTGACCCTGGAGACTCTGGGGCCCTTTGGTGCCCACAGGGAGCGTTAGCTGATTCTCTCACATGGGAGGCAAGAGAAGCGGGAGAAGTGGTCAACTGAAGCATCCACTTCACCCAGAATATTCCAGATCAAGACCCCAGTGCATAATCCAATCAAACATCGGCCACTCCCAAGGAGCAGGCTGAAACTACAATCTTTGTAATAAGGCCAAATCTGAGGCTCAGAAAGCTGAATATCCAGCCCGGCCTCTCTTGGGGCCTCTGGCACAACTGTCCTTTCACATCTGCCCGCTGATGGCGGAGTTTAGGTGTGTTATGTTCCTGTGTACATTTGACATCCTCCATGCTGGGCACAGAATTGACTCGCATCAGTTGAACAAACACATGATTAAAGCAGAGGAAAAGTTCTCAGAATGCCCAGAAGTCCATGCCAGAAGCTCCAGGGAAGCCCTGCCCGAGCTTGTCCGTCCGCTCTAGTGGCTCGGAAACATGTGGAGAATGCACAAAATCCGGGAAGAACAGTGTAGCTCATCACGGACGCGTCCGAGGGGCCTAGCTCTGCTTGATGAAGTCGGCAGAATGCAACTTTAGCTCGTGGACTGCAACAGCTTAATTTTTAAACCGTGGCCAATATGGGGGGGCAGAATCTGCTGAGATTGGAGCACAAGAATTTGGGGACACCTGTGATGGGAACGTTGTGCGTCCGATGGCAGGACCTCAAATAGATAAATCCAGTCAGGTCTGAGGAGGCCGCTCGGGCCGGATTTACGAAGGCACACTTCTGTCTGCCTCTTCGATCACGGACTGACGCTGGTGCCCTTGGATGGAAGAAACACACGTAGAAGAAGAATGTCCCATGCAGGACATCCATAATTAAAGCCACGTCTCAATGGAAGTGCCTCCTAGGCCTTGCATTAGGCTTTGTCATACTGCAGAGAGAGCATGGCCGCGTGGTGTAAAGGAGAGTTAAACAGTTGTCGGCAGAAAGCAGATGAGGCTTTATTGAATCCCTGCATTACTAATGCATGAAGAGGTGCTAAGCACCGGAGATACAATCATTCTTTTAATCATCGTACAAGTTTTATTACCAATAGCCCCATTCAACAAAAGGAACAGGGTAGACTTTCTCCAGGGCGGGAGCTCAGGTGGTGCTGGGGAAATCGGTGACCCGGGGTCACAGGGATGCTAGCGATCTGGCCGAGGGTCATCTTTGTGCAGGGAGAGGGCTAGAGTTACTAGATGCAGGACAGAGAGGAGGTGAGGATTCAGGCCTCCACAGGCCAGGGTAAGGGGCGGGCCACCCTGGCAGGTAGCTCCATTGGAAGACCCCAGGCGGGGGCCAGCACCAGCCTCCCCACCTGCCCCCAGGCCCTGTGGCCAGGGAGAGCCGGACAAAGGGGCTCTGCCTTCCCGTCACATGCAGCCAAGGTGGGAAAAGACAAGGCTCATCCCTTCTGCTTGCTGATGTTTTGTCTCGGGCTGAGTTCTGTAGGCGCCCGAGGAGAGCCAGGAGAGTAAGACTCTTGCCTCGGGCACGGCCTCTAAGAGGCACCAACGATCTCAGTCGTCAAGAGAAAGAATATTTAATGTGATATTTTAGAAAATTAAAATCAATGCGAACAAACGTGCATGTTAATGAAGTACCACATTTTTAACTAGAGGTAAGACTGAATGGGACCCTGCCAGTGCCGGAGGCAGAAGGAGAAATCACCAATACTGATCCTGTCTCTGGAAACTTCTGTTTTGTCCAACGTGGATTTTTGAATGAATTTTGATATTCTTAAATATTGCATTACGATGTGACTTAGCTTGGTGACTGAGCTTTTTGGCACCCTTTAAATGCTGCACCTGGGATATTATGGGTGGAACTGTGTCCCCCCAAAAACAGATTCATATGTTAAAGTCCTAATCCTCAGTACCCCAGACTGTGACTTTATTTGAAAACAAGGTCATTGCAGATGTAATTAGTTACGATGAGGAGGTACTGGAGCGATGGGCCCCAATCCCTTGTAAGAAGGGAAGTGAGGACCCAGACACACACAAGCAGAATGCCAGGTGAACATGAAGACAGAGCCTGGGATGGTGCATCCACAAACTAAGGGATGCCCTGCCCACAGCTAGATTGTGGATTCCAGCCTCCAGGGCCAACGAGAGAATATGTTTGTTGTTTCAAGTGGCTGGGTCATAGCAGCTCTGGGGCATTTATCAAGTGCATGCTCTCTGCACCTCGGTCGTGGCCACAGTCCTCTGTCTGCTTGCCCATGGCTCCTGGCTTCAGAGTGGGAGAGAGGGGTGTATTTACAGGACCTGAGAACTGTGACAAGCCCATGAGGGTAAGGGCAGGGATGCTAGGTAACAGCGTCAGTGGGCATCCCTGATCTGCTGGGACTCTGGCAAGTTCTTACCTTCAGCGTGCCCCAGCCCCAACTCCATTAAGGGTGATGATAATGTCTCCCACCTCCGAGCCCATTGTGAGGGTTACTGCTCAGGGTTGGTGGAGGGGAGTAAGTCAGTAAAGCCCAGTCTTCTTATGCCCCGAGAGGATGAAGGACACCTGTGTCCCAGATCAGCTGCTGGAGCACGTCTCTGCGTTGGGTGAGCCAGGATGCAGGTGCCAGAGGGGTCCGGGGGTCACTCAGGTACGGGCAGTGCGTTACTGCTCCTGTCACCTTGCGGCCCCCTGGCATGATCCCTTCCTCCACCTGGGAGATGCAAGTAATGAGAGGTACCACCCAGGTTTGGGGGTGAGAACCAGCACATTGCATGTGAAGGCATTTTTTTGCAGGAGTCAGTGTGGTGAGGAGAAAGGTCCATAATGCAGAGTGACACTAGAACGTCGTCCTGAAATACCCAGCGGTGTCAGGGCCCGGACCCCACACAGCACATGGGCCGCCGTGTCCAGCTCGCTGCCTGCTCACCTTGCACCCCAGAGCTGATGCCCAGACCCCATGGTGAGCCCTCTGGATGCCTGCCGTGGTTGCCAGGGGAGCTCAGAGCCTCCGGAGCATGGGTACCCACACTCACTGCCCGGTTTTAAACAAAGCAGAGAAAGCAGAGGCCGGGCCTGTAAATCCACATCCTCCCTGAGTTGTGCTGCAGGCCTGAGGTCACAAAGCCAGACGGCCGTGTGCCCACAGCGGAGGGTATGATCAGAGCTCCTCCTCGCTGAGCCCCTGGGAGCAGGCCCTGCCTGGGCTCCAGTCCCCAGAGCAGAGGGTGAGGGGCCGTGCATGGCTCCTTTCCCATCAGGCTCCCTTTGTCTGGCTTTCCCGGGTCACAAGGTTGAAAAAATGAAGAAACAGAAAGATTTTCAACCCCAGCTCCTAAGCAAAACGTGCTAGTGCTCTGTCCCCTCCTCTCTTGGCTGTGCGGGACCTGACTCTGCATCTCTTTCCAGGGACGTTACTCAGATTTACTCCCACCCACCTGGTGGGCCCCAAGGTCCCCAGGGCCTTTCTCTGCACCATGGAGAGGGCCATGCGACGTTTCCCGACGTGGCTCCTGGAGGCATCTCTAGCCCAGGGCAGACTGAGCCCATCCTTCCAGGGGCCCCTGCCTGGCCCTGCCTCAGCGCCATCATGCTGGTCCCCCAACTGCCTTCCGGGCCCTCCAGTTCCTCCATTGCTGGGAGGGGCCCTGCCTCAGTGTTTCCACGGGGGTTTTATGACCCCTGAGCTGCCCATACCTTCCCGCCTCCTAGGAAAAGCGTGTAATCCCACGCTCAATGACGTCTCCCCTGACTTGCCTTTCCCCAAAATTTGGTCTCCCCTGGCAGGCTCCAAATTATGTATAAAATTTGGATTTCTACATGAGGATCCCCAGATTCCCACTGCTTGGCTCTGTGCCTAAGGACGCCCACCTTAAGTGGGTGCTGAATACCCTTTTCCTTCTCGTTATGATTTCTTTTCCTGCCTGGGGTAGAATGGTGGCCCAAAGCTGTGTTCCAAGTGCCGTGATTGCAGTAGGATCCAGGGTCATTATACCTGCCAGCAGGGTCCGGGACAAACAGGCAGCCCCCCAACACCACCCCCAGCTAGTGCTCGGTCTCCATCAGCTCCCAGCACTTAGTTTCTTGCTTTCTCTTCATCCTTTTGACATGACCCATGTTGTCTCTTTGTTGTTGCTTATATGGGATTAGGTTCCCTTTTCCACTTACGAATAGAATTCAATTTTGTGCATTTTATGGCAAATTGTTAATTTGGTTTTCTTCTTTTCACATGCTCTCCCCTTGTGTCTTGAGCTACGCCTGTCTTGGGCTCTTTGCTCTGAATGAGGGCTTCTTTTGCCTTGATATTGGGCTGTCAGTACATTACTTTCAACACAAACCTTGTGGTTTTGCTCATTAACCTGATCCCTGTCACAGGAGCTGGGAGGTGGGGGTACATTTAACCGGGACAGAGAGTGGAAATGACCTGCTACTTCTTCCCAAAGGAAGCTGGGAGGCCCGCGCACGCTATCCCTTCATTCCTCCCCTCCTTTCATTTTCCTTTTAAAGAGCAAGATCAAATGTTTTATACCAGTATCAAGTTTTCATAACCATATAGAATAAATATTTTAAAGTCTGTAATTCAAACAGGTGGCAAGGGGGGAGTCGCCAGGCCTGGGTCAGGAGGTGAAGTGTGACCAGGGACGGCTTGGGCCAGCATGCGTGCGGCCGGCCTTCGCAGGCCTGGGCTGTGCCCCCCTGTGGGTGACGTCCTGCCCAGGTCGGTAAAGCCACCGGTATGTGGGGGACAGATGGCAAGGCAACCTCCTCCTCAGCACCGTCCCCCCACGCCAGTCCCCAGCCTGGACGCAGACGGCACATTTTCCTTTGTTCACGTGACAGGGAAGTAAATATATTCCTGAGGGATCTGTGCCTCGTGATGTTGGGTGACGGGGAAGTTGGATGCAAGATAAAGCGCTGACATTATTTATCTGCTCTGACCCCCACGCACAGCTGGATGGTTCTAGAAACTAGAGACTCCGTGATTCTCCCAGAAACCTACCGTGAATGTGCAGCCCGTGGCTACCAATCCTTAGTCTTTTCTGGACGTGAGAAAACACAGTGGAGGACGCTTTTTTTTTTTCTCTTTAATCAAAGAATTCAGGTCTTTGTAAAGCTTCAATTCCTTGTCATGTGACATTGCTTGGGAGGGAGAATGCGGTATTTCCCAGGTGGGCAAAGACCTAACTGCAAGTTGGGCTTTGTGTTCACGCCTTCAACCTGCACCTTTTCTCAACTGCCCCTGTTTTCCCCGGACGGACAGGCGCTGCCCCCACGGGCGGCCTCCTCCCCCGAAGCGCTGGGCCAGCCAGCGTGCGCCGGCTGCCTTCTGGGTGTGCAGGGCCTCCCTTGCACGTCAGGAATCAGTGGCGCTGCATCCACGTTACAGCGTGGCCCGAGATCCGTGGAAACGCCGGGGAGCTGGCAGATGATTCTTCCCTAGCCGCGTCTCCCGGGTCACACGGAAAAGCCACCTCTGGGATGCAGAATTCCTAAAAGTACGGGTGGTTTAACCAGATCCACTTACAATAACAGTCTGTCAAGAAGTGCACTTTAAATACATTCAAAGTTATCTTGGAGTAGGATGTGCTCATTTAAATCCTGTAATTCCCATAATACCCTAACAAAAGCTGCATTCCTAGTCCTAACAACACTGTCATGTTTGCGCTTATACCCAGAAAGTGAACATCACTGCCAAAGCCTGCTTACGGAGCCTGAAGCACCTCCATCATCCCCTTGGCACCCGTGACAATTATGGCTCGTTTGCAAAAGCAGGGTAGCGTTCTGCACACACCACCTCGAGGGCTCGGTTATAGATGAGCTCCAAGCAAAAGAGTGCACACAAGGCTGAGGAAAATGCCTTGAACTGGCTGGAATGTGTGTCCTGAGCACCCCGCATGAATCCCTGGGAAAGGTCGGCGCACACAGCTATGAGATTTGCACTGTTCCGAACATATCTGTTTATACGCTCACGGGTACCAAGGTGGCTTCCTAGAAATCAGTGTCATGTGTTTTAAAGGTCCAAGGAGTGTGGTGAGGACCGTGAGCCATGTGCTGTCTTCAGGTGGGGCATGACCCACGCGCACCCCGGTACTCTGCCCACGGGTTCCCCCGGCCGCACACGCACACACTCCCGAGGACAGGTCCTGTTTGGGGTGGTCTCTGGGGGCAACCCCTCCTCCACTGTGCACAGCAGATCCTTTCTGGCACAGGCCTGTGCTCACCAGACCTTTCGTCCCTCTGGGGTAACTTTCGCATTGCTGGATCCACATCTGTTTCCCCCCTTGCTCCCTCCACTTGGTACTCGGAGAGCCGAGAGTGATTAACCACCGACACATCCTGTGAGCTCCCATTTTCAAACCCAGCAGGTCAGAAAAGCTGTTTCGGTGGAGCTGAGATAGGAGAGTGTTGGTCCAGGTGGAGCACCCCAGATCCCAGGCAGGGGAGCCTCGGGGGTGCGTGCTGCATTTCTGGCTGTAGTTTGCTTACCATTGATCTTTCTGTCCATTTCAAGCTCATTATTTGTTTGCAGGACATGCGTTCCTGCCCTCTCTGCTCTTTATAAATGCCAGTGTCTTTCCTGAGAAGCACAGTTTCTCAAGGGCAAGCCCCGTGCTGTCCTTAGGCTGACGCCCAGTCCCAGCTGTTACGTCCCAGTTGAATAATGCATACGCAGCTGGCGCTACAGTTCAGATGGGTTTGGAACTTGAAGCTGCTTTTTCTCTTTCCTTTCAGAAGAAACTTGGTAGATGTGAACCACTGTAAACTTTCTCATTCTTATTGCAAAGGCATCAGTATTTTGTGCAATCAGTAGGACCCCCTGGGGCAGGCCCTTGCTTCCTGCGCGTTCCCAGCCGATCCCCACATACACCCATGCGGCTCCCTGACCATCGCGATGAGCACGTTGGCCCCGGAGGCAGGCCTCTTCCTCCTGTCTGTGTGGCCCGAGGAGCAGCTTTCTGCCCAGACCTCAGTCCGGGGACCCTTGTGTAAAAATGCAATCCAGACGCTTACTGATAGGCTGGGGAGCTGGGTGCAAACATTAACCTTCAAAATAGAGCTATAAATAAGTTTCTCTATTGTGATTTTGTAAATCTGCCTTCTCCAGCAGAGACACTAAGTGACCCTCAGCCAATTGCACGAGCCGTGCCCACAAATGACGTGGGCTGCCCCAAATGCGTCTGGTCTACGTGACAGGCTGTGGACAGGAGTGTGGCACCACCAGGCCTTCGACGGCTAGACAGACAGAACTGCTCGCATCCACATTCAGTCCCACAGGCCTGGAACTCCCTAAAAATGCACTAGGATAAATATTTCCACATTATTAAAAGTCAAAAGTTTGGAAATTTAGGGTTCGGGAGACACAGACTCTCTTCACACTGGTGAACTCACTCAACATGGTGAGGAAAAATGGAACAGTTCACATATCCCAAGGCAGTTTGGTTAAACTGATGATTTTTTATGATCATTCTGTTCATGAGAAGTGCACTCACGGATCCTAAAATTAGCCACTCCTATTCACTCCAAATCTCAGGATACAGCAAGGACTAGAATCCGTTTCTGGCAGGAGTTCCCACTGGGCCAGAGTTCTGGAAACACGGAGGAGGGGAGGGTCAGCAAAGGGCCGGTGTGGCCGCGCTGGGGCTCAGGGAGGATATGCCTTGCGCTGCATGTCTGGGAGCCCCTCACACTCCCGAGAGGACGGAGAATAAATGAGGAAAAGACAGCGAACAAGTTGTGCCAACGCATATGATGGAGAGAGGCCCCAGCCAGACTGTAGGTGAGCCCATGGAATAACGGGAGCGCCTCCACGGGAATCGGTGACTGTGCCGCCCTCCCGTGATTCCTGGGCCGTGCCCACGTGCACCCTTCTCCCTTCCTCTCCCAGCCCAAGCCCTGGGACCCTCCCTGCTTTCCCGGCAGCTGCGAGCTGTCCCTAAAGCCCGTGATGCGGTGGGTACCCGAGGGTCGCCACAGGAACAAGGCGGCCGCTAGATCAAGGTGAGACGAGGAATGCACACAGAAGGGTTCCGGCAGGAGGGACCACGTGTACCGAATTCACTGTGTGGGCGGAGCCCTGGCCAGACGCCTCCTGCCCTGGGTCTGTAGGGAAACCCCACTCACCGGGGGCAGGGGAGCAGCATCGCAGGGGAGAGAATCCCTCATCCCCCTCCCGAACCTGAGTCCTCAAACTGAAACCTGATGGTGCTTTCCCAAAGCGGGCTGTCAAAACCCGGCCACACCACTGCCCAGAGTTTGCATTTCAGGTCCAGGTTCAAAAGGCTTAGATGCCCCTTTCCATTTCCTTCTGAGTCATCAAGAATGCACGTTTTCTTTTTCTTCAGGAGGGCATGCTGTTCCGGGGTCACCAGACTTTCCACTTCTGAGATCCGCCCCCACGTTAGAACAATGTTGAGATAGTCGGCATACAAATCACAGAGTGAGAAGGAAAGAGATTGCCCTCGACACTGGAGGCGGGATGTGGGTGGGGGGGGGCGGTTTCTGTTTCTCCCCAGGGCCTTTCCAGTCCCTGACTTCAAGACCAGTTTTCCACGCAGCCTTTAGGATGATTTTAGAACAACACCTGAAGCCAAAGGAAGGGCCAAGACTCCTTTAATCTTGGAAAAAGTCTCCCTGTTAGGATGCACCTTTGTTCTTTCTGGGCTGTCATTAATTTCCCCCCGAACACGCTTTCTCTCTCTGACAAAATAATGATTTTATGTGAGCCGCTGATGATTATCTGCCTGTATCAGACTTGAAAACTGTAATTTGAAAAAGGTGAGCCCTCTGCTCGCGCGCAGGCCAGGGCCCCCTTTCCCTTTTCAAAGCCAGATATTAGAGCGCTTCTTTTAAACTTAAGCTGACATTCTTTGTCCAGGGATTTGAAATCCTGTAGAATATTAAAGGCCCATCTTTATCTTTAAAATATACTTTTAAAATCTGTTCTCTGTAGGCCTGTTTTAGTCCCTGGATGATTCTAAGTGACATTAAACGGCAAGTGAATTAGACCCAGCACGGATCGCTAAATGGAAATGTATGTTTCAAAAATAATTGATTCAGGTGGGTGCGGTGAGCTGAGCCCTGCGGGCAGCGCTGGCCACCTGCATCCCACGCCAGCCCGCCCTGGCCTCCAGCGGGTCCCCTGGTCCAGCCACAAAAAACCGGCCCCGGGAGGGCCATGTGGAGGGCCAAGGGGAGGGCCACGGGAGCGGTCAGAGGCAGTCCTGTGGAGCGGCTCCATAACGGTAAATGGGGGCGCCGGGGGGCAAATGAGACTCTGAAACCAGGCAGCTGGGTGTGCGGGACTGAAATAGGAAAAAATAAAATTTTAAAGTAAGATGTGAGTAATAACAACACTGTTTTATGATTTTTTTCCTTTATCATCAAGAATTTTGACAACCGTCCAGGAAGTGTTACCCTTCTTCTTCTTTTTTTTTTATTCTTATGTTAATCCCCATACATTACATCATTAGTTTTAGATGTAGTGTTCCATGATTCATTGTTTGTGCATAACACCCAGTGCTCCATGCAGAATGTGCCCTCCCTAATACCCACCAACAGGCTAACCCATCCTCCCATCCCCCTCCCCTCTAGAACCCTCAGTTTGTTTTTCAGAGTCCATCGTCTCTCATGGTTCGTCCACCCCTCCGATTTCCCCCGCTTCATTCTTCCCCTCCCGCTACCTTCTTCTTCTTCTTTTTTTTTTCTTAACATATCTTGCATTATTTGTTTCAGAGGTACAGATCTGAGATTCAACAGTCTTGCACAATTCACAGCGCTTACCAGAACACATACCCTCCCTAGTGTCTATCACCCAGTCACCCCATCCCTCCCACCCCACCCTGCACTCCAGCAACCCTCAGTTT
>NC_138375.1:1447172-1475757 GCF_054177405.1 Leptonychotes weddellii
CTCTTTCCACAGTTTGGCTATTGTGGACATTGCTGCTATAAACATCGGGGTGCACATACCCCTTCGGATCCCTACTTTTGTATCTTTGGTTACCCTTCTTCTTAAGTGGGGGCTCCTCCCGGGGTTGCAGAGCCTGCTTCCAGGCCCCAGCCCCCACCCTCCTCCTGCTCCTCCCCACACACCCCCCACCCCCCACCCTTTCCTTGGCCTCCACTTCCTGCCTCCACAGGCGCTGGGTCTGGGCTCCTTGACTGTGTTCCACTTTTCCCTCTGCCCAATGGCAGGTGCGGTGCTGGCCTCCAGGCCTCGGGATCCACGCCTTTGTGCTCCTGCTGGTCTGGCCATCCTGCCCCTGGGACAGGTGTGGCATCCTAGAGGGCCCAGTCCTCTGGGGTCAGACATGTTGCAGGAAGATGTGGCTTCGTGGTCTTTTCTGTGGAGCGTCAGGAGGGCTCAGCAGTCTGGGGTAGGGATGGGGCACCCCGGCAGGGGCAGGCCCAGAGGAAGGCTTGCCAGCCCTCTCCCTGCCTGCCCCTCCCAGCCTGTGGGCCTCGCCTGGTGCTCCAGCACCAGTGGCCTGCTTTCCTGGCCGGCCCTCCTGCAGAGCGGGGGGACCCGGGGTCGCTGGGTGGCCTGAGCTCCCTGGCCGAGCCGATCCTGATGTGGGCCCTGCCCGTGCATGCCAGGACCACGGTCGCCAGCTGTCGGGGCCGGGGTCTCGGACAGCCTCAGGGCAGGGACAGGCGGACGGGCCGCGGCAAAGCCATGGTCATGATGCCGTCTGGCTCGGAAACACCCATCAGGGGTCCCGGTGCCCAGGGCTGGAAGGACACGTGGAGGACGAGCAAAGGCACCAAGTCTCAAGCCAGGAACCTCTGGCACAGTCAGGTTGTCTGGTGTGCAGAGGTCGACGGTGCCACGATCAGCGTCTAGCCACGCCTGGGACAGGCCGCCCAGCAGGGGCAAGCCTGGGTAGTTGGTGGAGAAGCAGCTCTGGGCCGTGGCAGGAGCTGGGTCTCACTTCTCCCTGTTCAGGTGGAAAAATCGCCTACCCTCCAGAGGCCTCCATGGCCTCCCTATAAAATCGAGACCGTGGTTAAGAGCACCCTCCTGGGAGGCCGCAGTGTGGTCCCATGGGACGATGTGCCTGAGATGCTGGCCCGCCCCAGAGGGCAGGAGACTCGAGATGCCACCACCAGCAACATGCATTATTGTAACAAACACACAGAGAAATGTCCCAAGCCTGCCGAATTCTTGTCTAGCAGCTTCAACAACAAAAAACACTTTCAAAATATCTTCCCAGTTGTGTCTGGAATGTGGTATATACCTAACTACAATAAGCAAATAAATACACCAAATAAAAAAATAAACATTGGGCGCCTGGGTGGCTCAGTTGGTTAAGCGACTGCCTTCAGCTCAGGTCATGATCCTGGAGTCCCGGGATCGAGTCCCGCATCGGGCTTCCTGCTTGGCAGGGAGTCTGCTTCTCCCTCTGACCCTCCTCCCTCTCATGCTCTCTGTCTCTCATTCTCTCTCTCTCAAATAAATAAATAAAATCTTTAAAAAAAAAAACAAAAAAAACCAAACATTCCCCAGGGCCCTCCGCTGCGGGCAGTGGGTTCATGTCAACGAAAACAAGCAAAGTGCTGGTAGGTAGGTGGTTATTATGTTTTCACATGAACTTTTTTCTTCTTTGGATAGCATGGCTTTGAGATAAACCACAGTAGGTGTATGCCCAGTATTTTGGGGAGGAAACAGTAGGGCACTATGTCAAGAAGAGCCCGTCATTCCCAGAGTTAGGTCTGGTCTGGCTGGGACTCGGAGGTCACAGATGATGAGGCCGGGGGAGAACACCCGCCCACGTTGGACTATGTCCACGTTTGTCGTTACTCTAGGCAAAGTCATGCCCAGGAGGTGCAGATGCATTCGCCAGCCAGATAGGATTTTCATCTTCTTCTATTAAACAATGCAATGTGCTGTTTGAATTGTAAGTGAAATATTTCTTTCTTTTTAATCATGGTTTCGCCTTGTGTGCATGCTACTTTGCCAAAGGGAACACCACCCACATCAACATATTTTTGCAACATTACTTTTACTCTGGTGGTAACTCAATTAATTAGAAAGATTGGAATCACACGGAGTTGCATACTTCGCTAGCTAGCATAAACTTGTCATAGTCGACTGCTGTGAAGTAATATCCAGAGAATCTCTCAAGTAAAATCACAGGTAAGAAAGAAGAAGCCTGCCTCTTTGTAAGTGGAAACAAATTTGCTACAGCAAAGAATACTTAACACAGATGGTATTAAAAATCATAAAAGCCCTTAATAGTTTAGTTCCTAAACCCCCAGACCATGCTGTACTTCTTCTGGACCAGGAACTTTAGATTCTCACCCCGGTGCAGAGTTCTGGCAGAATTCACCCCCACGTAACAACTAACATACTCTTGGGCACTCTGTCTTTTAAAATTTCTCATATATATCTGAAAACTTTAACGGGAAGCCCCCGGTAACATGCCACTCCCATAAGAGCACATTAATAGAGATCTTTCCATAAACAGCCCCAGAATGTGGAAGGAATGCCTTTGAACATTTTCAAAGGATGCTCTGCTTTCACAGGGAGGTGAAGTTGCTGTTGCACAATCGAGAGAAGCAGATAGTTATCAAACCTTTCACAGTGTAGATTTTTATCTGCGGATCTCAGCTCCCTGTGGCCCCTGCAACTATTTTAAGTCCCTGGAAGGAGCTTCTGGGAGAAACCACCTTGCCAGGGTCTTCTTCCAGGAGAGGAAGGATGCCTCTCCCAAACCCCCGCTTTTTGTCCAAATCCTCTTGGCTACCAAGGCCTTGCTGTGCTTCTTTAGGCCGGGCAGGAAATCATCTTCAGAAAATCTCAGAAACATCGAAACACCCAAATGGCAATCTAGTCTAACTCATGGACACTTGTTTCCCCTCACCATTAGAGATGTGAGCGAGCAAGCGTGGGATCGTGCCCGTTCACAGACTGCTCCTGATTGTAACGTTGGAAAGAGCCTCGAATGCACGATGCCTAGGAGGACCACTGAGGCACACACTTCATGGTGCAGACTCTCCAGAGATGATGCCCACGATTTGGGCTATTTCCTCACCAGGGGTGCAGATAAAGCATGGCTCCCGCCACGTTTGGGGTTACCTCTGGTTCTCTCCCTTTAGCTTCTGCCCGGCCACCATTCTTCATTTGCAAAGTTCCCAAAGTCCTAAAACAAGGGTTTTTCCGTGGTGACTTATTTCCTGTTGGTCAGTTTGGTTTGGTTCGGCACTCAGCCCCATTCGAGAAGGATGAAACGTTTACCTGCATCAAGTTCTTTGGGTTCAGGAAAGTTCCCTCTGACTTTAAAATATCCAAGTGGCTGTGGCTTGGGAAGACAGGGCACCGGCCCTTCCCCGGGCGAAGACTCCACGGGAGCCGCGTGGGATCTGAGCCGGCGCCGAGGACGGCCCAACACGTGCTTGTCAAAGAAGTTGTTTTATCAGGTTATTTAATTAAAGTTAGTGGTTGTCTCCTAGGAAATACAGCCTCTGACGTAATTAGAAATGCCACCTGGATCTGTGCTCACATACACACATCACAACGTCACTCTCAGCAGCAAATGTGAAATCACTCAGACATCCACTCGCCGGGAAAATGACCGACAGTACGTGTCTCCACATAATAAAGCCTTATGTGATGGCCTGCGATAGTTCTCACAGCATGACCTTCAAATAGTAGAATTAAAAAAACACACGTAATGATCCCAAACTTACAAGAGAAAGACATAAATATCTATATATACATAAGTGAAAATCTGGGGGGGAACTATCCTAATATGTTTAAAATAAATCTGGGAAGTAAGACTATGGGTTCTTTAAAAAAAAACATATTTTTTACTCTTTTCCAAATTGCTAAATCATATATTCAAATCAATCATATCCAAATCCTACATTCACGTAAAATTCCACGTCAGGACAAATGCTCCTGGTACATTGCGAACCAAAGAAGACCACATCCTGCCTACAGCACCACCTCTTGGGGTAATAAAGATACCCAGGGATGTCTGAAGGTCTGGTTCAGGGCAGATTCATGCGGTGGGACCAGCACAGACCTTCAGAGCGCTTCCCAAGAAGACCTGCAACACGGAAGACCCGCAACACAGTTTGGTGAGGAGAAAAGCTACAAAATGCCACTCGGCCAACAGACAGCCCTGGATTTACTTGTCTCTTCCTTTAACAGATTGATTTTGATGCCTGGCTTGGGGACAGTAACAACCCCAAGCGAAGCTACAGTGTGACCACCGATCCTTCCGGGGTCTCGTGACACCTGGTGATGGAGAGTGAGGTGGGGTCACCGCCGATCTGGAGTCTCCTGACACCTGGTGATGGAGAGCAAGGTGGGGTTACTGCCGATCTGCAGTCTCGTGACACCTGGCAATGGAGATAGAGCTGGGGTCACCACCGACCCGGGGTCTCCTGACACCTGGTGATGGAGAGCAAGGTGGGGTCACCGCTGAGGTGCGTGTGTCCTCCATGCTGGGAGAAGCCCGAATCTTTGATGAATGCCTGTTCCCCATAGAGGAAATTGACTGGTGTGGCCCAAAAGTTAGGAACCAAGGAGACTCGACCCGGGGTCCCCGAAGCTCCTGCGTCTCCAAGATGCTAACGAGCTGCTGAGGTCCCCACCGGGCTGGCCGAGGCGCCTCAGGGAGCGCTCAGCACAGATCAGAATCAGAGGAGCTGTTGGGAGGAAACCATGCATTTCTCACTCCAATTAAAGGATTAATTGTCTTCTTTAAATATCATATGGTAATCATAGACATAATGGCTGTTTCCTGGTGGTATATTGCACTCAATGTGCTGGGGGATAAAACAATCCCTGAATTAAAAGGAATGATTGTATTTGTCATAAATTCCTTTGAGAATAATTTTGCTTTCAACTCCGGGTGGGAGGGCGTCTTTGATACAAGACATGAAGGATTACACAAGGTGGAAGGACAGGGGGCCGCACCTGACAGGTGTGCTCCTGGTCCCGGGCCAGGTAACTTTACTAAGACTAACCTGGGGCACATTTACATTTGAAAACCAAGCCTGACATCCAGAAAAATCAAAGAGCCTGACACAGCTGACGGTTTTATATTTGGAAATGAAGGTAACATGCAGGAGCTGGGTTCCAAGGACAAACTCCGGTGAGTTCAGCTGGGCCAAGCCCAGCTCAGTTACAGAGAAGAGGCCCCAGATCTGCCTTCTTTAATTTGTGCGAAGGCGTGCGGCTGAACACACTGGAATCACTGCCCACCTTCCGTTCTTCCCACAGCTCCGGCAGCTCGTGTGGCAGGGCCGGAGAGGGCCACCTTGCGACGGAAAATGCGCTCCTCTACCAGCATCTCGGACCGCCTGCGCTTCGGAGTGTCCACCGAGGGACTCAACAGAGAAAAATAAATATTTACGGTGGGGGCGGGTGGGGGCAAGAGGGAGGGAGAGAGAGGGAAGGAGGGAGATAGGGAGATTTATTGGGCAGTATCTGTAAATCGGAAATAAAAAGTGTAGAAAGTAAACACTTTAGAGGATGTGCAAAAGATTGTAAAAAAAGAAATCACCTAGCTTTCTATAGAACAGAAGTTCTCACGGAAATCCAGACTTGGAGTGAGACCACGTCTACAGCTCTCCACGCAGGGATAGGATTACTCTTCCCGTGTTTTTATTAACACTACTTTCATGCGGTTACAGCAGAGGCGGTAGCTGGCCCTGGGTCATCCGTGCGACACACTCAGCTTTGTGTCTGGGGAGCGTAGACACCTGTCCCTCGGGGAGAGCTGCTCCCTCCCTCACCCACTGCTGCTGAGGCCGAGGACCCCGGGGTCCGGGCCTGGTGCCCAGGCACGGCTGTCCTGCGTCAGGAGCCACGGGCCACTTGAGACCCTCAGCCACTCAGCCCTTCACGTGGATTCCCTCCCAGACAACACCAGCAACTAATGTTTTAATGTTTTTGTTTTAAATTCTGCTCTCGTGTAGAAATGATTTGCTTTGTTTATGGAAATCTCTGCTGGAAATGAAGGTTCGAACTCTGTCCTTCAACAGTTCATCTCATGGGTAAAGAATGCCTTTTTCTGGTTACAATAGACGGAATGTTTGTTTCTCACCCCTGTTCATGCACTGAAATGGTCACCCCCAAGGTGATGGAGTTTGGAGGTGGGCCTTTGGGAGGTGAGGAGGCCGGGTGTGGAGCCCCCATGAATGGGATTAGCGTCCTTAGAAAGAGGCCCGAGGGAGCTCCCCAACTCCTTCGTCGGGGTGAGGACCCAGCGGAGGACGGAGTCTGCGGACCAGGGAAGCATGGCTCGTCTGCCAGTAACCTGATGTCGAGCTCCCAGCCTCCAGAACCACGAGAAGCGAGCGTATATCGGGTGACCCCCGTTTGTGGTGTTCCGTGATAAGACCTGGGTCATGACCCCCGGTTCTGTTAACAGACAGGTTTTTCAGGACCGCAATCCAGCATCCCACAAGGCGGCTCCTGATGGAGGGCCAAGGAGGACCCGGAAGGCTGGGCATTCCTTGGTACCTCCCCGCGGCCACCTGTTGGACTCAAGCCCCAGCCCCTGCAGGCCCAGCAGAACCAGGTGGGGAAGAAACATCTGATCTTATAAAAGTCCTTCAAAAATATGGATTGAATGAACCAATTCCTGCCCCTCCCAGCCCTTGTCAGCCCAGAGACTCTCAGAAAAGGAATGAAGTGGGACCTGGGGCTGTGGGCTCTAAGCCAGCAGGGGACGGTCCCTCCCGAGTGCTTGTCTCAGTGACACAGCGATGGTTCTCGGGCAGCCAGCAGTTCCCCAGAGATGGGCCAGGCGGGCAGAGCGCCCACATTCCCAGACACCACTTCTCCACCTGCGTGCTTTCATGCACAAACGCCGTGGAACAAGTAGGAGACCCCCTCCCCACAGCAGACGTGGATTCCGTTTCCTCCTGGAAGAACCTACCCTTCTCCCTGCGTCATGGTGTTGTCTGCATTTCAGGGAATCTGTGCCATGTAACCTTCAGTGGTTTGGAAGATTCAGCCCACCTGTCTGGACCTTTTTTTTGGTGGGGTGCCGTCCCTAAGTGGTCAGTCAGGAAGTTGCAACCATGCAGTTTGGAAGGTGGTACTTTCTCAATAAGCCACACGGCAGGGAATAAACCTTCAGGGAGACTCGGGCTCCGTGCATGGAACACAGGCATCCCCTCACACCTGCTTGGAGTGTGTGTCGTTCTGGGGGCACACCATCCCACCAGAGGGGTGCAAGATCCCAGCAGAGCACAGCCACCTCGTATCCACTGTTAGAACGAAGCGACACATTGTGGTCTGTCTGGTTAAACATCTTCTCTACATCTCATTACACAGCAAAGTACCATGCTTTTCATTTCTAAGATGTGATTAATCTCACATTCATTCTTGATTGAGGCTTGGAACCTCTTATTTCGCAAGAAAAAATAGACTTCAGAAGGGAGCGGTCTAGCGCTGTGACACTTGGTGAGACCACGAAATTTAATCCTTCACACTCACTCCCAGGGTGATTTCAATTAAATTTGTTCAAAATTTATCAGTTTCCTGCATGTTGGCATAAATGATTCAGGACCACTTAAGTATTCACTGAGTAGAATGTATTGAAGGGGACACATTATTGTTATAACTTTTCACAGTTTCTTCATAAATTCACCTAATAGGAGTTTCTATTATTTAAAACCCTGGCCTCCACACTGAATGGTCTTGTTGCTCTTGCAGCAGTGGAATCTAATTTCCTATGCAAATTTTTGGAGCACTCCTGAGTTACAAAAGCTGCCCTTTCCCCCTACTGTGATGTTCTGGCTACACTGTCCTCAGGACGTAAAATATGGCATTTATTCTCCCAAGGAAGCAGCAGAATGTGAGTCTCCAGACACTGAGAGCACTGGATGGACAATGAGGGAATGTGTGTGGGGACTTTCAGGTGACTGGATCAGACAGCAGAAGCCAAATAAATTTATGTGGGAACAGGGCCATAGGACACTAACAACAGGCTAACTGATGTAACACCGAGAAAATACAACTGGATGGGAAGGTGAACAATTTAGAGGAGGTGCTCCCCTTGAGATAAGACTAGATGTGTGGGTGGGCACGCAGGCTGCCCGGAAACCACACTCACCTGTCGTCTAAAACAATTCATGGGGCACTTTCCTGCCCCTGAGAATTCATCTACAGAAACCCACCAGATAAGGGTGTGTTAACATGAAATCTCTATTACCGGCTACAGAGGAAGCACTTTTATGTGCTTTTTCTTTTGACAAGTTATATTAGTAAGAAAACTCTGGGCATCTTAGATGTTCTCTACTTACTTACTGATGGATGACCTTGATATGAAAACACTGTCTTGCTCCCACACCAAACACCAGCCAGAAAGTTCCTCCTCACCCAGAGTGCTCTTCAGCTAGAGGCTCCTTTCACAAGATGGAAATGAACAGAGCTTGATTTAATCATTAGGCATTTTAATAGACATGAAATGGTTTTAACTAGCTCTTTCCCTGCTAGAACAGTCCCCCTTATGAATTCTTCAAACTGAAGAAGGCATGTGAAGAGAGTACGCCTTTGCCTACATGGTAACAAAGCTGAGAGAGCTGCAGTTGTATCCCTCTTCTGGTCACAGAGGCGACATTATCTCTCCTGGGTCCATGCAACCCATTACTACAGAGTGACTTTCCGAAAGCCAAGTCTGTCCCAGATCCAACCACTCCACGTCTCCACTGTGAGGTCTATCGGGGCATCTCACAACAGATGTGCCCCACTGAGCTTCACCTGATCTCTTATTTCCTCTGAAACAAGGACTCTAGCTCTCAGTCCATCTGACTGCCAATTTCTGAGGGAAAATACATCTCAATTCCTGCTTTGTTTTTCTCTGAGTTGAGTCTGTGGTGACTTCCCGAGATACACTGCTGTAGGAATCTCTGGGGACTTTCTTCTGGAGACAGAGTCTCCTAGGTCCTGAGCTCACCTTGCCTTTGGAAATGTGGGTGTTAAGAACCTCATTCTCACCAGTGGAGGACCTAAAAGTGTTGGAATGCCACAGACTGGAGGTCATGGTGTGGGCAGATTTCTCTCCAGTCACTGAGACCCAACTCTGATGAAATTCTTCCATGAGGAATCAACGGAAGTTTGGATTCAGCACCTTGCTGAACCCTCCCATGAAGCACAGAAGTTTCATGAATCCCTGGCCTTTGCCAAGACAATGCCAGTGGTGATCCCATCACCGTGACAACAGAAATGCTCCCCCACACTCCGAATACCTAGTAAAGGAGAGAACCACCAGAAACACACAAAAACAAATACATAAGTAAATAAATCTTTAAAGGAGCCATAAAAGTCACACCAACTTCAAAACTACAAAACCAAGACAATAAGACTGATGGCTGACTTCTAAGTGGAAACAATGGAAGCTGGAATGTGACATATGAAATATTTCAAATCCTGAAGGAAAACAAAGGCCAAAACGGAATTCTATGCTATATGACACAACCTTCAAAGTCAAGTCGGGAAAGAGAGTCTCAATGAAAACAGCAGAGTACGGACCTCTGAAAATTGTCTCATCCAGAAAACCAAAAGCAGTGCATAGTATTTGCCAGAATCAACTTTTTCAAAACTCTGGAAATTAACCAAAGGTTTATAGCAATCTAGGGAGTGCTTATTCAAGAAAAACAAGGGACTGTCATTAGGAAAGGGCTGTGTGACGTGTTAACCTGCCCTATTCCCATCGCCAGCTCTACGGGAGGCTTGAAAACCAACAGCCCACAGTCATGGTGAAAACCAGCAGCTCCAACCACCAGCCACCACTGGAGCAGAAAGAATGTGGTTGGAGATCCTTCAAGCCTCCTCCCCCAAACTGGCATTTTTTGATCTGTCTGGTAATTCCCCAAGAGAGTCACTCTTCATTTGACCCCATTTGGAGTTCATCCAGCAGAACAGCCTTTTACCCCTTGGTGTATATCAAAAACAATTAGTGGCAATTTTTGAACACTGAAGTTGCTTGAGGCAACAGATAAGAGTTGGGGCAACTGTAGGCTAACCAAAAACACTTAAAAGGTAAAATTAGGGAATGAGATGTCCATTGAGGCTTGAGAAACTCCAATATATTCTTTGGAATCTAGAGGGACATGTACATGTCCAGGGCAATGCATATGCTCAAGAAAGAGTTGATCTTAAGCTCTCACCTTTGACTATCCTTCAGGCTCTGCACAGGCAGGAAGTGAAGGATAAGGTCAAGTTGTAACCTGCCTGTCTGTGTGTTGAAGATGTTCCTCAACATGTGTACAGAGTCCCTCAGCAAAGACTGGTAAGTTCACAGTTTCCAGGTATATAATCATATAAAAGACCTCCCTCTTTCCAACATCCAGCAAATTTTCAGGATACAAGATCAATATATAACCATCAATTGTATTTCTTTACTCTAGGAATGAACAATCTGCAGATAAAATTAAGAAAACAATCCATTTAGAATAGCATCAATATACTTAGGAATAAATTTAACAGAGGAAGTATGAGATTTATGCACTGAAAAGTACAAAACATCATTGAAATACGTTGAATAAAACTTAAATAAATGGAAATACATCTGTGCCTGAATTGCAAGACTTAATGTCAAGATACAAATACTCCCCCAAACTGATTTATAGGGTCAACACAACTCCAGTCATTTTCCCAGCTGGATTTGTGTGTGTGTGCGTGTGTGTGTGGGTGCGTGCATGTGCACAGAACTGGAAAGTGATCCTAAAATTTGTATTAAAATTCTAGGGATCCAAAATAGTCAAAACAATCTTGAAAAAGAAGAAAGTCAGAAGACTGACACTTTGCAATTTCAAGCTTACTACAAATCTACAATAATCATTACTGTGTGAAAACGGCATAAAGATAGATTTATAGATAAATGGACTAGAAGTGAGATGCAGAAATAAATTCATCCACCCATGGTCAACTAATCATTGACAAAGGAGCCAAGATCATTCAATAGAGAAAAACAGTCTTCTCAATTAATGGTTCTGGGATATGAACATGCAAAATAATGAAGTTTGATCTTCACCTCACACCAAATACAAAAATTCACTCAATATGGACCAAAACCCCAAAGATAAGCACTAAATCCATAAAATTCTTAGAAAAAAAAATAGGTGTAAATCTTTCTGACCTTTGAGTCAGCAGTGATTTCTTAGCTATAACACCAAAAGCACAAGGAAAGAAAAAAAGATACACTGGACTTTGTCAAATTCAGAAGAAAAAAAAAATGTGTGCTTCAAAGGACAATATCAAAAAAATGAAAAGATAACCCACAGAATAGAAGAAAATATTTACAAATAGTACATCTGATAAAGAATTTATATAGAGTATATAAAGGCAAAAATCGGTAGAGATATAGATTTGAGCAACATGATTTATAATCATGTTCTTATAAACTCAGAACACTGGAGCTAATCACTACAGAATAGGAATGCTTTTGAGGGCCCCTTAAACATTTACAAAAATTGACCACATGCTGGGCCATAAAACAAGATTCAACTAATTTCAAAGGCCTGAAGTCATTCACAGTCCTGAACTCAGACTGCAGCGGAAGCAAGCCAGAAATCAAAAACAAGAGAAAGAAACTGGAAAATACTCATATATTTTACAATTAAGCAATGCACTTCTAAATAACTAATGTGTCAAGGAATAAATCACAGTGCCAATTAAAAATAGTTTGAATTAAATACAAATTAAAATGTTATTATATAAAAACTTGAGTAATGCATCTAAAATTTTTTCTAGAGAAAAGTTTTAGCATTGAATATATTTTTCATCATTTATGCATCAAGAAATTAAGAAAAAAAGTAAGGCATATTAAAAATATGAGCTAAAAGTAATGAGATGGAACCTCAAAATATCATTAAGATAATTATCAAAAACCAAACTTTGGCTTGAATAACTAAGAACATTAATAAAGACTTAGCAAGACATCATCAGGCTGTGGGTGGGGATGGGGTGAAAGACACGAGACAGACAGAGAGAGAGTGCATAAAACATATACTAGTAATGAAAAATGTGATAGCATTACATATCCCACTGATATTAAAATAAAAGAGGGAATTATGAATAATTTATGGCAATGAATTTGAAAATTTAAATGAAATGGCTAAGTTACTAGAAAAACACAACTTCTTCTAAAATTGACAAGAAGTAGAACATTGTAATAGCCTTGAATTTACTATAAAATTAAAATATTTTACTATATTTAAAAACATCTAACAAAGAAATCTCTAGGCCCAGAAACTTTTGCCTGTAAATCCATCAATATATAAAAAATAATAAAATGCCATAATAAAGTTTAGTTTATTTCAAGAACAGCATATTCTTGGGGTGCCTGGGTGGCTCAGTCAGTAAAGTGGCTGACTCTTGATTTTGGGTCAGGTCATGATCTTGGGGTCCTAGGATCGAATCCCATGTCATGTTCTGTGCTCACTGGGGAGTCTGCTTGAGATTCTCTCTCTCTCTCTACCCCTCCCCCTGCTCACACACTCTCTCTTTTTCTCTTAAATAAATAAATCTTTTTTAAAAAAAGGAATAGCAGATTCAATTTAACATTTGAAAGTCAAATAACACGTTTCACTACTTTGACAAAATAAAGGAGAAAATGTGTATAATGTCTAATTTGGTGTGGATATATAGTATGTGAAAAATTCAACATCTGTTTGAAAAAATTCTACAAATTCTAGAAAATAAGATATAGAAGGCAATTTCCTTAAACCCACAAATAATATTTTAAAAACCCTATAGCTAACATCATGCATAATGTTAAAATACTCTGACATGAAAAATGAGAGTGCACACACATAGTATATATATATTTTATTCCATATATGTAAATTTATATATGGAATAAAAAGAATAAAAGGATTGGAAAATAAGAAATAATAATACAAGATCATGTATATAAATAATCTTTAAAAATCCAGAACTAGATTATTAAAATTAAAAAGTATATTTAGCAAGGTCATTATATATGAAATCTTCATACAAAGATGAATCATATTCTAGTGTATTGGCAACAGACAAAAGAATGTATAGAGAGAATATAGAATATATACATATGTAAGTGTGTGTTGTGAGTTTGTTAAGAAAGTAGTAAAACGAGAAGTGGAATGAGTAATATGCTTGCAATATTTTTTTTTTCCAACAAAGAGCTCCTACCCAGAATCTAAAGGAAACTCCTAAAAATCTTAAACACATTGCACTCATGTTCAGCCCAGCAGGAGAGGACTCTGGGCCTAGCTGCTGAGAGAGCCTAGTTTGTAGGCTCTCTCCTTAGCTGGCAAGCACTCTCAGCTGAGGAAACCAGGGAGTATGCACACCTGATGGGCAGGTATGGGACCTAGGGCAGAGCAGGGATGTAGGCTATGCCCTATGCTGAGAAGCTTCACCTCTGGTGTGGTGGTGTCACATTTCCACATCAAGAAAACCTTTGGCTGCAGTGTGAGGAAGAGGCAGTGGCTGGATGTCTAAAAGCAGGACACCAACAAAGAGAATGATGGCGTAGCTGAGCCCAAGGGGAGACCTGGACTGAGCTCTAATGCTGGGGCTGGACCTGAGGACATGGGTCTTTAAAGATGACATTCAGGTGTCTAGATGGTGGGGCTTGCACAGAGGTGGGGATTTGGGAGGAAAGAGGCCATGTGTGGATACCTGTGTACGCAGAAAGCCAGCAGCTCAGGCTGAGTGGAGTGGGGGCCCCTGTTTGAGGCCATCATGAGGACAGGGAGAAACGACAGCCCTGGGTGAGTCCTGAGATGGGGCAGCTTAGGGAGCCAGGAATCAGCATCTGGCATCAGCCCTTCAGGAAGGAGCAACAAGGAAAACCCAGAGAAGGTGGGTGGCAATCCAGCACCCCCCTGATACCAAAGCCAGACAAAGACATCCCAACAGAGGCAAACTGCAGACCAGTATCTGTCATGAACACAGATGGAACGATTCTCAACAAAATATTAATACATCAAACCCAACAATGTATATAGATAACTATACAACATGACTACGTGGGGTTTATCTCAGGAATGAGAGTCTGGTTCAACTTTTAAAAATCAAATAATGTAACCTGTCATATCAACAGGCTAAAGAAGAAAAAAAATTACATGACCATATCGATAGACATAGAAAAATCATTTGCCAAAATCCAACTCCCACTCATAATCAAAACTCTCAACAAGCTAAGAGTGGAACTTCCTTAAGTTAATAAAGAATATCTATAAACAAACAAACAAACAAAACCCACCAACAACCCTATTGCTAACAAAATACTTAGTGGTGAGAAATTCAAAGCTGCCCCACTACGTTCAGGTACCAGGCAAGGATGTCCCCCCACCAGTCTTTTTCAGCATCTACTGGCAATTGTCACCAATGCAATATGACAAGAAGAGGAAATGAAAGGCATACAGTTTGGGAAGGAAGAAATAAAATTATCTTTGTTCACAGATGACATGATTATTTATGTAAAAAATCCAAAAACAATACTCAAAAAAAACCCAAAACAGACGAAAAACTCCTAGGATGAATAATATGATTTTGGTAAGGTAGCAAGACACAATGCCAATCCACAAAAGTCACTTTCCTATATAACGGAAATAAGCAAGTAAGCTTGAAATAAAAAATACAACATTACGTTAGCATCCCCCAAAATGAAACACTGAGATGTAAATCTAACAAAATATGTACAAGATCTAAGTGAGGAAAACTATAAAACTCTGACGAAGAACATCAAAGAACAAAACACATGGAGAGACATTCCATGTTCATGGATAGGAAGACTCGATGTTTTCCGTTCTTCCCAGCTCCGCCCGTAGGTGCAGTGCGATCAAACTCCCAGGAGCTTCTTTCGTGGATCTCAGCCAACTGGTTTTATGGGTCACGTGGAGAAGCAAAACGCCCAGACAGCCACACGGCGGAAGGAGAGGAACGAAGTCCAGGACTCACACTTGCCGACCTCAGGACTGAATTACAGCACAGTGATGGAGTCAGCGTGGTGTCAGTGGCTGAACAGATGCGTGAGACCGAGCAGAGTGAACTGCGGCGGACGGCACACATGGCTCCCCCGCTGGAAGAAAAATGCTGCCGACCCACGTGCTGGTCTGCGAAACGCAGCCTGGGGAGCGCAGCGAAGGAGGCTCAGAGTGCAGGACTCGCTCTCTTCCCTGCGCGCACTGGGAGCCTACAACGGTTCTAGAAGCCACGGCAGGTGCACAGGGGGCGGGCAGCCCAGGACCCCAGCAAGGCCTCTGCGCTCCCACCGTCTCAGCTGTGTGCACAGAAAGAGAGTTCTGGTAAATACATGCCAACTGAAAATGTCCTGTGCAGGGGGCTCATTGCTTTATTGAAAAATGGGGAGGAGTGAGCCACGTTCCAGGGCAGACATTACCAGGAGAGCGTGTTGGGGTCCCACAGCGCACGTTACCAGTAGGGTATGTGGAGATAAGCAGGCAGACATTACTGGTTGAGCTGGGATAACCGGGCAGACATTACTAGTGTAGCAGATGGCTGCCAGAGGGTCTCAGGCCCGACCCCTTATCCACTGGGACCCCCACTTGTAGGGGGTAGAGAGGCAGATGGACAGGGAGCACCTGTGGAGCTGGAAAGGGCACATCCAGTGATCTTAGCAAAATTCTTCCTCCATCACGTCAGACAGTTACTGTGGGATAATTGATGTGATTATCAGAGACATAAAATTTAACAAGTGATTTTCCTTCCGTTTTGGACCAACCAGGTTGAGGTCTCTGAGAGGCCACATGGCGGGTCATTGGAACCCAGAACCCACCACTTACCTAACACCATTTTCAGGGAGAAGCGAGGAGCGCACAGAGAGCTGAGGAATAGTGGGTTGTAACCCAGCACCATCCAGGCAGACAAGCTGTGGTGTAGACCTGGCAAGCAGCCCTGGAGCCTTCACACACCCTTTCCTCCACCCCATTATGTGCTGCAGCTGAGTTGGTATAAAATAAATATATCAAGTTCCTCTGTTAAAACATTTTATTTGACCTGAAGTGAAAACTTGTCCCTGCACACCCACAGGGAGCCATCAGCATGCTGTGGAGACAATGGCCTCTCATGTAGTTCCCACCCCGCCTGAGGGGCAGCCATGGTCTCTGGGTCGCCTGCACCACTGCTGCTGTGTCCCACGCAGGGCATCTCCTGCCAAGCAGGTACAGGTGCAGCAGGCTCAGCAGGTCATGCAGGTGAGGGAGGTGATGCAGGTGATGCAGGTGCGGCAGGTGATGCAGGTGCAGCGGGTGATGCAGGTTTGGCAGGTGTGGCAGGTGATGCAGCTGATGCAGGTTTGGCAGGTGCAGCAGGTGATATGGGTGATGCAGGTGCGGCAGGTGATGCAGGTGAGGTGGATGATGCAGGTGAGGCAGGTGTGGCAGGTGCGGCAGGTGATGCAGGTGATGCAGATGGGTCCAGAGGAGCCCCTGGTCTGTGAGGACACCCAATGAGCAGCTCCAAGAAACTCTAGACCAGCCAGAAACTGCACGACTTGGTTTCGCACCTTGACTAGCACAGTCCCAGCTTCCATGTGATAGAGATACCATGGTGCTTATTTTTAACGTGGGCTGATGGGTGGCCGTGGAGTTCAAACTATGTTGTCACGAGTCCTGACCTTTTCCAGTGTACCCTTCTTGCCCCAAGCAAGTGTGGGGCCCTGGTTTCCCCAAACCCTTCTTTTCCTTCCCCCTTTCCCTCCATTAAGTTGGGTGCAAATAGAACATCCAGAACATTTCCAGGCAACTTGCTCTGTGAACAGTCCAGAGACATGGCAGCCAAGCCATTACTTACGAAGCTGCCATTAAACTTTCATGGCTGTGTTATTAATTATTGAGGGGCTAATGTTGGGCTCCAGCTGTGCAGCCCAGCTCCTTCCTCAAATGCAAGGCAGGTCCAGGCAGGGCGCTCCTGCAGGACCCTCAGCTTCTGAGTCAGAAGCAGGAAAAAGCGAACAGAACTGGATTCCTTGTGTTGAAAACAAAGGCAGACATGGGCAGTGGGCTCTCAGGATGTGTCTCTGGTAAGAAACAGAAGGAAAACTTCAATCAGCTTTAACTCCAGCAATTGTCAGGTGATGCCTTTCTTTTAAATCTCCTGTGGGTCCCCGTCCCTGGGGAATGTCCTCATTAGCCCGTCTCCCGCACTGGGGGTGACTGGCTGGCTGGTGACAGCCCCTCAACGTCCATGGTGATTGCTGATTCCCTTCCTGCCCCCAAAAGGAATAGATGCTTTGCTGGCCCAAATGTGAACTTTTCTTCTTACATTACGGTTCTTCTTACAAACGTTCCACACTTTTCTCACTGAATCATGCACTAAACGGCTTCATGAGCCAAATTGGTTTAGTTTAGCTACAAACAGAGAAGCTAAAAATGTCCACATCCTTGTTGGCTTATTTGCATATTTCAGCAGGATAACCAGGGCACAGTTAAAACCCACCTCCGGCCCGTCTCTCCTGTGCCAACGCCCACCTCCCCACCCTCCGCATCTAATCACTTGTGGATTGGTTATTGGCTGCATTAAGCTTAGGGGCAGGTGCCCAGTCATGAAGGGGACTTCAACTGTGAGATCCCAACCTGCTCCGTGAGGCAGGGCCGGGGAGATGGTGAAGCGAACACTCACACTTCAATCACCCACTTGAGAAACCCACCCAGTTAAGCTGAAAACAGAGGCCTTTTCCATGAAGCATGCTCATGCTGCTGGTTGGGCAGGAACATCGGCAGCAGGTCCAGAAATGTGGGCACTGGCCTCTGGGGTCGGGGAGAGATGCTCCAAACCAAAGATACGTCAGAAATGAGGGTCAAGATAGTCACGAAAACTCCAGCTCACGGGGTGAGCTGTTGGCCAGGACACCAAGCCAGCAGAGGGGCCCGGCCCCACACAGCTAGGGCAGGGGTGGGATGCAGGCTGGAAGCAAGAGCTTGCACGGGCAGGTGTGCTGAGCAGGGGAGGGATGGCACATGAGGCTCAGGGCGGTCCCCCAGGACAGAGCCTCATCTTCATCAGCGTCTGACTGGATGCGGGCACGGTTTCCCCACCCCGGCACCAACTTGGCCAGTGCCGGGCACACACTGGCAGTCGGGCAATAGCTGTCGGATAAGCCAGCAGCTCCTGGAGTGGCTGGGCGTGGGAGAAAGATGACGTGGGAGGGTCAGTGCGTGGAGCTGAAGTGGCTCTTGGAGGCGCTGAGGGAACATGAGAGCTCCAGACAGAGAGGATACCTGGTGGAGAAGGAGCCCGCCCCTCAAAGCCTGAACCGATGGAGGCGGTAACTGCGCTCTGCCAGCCACAGGGGACTGAAGTGATGGCCCTGAGTTGCCCAACCCAGGGGATGGTGATGTGATGACCTGGCTGAGGGCAGGTGGGAAGTGTGGGTGTGGAGGCTGGACCTACAGCCCTCTCTGGGAACAGGTGCAGAGACTAGGGGAGCTGCAAAGGGGTGGCCAGAGGATGGGCACCCGGACGGACAGACCTTCTGTGCACAGGGTGCCCACCCTGCCAGCAGCTGTAGGCACATCACACAGTCGGGAGAGTGGGTCTCTGCTGTGGCTCAGGCTCCTAAATGGTCTGCCCATTGCTGGTGCCACGTATGTGCTCAGTCGTGTTGAGCTAAACTTGTCCGCCCAGGCAGGTGGGCTGATGGGAGATGTGGAGGCCCAGTCAGGCTCCAGGGCGCGTGCTCATGGTGGAGAAATCCCATGGGACCCGACCTTGGGTGTCCAAGGCAAGTGCAGTCTGCTCTGGGCATTACTGGGTGGGATTTGTGTCCCGAGGAGCAGGTGTATCCCCGGATCACCAGCTCAGCTACCACAAATGGAGGCAGAACCACTGAAAGTGGGAATTCTGCTTCTCTGAGCCAGTCCACCCAAGGGTGTCTCCCACAGGCGCCTCTGTTCCAAGCTGCTGTGCTTCCTGTGGCTGCTGGAAGACCAGAGTGGATGCAGGGTCTGGTTGTTGTTCCTGCTTTCCTGGGAAGTGTGATGGTCCGCTGTTGGAGAGGTGGTGTGTGTTTCATGGGGTTCACATTATGTGATGGCGGTGATTAGGTGAACTGCCTGTGAGCTCAACCCTAGGTGGGTGCCTACATCCCCAGAATTCAGTTTCTAAGTGAAATAACACGCCTCAGTCTGTAGGTCTTCCTGGCCTGGAATGTTCACCGCCCTGGTCACATCCGCAGAGCTGACCTTCATGTTTTCAGTGCATGCATGTTTGTGTGTCTGTATGCATGTGTGCAAGTGGCCACATGTGTGTAAATGCAGGAGCGTGGGTGCTTCGTGTGTGTGTGTGCTGTTGGCACATATGTGTGAGTGTCTTAGGCATGCACAGTGTGAATGTTCGCATGTGAGGTTGTGTACACATGCCTCTGAGTGTGAGCACCTTGTGTGCACGTGCAGGTTTGTGTGTGTCGGTGTTAGTGGGTGCAGATGGGGGTGAGGTGTGCACATATGTGTGGGTGAGTGTGTGCGTGCATTCGTGTGCACATGAGTACTTCCATTAGTGTGCGTACATGCCGTGTATATCTATACACACACGTGTGTGCACCTGCATGTGAGACTCACAAGTGAAGGTGTATATCCCTGTAAATGCATGTAAGTGTGTGTACACAAATACCTGAATGCATGTGTGCACATGTGTGTGAGTGCCCGTCTGTGCATACACATATGTGCATGAATATCGTACGAGAGTGTGTGAATGCTTATGTTCATATAGACATCTTCGTGTGTTTATGTGTGGATATGCATGTGAATATACATGTGTGCACATGTGGAAAGAAATGTTCAGATGAAGTTTTGGGTGTGAATGAGTTGTGCAAATGCCTGTTGCGTATGTGTGTACACATGTGCATGAATGTGTGAGGGCCACTGTGAGTTTATGTCCATGTGTAAGCACTGGTGCTACATTGTGTTCATGTGTGCACACGTGTGTTCTTTGTACATGGTTCATGTGTGCATGCACACGTTTTATGTGTTTTACACATGTGTGTCCCTGTGTCAGTGCCTTCCTGGTGTTTTCACATACATGTGTGCACATCCTAGTGAGAACCCATGCGTATGTATGAGGGATGGGTACACACACGTGTGTCTGCGTGTCTACATGCACACAGGCTTGCCTGCGTGTGTGTGCAAGTGCCTTGTGAATGTGTGCATTTTTACTTGCATGCGCACATGTGTGCTTGTTTTTGTACATGCGTGCATATGCTCACACGTGTTATTGGAGAGGCAGCTCTGCATAGAGCAAATGTGGACACTTGTTCTCAGGTTGGTGGCTGAGTCTGAACCCGGGTTTACCACACCATCACCCTGAGGTTTGCATGAGTTACTTAGCCCCGCTGAGCCTCAATTTCCCCATCTGTAAACAGGGGATACTTATAACCAAACCTTCTTCTCTGGGCTACTGAGAATCAGACGTTAGCTTGTGCAAGGTGACTAGCGATGTGCCTGGCAGAAGGGGTGTGCTGGACATATTTATTACTACTATCAGGGTTCTGGTCGAGTTTTCTGAAGTAGCCTGGGGCAGTCCTCTTTGCTCCTGTTGTCCTGGTATGTGTGCTAGTATCTGGCTCACCACATGTAGATCGTAAATCACCTGTTTTCCCCATTTAGGTAGAAGGATTTTGAAATCATTGTCTTGTTGTAAGTCCTCATCCCCTTTATTGAATACGAGAGAGACTAAATGCTTACCTCTTTTGCTCCGCCTGGCACCTACATCTGCTTTCCTCGGCAGCCATCAAACTTGCTGCGTTATTAAAACCCCAATGACACGTGACATAATCATGATGAAGTTCGGAGCATACAAAGTCAGAGATGTGTACAGTTAAAATTAAAATTCCACCCTCACCCTATCATGATTTGTTAGGTGCAATTAGTAATGAAGGGAAAGATGAGGAGTGACGTAGTTCTTTCTAAAGAACAAATATGCACTAACATTCCTATTTAATTATTTTTAAAAATATTTAAATGCCATTTAAAAATCTCCCATGGAATTAAAAAATTCTATACATAGGATTGCATTTATACAAGTTTGCCAAGATGCACATGTCATTCAGAAAAGTGAACAATTAAGCTTCTTCCAAAGCATTTATTTTGAAGGACATCTAGCCTAAACATGTCATTATAATTAGAATTTAATAACTTTATGATCAGCGCTAACTGTCACGGAGGGTTGTTTCTGTGGAGGAAAAGCCATCCCACCAGACTGGAAATCTGGCAGGATGAGTAGCTCACCCCTTCCCTCGTATTATACAGAGGAGCAAACAAAGGTCGAAGCGATGCCAAATGCAGAGCAGCGAGGTCTCAGGTTGGGTGTCAGCTCTCACTTCCCAGAAAAGTCTGACCTGGAAGCCTCTATAAGGTAAAACAAACTGTGAGGAAACAGTCTCCTCTGCTTATCAATACAGTGGAAAGTAGCTCCCGTGGCCCCCACTCAGCACCGGGAGCTTGTGTGTGTTGTCTAAGCGCGTTCATGCTCTGCTGGAAGAGAAAGAGTTCTTCGGTGTCTCAGACGACTCCCAAATGTTTGGGATAAATCACTTATTCTCCAGATTGTTCCTGAACATGCTAATGGCACACCCAGTCTAGCCCAGAGGAAAACGAACGTGGGCCTCTCTCCTCTGTATTCTTCTTGGGACAACTCAGCCGAGGCCAAGCGGGGCTCTCAGAAGAGCTTTGGATGAGCACCTTCACCTGGCTCCTCCTCCCACCTGCCTGTCTTTCCAGGAGACTGGAGGCTCTGAGACTTTCCTCTCTGTCCTTCCAGGGCCACGAACATCCTCTCTTCGGGCCGGCAGCCTGGCTTGGGCTGCACCACCAGCCAGACCTCCAGTGCCCAGGGAGGTCACTGGGAAAACAGAGCCCCCCCATGGCAGTGGAAATGAGGCTGGGGGGAGTCTCAGACCAGAGGGCTAGGAGGTGATGGTCTGGCTGGGAGGAGCGGTGGGGCCTCTGACGAAGCTCAGGCGCCCCCAGCCCGAGGGGGCTGTGCAGAGTCTCCCCGGGGTGTGGTCCGCTCCACAGGACACAGTCAGAGTCAGCCTGTGGCCCCTGGAAGGAAGGACTGCAAAACGTGGACCCCTCAGGGCAAGGCTTCCACGGGAAGGAGGGATGCAGTACCTGGGGCTCTTTCCACCAGGAGCAAAGAGCTGTGAGTCGGGAGTCGCCACTGACCATTTCTCTCTACCTATACGAGGCTGAAGGATTGGGTATAGTCACCATATATTCAATAACTATATATTTGCTGTTACTTCAAATATCTGTACAGAAGGTAGCTGGTCCAGCATTTTATACATTTCCAGGACCAGGGAGGGAAGACATTTTATTAATATTGTAGGAAACTCAGTGCAGAAGGAGAATTTGCACAGATTAGGAGATGATGATGCTGTATGTACATTTTCCCTGGACCCCTTATTTTCAATTAGAAACAGACTTTTTGTTTTCTGCCGTGAACTTTGGCTGTGGACTGAACTGGGCCCATCCCCCGCCATGCCCACACTGAAGCCCCAGCCCCCAGTGTGAATGTGTTTGGAGACAGGGCCTCTAGGATGTAATGAGGTTAAATGAAGTCATACGGATGGGGTCTTCATCTGATAGGATTATTGTACTTACAGGCGGAGGAAGCACAGATTCCCCTGTGCCTGTGCTCGGAGGAAGGCCACCTGAAGGTGCTGGCTGCCGGCAGGAGGAGGGGTCTCAGGGACACCCACCCCACCAGCGCCCTGGCCTCGGGGTCCCAGCCCCAAGAACTTCTGTCGTTCCAGCCCCCGGCTGTTTTGCCATGGCGGCCTGAGCTGACAGAGACAGATACATTCTGATTTACTTACTCAATAATTTTTTATTAGATCAGAAGTGTTTAATCACTGAAATATATTTTAAATGATGCCTCCATTTTCCTCAGTGTGGGTTTTTGTGCAATGGATAAAAATATACCTACCACTTAAGAACTAAAACGTTGTTTTAATTACAGTTTTTTCCCTATAAACTAAATATGCATATATAAATCAACATCAAGTAACAAGAACGTCTGAATGGTATCAATTAACATTTTGAAACCTGAGATTACATTAGGAAAACAGGACGAAGAAGAGCAAGGCGTGAGGGATGCCTGGCGGCTGAGGCTCTCGTGGATGACAGCAGTAAACACCATCCAGCCCTAAACCTTCACCTGCAGCGGCCAGGAATTCCATTCCATGCAATGATTGAGATTTACCAAGATAGGCCTTTCCTGATGATTAAACCCCAACTGATGGATACAAACGTGGTTATGGAAGCTTAGCAAGCTCAGGGTGCAGATGTTAAACCTCAGTAAAGTCTTTTAAAGGGTCACTGTGTCTTCCATTAACATATACACTAGCTGTCCTATTAAGTGTAAATTAAGTTCTTAGTTGAAGAAGTTCATTTGGAGACTTAACGAAATGTGGACACCCGCAAGGTAGTAATTTCGCTTTCCATCCACTCTCGGGGTGGGGTCTAGTGATTGGGGAGCGAGGAAGGTTGCAAAGCTCGGCTGCACTCCGCAGAGGGATGCGGTGAGCACGGTCGGGTCTCGCCTGCCGCGTGGGTGCGTGTGTGAGTGTGTGACCTCACGTGTGCACACGCGCACGTGTGATAGCCTAAGACCCCAGGGCAAACGCTTCCCTCAGAAAGGCACAACTTATTAAACATCCATTAAAATTACATCTCCTTTATGAAGTTTTGCAGTTTGTTAACTTTCAGAAATTCTACACAGAGGCGCCTCGCAAAATCACTACGTGGGTGCAAGGAGCCTTGGGTTGTCCGTTCTCTGCCTCCAACAATTTACTTCCAACCCCCACTTCCAAATTTGCTTTTTAAAAAGTATTTTTAGATTAAATATTTTGTGAGTGTCTCCAGGTTCTAAGAATATGTGATGAGAAAATAATAATTGCAATTTTTACAGTTAATTACACAGTGTCTGGAATTCAAACGTGTTTAAAATTCTAGTGCATTATCATTCACGGACAGCTGCTGACAGTTCATTGAGGACAGGAATGAAAACAGCACAGAAATGGATATAAATGCAATTTAAACAAGTTTCCACAAAGTCTTTATATTGATCCTCCTTCTGTACCAGAGCCAGCCATCTATAATTGGTCTTTAGCCAATAGATGAACTCATACGGAGTAAGGCTCCCAGGTGCTGGGGATTTGATGAAACCCAGCTCTGTAGATGCATTGGTTCATGATGGTAAATTTGAACACTCTACAATTGTGAAGTCATGTTTATTTACAAGTAATGACTGAAAAGAACCTGCAGAGAGATAAGAAGCAGCAATACACACTTATTTGTTAAATTAAATTATGTTTCTCTTACCTACAGAAAATGATCAGTGTGCTATGAAAAGGAGATTGTTTAAGTGGCTAAACAGTTCTAATTCACAAATGTTTATTCTCAGCAGATGTTGATGATCCAAAAAATATCTGTGGTTTGAATTAAGATTTATTGCTAGTCTACCATGTTCCAGATTTTATACATGAGCTCCACTGTTTAATCTTCAGGGTAACTGGAGATGTAGATTTCATTTTTGTTCTAATTTTACAAATGAAACAAGAGAGGATCCAGGAGATTTTCTTGAACTGTCCATTGGTTGAATTTGTATGATCTTTTTAGCTTTTTAAAAATTTTATGTGCTGATGGACTTCTTGTATTTTACTTTTATGAATTACTCAATGACCTTTGTTCACTTGTGCATTAAAGTGTTATCTTGTTCTTATAAACACTTCAGTGTTATTTTAATAACTACTTGTACACAGAGAAAATGTTAATCGAATATGGGTACATGCTAATGTTTTACTTTGTGTTTTTGCCTTTGATATTATGCTTGGGAGGACTTTTCTTACAGGAGATTGTACATGTAAATGCTTACTGGTTTTTACCTCCTGGTGCCCCCTGCCCAGTGTCACTTAATCGCTGAGCACTCCATGCGGCCAGTCCAAAATGAGGTGCACTTCAATCCAAAATACACACTAGATTGCAAAACCTTGGTATGAAAAAAACGTAAAAGTATTTTAAAATGATCTTTATATTGAGTGCATTTTGAAATGAGAATTTTTGATATATTCGATTGAACAAAGTATATTATTAAAATTAATTTCACCTTTTCCCTTTTACCTTTTCAGATATGGCTGTTAGAAAATTTATAATTATATATGTAGCATGTACCGTATTTCTATTGTATAGCACTCTTTTGATGTATTTATTTTACATTTATAATCATATGTACATATATATGTATAATTATATGTACACATTCAAAAATTTATTTTGGTGTTATTTAATTTTTTTAAAAAGGCTACTCAATAGTTCAAAAACGTATTTCTGAATCACGGGTTCTTTCTGATGATTAGAAATGCTGACTTACAATATATTAATTCCTTGTTTGTAGTTGGGTCTGTGTCTGGGTTTCTCAGTGTACCTCAGGTGTTTTAATTATTATGCCTTAGTAAGACACTTTACTGCTTGCCATTTTAAAGTGACAACGTGCTGTATATTTATGCCCCCAGATAAACCTTAGAAGAATTTTTTAATATTCTAAGTAAATTTAGAAAAAAAAGTTATGTTGGAGCAGCACTTATATTGCAATTATTTTACAAACTCTGACATATTGGTAATACTGAGAGTTCCGTTCATAAGCTCACTTGTGGTCACTATTAACCAGGCCTCTGTTCACGTGCCTTAGTAAAGTCGTATCACTCTCTGTCCGCGTCTGACTTTCCCTGCCCCCACACGCACACGCCCAGACACCCCTGTGCATACTGTATTCCTTCTCTGTCCTGTGTATCTGCCCATATGTAGCTCAGCAAGGAAGTCACGTCCCTACTGACCCTAACAAGCCACCGCTTAGTTCTGGCAGCTGTTTCACTGAGTCTTCTGAATTTCCAGGTAGACATTTTTATCTTCTGCAAATATGGGCAGCGTTGTCTTCTTTTCTCCGTAACTCATGCGTGATACATTTTTCTTTCCTGTTGCCTTGTCTTGAACTGACAGGAAAAAAAATAAATGATATCATCATTTCTGCTGCTCCAAGTTAATATAAATTTCTCTTGTTTTAACCTGAAGTCTGACCTTAGCTATGTGTTTGATTGAGATGGAGGTCTTTAGAAACTATATTAACAATTTTTAATTCCTATCTGTGGATCACTAAGATAATTTTTGATTTGCAATTAGTATTTCACTTTTAAATGTCTTTTTATCATCTATTTGTTTTTGTCTTCTTTCGACTTGTGGATCTGAGGACTTATTTTAACACTTTTTCTAATATTAAACACCACTGATTTCACAATTTAGTGAAGTCAGTCTAGATCTAGCGTACTCTCAATAACGCGTTATTAACCTCAGAACTGTGTAAATTTAAATCCCATTAATTCTGAGCTGGCTAAAGCAATAGAACACTTAAGCTTTAATACTGCACTAGGCTTGCGTGTGGTAGCCTGGCTGATGATGTGCATCAGGACCCCCTGTCGCTCAAGAAGCAGTGGAGTGTCACCTGGAGCCCCGACCCCTCTCCAGCCCTGCCCGGGGTCCCAGCCAGCATGGGGACCCTGAGGACTTCTTACACTTTCTCTCTTCCTCATATCCCATGCCTGTTTTCCTTCTCACTAATCAAAGTGGCTTAATATTTACATTTTAAACATTATTTCCCATATTTCTGCCCCTGCTTTTCAAGGGAAAGTTATTTCAGCATATGAAAGCTTTTTTTTTCTTTTTTTAGCATAGTTCTTTCTTAAAATTATTTTTTTTCTTAAAGCTTCAGGATATAAAGGAGAGAGAAAAGTGGTTCTTGAGTCCTACAAATTAATTGGATATGTGGACGTTTATATTAACATTTAGCAAAAATCAATCAATCAGAAAATGGAGATATTTTAGTGAATACAAATTTTTAATGAGGGTTATTTATTATACTCACATTTACCTTATTGTTCATTCTTATGGTAATTTCTTCAGCTTGCCCAGAATCAGGAACCTCCTGACTTCCAAACCAGCAGGACAGCTCTTGGCAACTTTTCTAATTTTTTGACTTGCAAAGTCACGTTGTGCTTTGTTTGAACCAACACAGAAGTTTGGGTGGGGAGAGATTGCTGCCTGGACATTGATCATTGAGGATCCTTCACCGCACAGACAACTTCTCATGCTTCCAGAAATGTGATGCTCCCACTGTCAGCCTCAGGCTCCCTCTTTCATGGAAGAGTTCATCAGATGCGGTTAAATGGGGTCCAACATCGCTTTCCTATCTCAGATGCTCAGTGTTGACTTGGAGCAGGTGTCTACTCAGGGTTTCAAAGCAACCAGGTCTGGTTTATGTTTGTTTCTTAAAATCTCATTTCTTCCCTGGCCTGGTGCTTGTGTCCAAGGACTATAATATTTTTTTTAAGATTTTATTTATTTGAGAGAGAGAGAGAGAGCAGGGGGAGAGGGAGAAGCGGGGAGCAGGGAGCCCGACGCAGGGCTCGATCCCAGGACCCCGGGATCATGACCTGTGCCGAAGGCAGACGCTTAATGGACTGAGCCACCCAGGTGTCACTAAGTACTTTAATATTTTGACCCTGAGTTGTGCAAGTAGGTTTTGCAGCTGATTAGAGGTCAGGTTAGGGTTATTAAAGCTTTCAGAAAGTGATGGATGCTGTCCTGTGTGGGATGGGCTATATATAAACGGTTTTTGCCTGACTGTTAGGCGACACAGAGTCACATTGCCTTTCTCTAAGCAGAGACGTGCAGCCTTTGAGTTTTAAGTGGCCTGATGAAGCAGACACACCAAAATGTATGTGCACCGGCCAAAGAAAAGGTTACATTCCACAAAGCCAGGTGACCAGAGCTGCTTTTCACCTGTCAGGGCCCTCCCTGGGTCCAGCTGGTTTGCAATGCATTGGTTGGTGCCTTATTTCAAACTTCTAATTTAAAAACATGACGGTGAAATCAGGACCAAACCTTTGTAGAAGCAGAGAACCCTGGTTTTCTCAGAACCGCAGAGCAGAGACAGTGATTGATGAGAATGAGTTCACACATTCCCCCTCCTGGGATATTTGAATGTTAGTTGAATTACTCTCTAATATGTGATTACAGGCACTGCGGACAGTAATACAAGACCGTGAGCAGGCTGACCTTCTGTCCTCCTGCACTTGTGTTTCAACAAAACAATCTCATCTGTCACATTGAATTTGTGTTGCAATTGGAGTTATATCAGACTGAAAATTTTGTTTGTATTTAATTTAAATTTTTTTTTAGTTTTATAGTTCTGTGGCTGACATAAGCATAAGGCACTTACACCCACCTTCCGACTTCTATGTATTTAAGAACTAAAAAGTCAATTTAAGTGAACACTGGGGGTCTGCAGGAGCTTGCAAAGAGTTTAAGAATTACTCAGATTCAGGAAACACGGCTAACAGAATTCACATTGCAATTTTAAGCATTAGTTTTTTTTTTTTTGCTTTTTTTTTTATTCTTATGTTAATCCCCATACATTACATCATTAGTTCTAGATGAAGTGTTCCATGATTCATTGTTCGTGCACAACA
>NC_138375.1:1476257-1493963 GCF_054177405.1 Leptonychotes weddellii
GAACACACTGTGCCCCTGGCTGGGACACTGGGCTAGGTGCACAGCGACCCCTCAAAGACGTTCAGCTTCAAGACTGGTCACGTAGCAACAAGTGATTCATGACCCACCCGTGGGGGAGTCTGTACCGCGAACAGCCCCCCGCAAGCGGGTGATGCAGGCGGGACCCCCAAATGCATGGCTCACTCCTCTGTTCCCGGGGGCGATTTTCTCTCCACGCTCCGCGGACAGCCATCCTAGCACACGGTTGGGACTTAGCTAAGTACGTCCTCAGCTCCTGTGGCTTTAGGGTGCGGAGTGGCGTGTGGGGGGTCCCGGGGCCCAGGGCTGGGGCTCGGGGGCTGAGCGCCCTGCCACGTGGGCCCTGCATCGCCCACACTTTGCCGAGTGGGACTGCTTCCTCGAAGCAAAGGCACGAGCCGTTTCCACCGATCTGATCAAACACATACTGATGGAAAATGAACCTCCTGCTTCAACGCTTCTCCTTCCTATTTTTTTCTTTTTTTTTCCGGGACCATGTAGACACCACTGTGCAGCCTGAAGCCCCTGTGTGTGTCTGGTGGCTCAGGAGCCGCCATGCCTGGGACTTGGCGCCACGTCTCATGGCCAATCCACTAGGAGACGAGAATTGGAAGAATGTGTTTGAGGAAATTCTCTCTCCCCCTGACAGTTTTGGAGGCAGCCGGCCCCTCCGCAGACTGGGGCAGCGCGATCCGCATGAGCGCCCCGCCACCGTGCCCGCAGGCTCCCCGTCCTGGGCCTCCTCTCTTGCTTCGTCTTCTGATGTCTTTCCAGGTTGGAGCTCCTGCTCAGATGAAACAGATGACTTTCCGGGCCCGCTTCTGCTCACAGCAGGCAGGAGCCGCAGTGACTGATTGGTTGAAACATGAGGATTAATGGGTATTTATATTTCATTAAATTTTATGCTCACTGGAGAATAATGTATCACTCGCAGATATTGAAACATATGTCAACCCTATCCACTTACATATAATTCAATTTGACTGAAATGCATCGATCAAGTTTTATTAAAGTCCAATACATTTTCCAAAAAGGCCGGCTCATGTAGGACTGTCCCTTCACAGTCACTGATGTGTCTCTAACGCAATTCACACCATTTTCGGGAGGAGCGAGATCACTGTCGGTGAGATTCTCATGACAAGGTGGCCGGAGCTGGGGACTTGAGAGCAGGATTACTGGCCACATCCTCAAGCGGGGCCTTCTTAGCATGACCCCAGACTGGGTCAGAGCTGAGAGCCCACCCCACGGGGGGTGACATGGCTCTGCGGGTCTCCTGGGGTCTCCTGGGGCCAGGCCGTAGGGGCACACCCTGCCGTCCCCCGTCGCTGACAGCTCCATGCACCTGGAGAACATCGTGTTGTCGCCAGGCTCGGCCCACAGACCTCTGCCCGCCCTTCCCCTTCCCGCCACCCACTCCCCTGCCCCACCAAATGTATTTTTATGTGTGTGATATGGAGCTACGGGCACACAGAAAGAAGCAGAAATGCATGTGGGATGGTATTCAACAAAGACTTCGACAAATGCCAGGAGACTGTTGTGGGTGCGTGCTCGGGACAGAGTATGCTGAAACGGGCAGGGGGACATTTGGTTGTAGGAACAAGGAATGTCCAACAGAATGCAGGGTTCTTATTCAGCATAAGTTGCTGAACTTTTTTTTTTCTTTTCTTTTAATTAATTTTATTTTATTATGTTATGTTAATCACCATACATTACATCTTTAGTTTTTGATGTACTGTTCCATGATTCATTGTTTGCATATAACACCCAGTGCTCCATGCAGAACATGCCCTCCTTAATACCCATCACCATGCTAACTCATCCCCCACCCCCTCCCCTCTGGAACCCTCAGTTTGTTTCTTAGAGTCCATCGTCTCTCATGGTTCGTCTCCACCTCCGATTCCCCCCCCTCATTTTTCCCTTCCTACTATCTTTTTTTTTTTTTTTAACATATAATGTATTATTTGTTTCACGGGTACAGGTCGCTGAACTTCTAACACCATGAGGAAGATAGCAGCTGCCTCCCTTTGAGCAGTGTCTTGCCCGGAGTGCACCCCAGCACTCCAGCCACCTTGCACAAGAACCTGAACCTGCTCAGCTCCTTTGGACCACAGACTCTGCTTTGGAAAATGAAATCCTGAAATGTGGTCAGAGTCTGTCAAACTTGGCAGAGGATGGAGAGACAGAGAGATAAAAGGCAGATGATGAACAGAAGGGAAATGACAGAGATACAGACATATGGCATAAAGACAACATTTCCATTTCAAGTTCTTTGTGGAACATTCTGGTAATGCACCCTTCTCCATGTGGTGGTGTGCCCTCCCACTGTCCAGTGTTGATGGTATCGGGAGGCGCCCTGTCCTGTTTAGGAAATGCTGGTCGGTGCTGGGAAATGGGGAACAGGAGGGTCCTGGGTTTTCTTTCACTGCTCTTGGTCCAGGACCGACGATCCGGGGCCTCCCATGTGCGCCCCAGGAAGGGCATGGGCTGGCCCCACAGCTGCCTCGTGACTCCTTCCCTGACCTGCCACGTCTGTCACCGAAGACCAGAGAGCACCAGAGGCTCTGTCAGGCTTTGGGGCACTCTGTCCCTCCTCCATTTTCTGGAGAAGCTTTCTGGGGGGCTCAGTGGCCCATGGAGTGCCTTCCAGAACCCAAAACCAGCCAGTATTTTTCTTCCCAGTCATCCTCTCTGCCACCCTTCATGCCAGACCCTCTTGAACTTGACCTTCATAGTGTCACAACTTCAAGACTTCCTGTCACCAGACTTGGGCAAGACCATTGTGGTGGCTCAGAGGGAGCACTTGTCCTGGGGCATCACAGCTGCCAGTCAGCCGCTCTGTTTCCCCCACAACAGTCCCCAGCTCAGAGAGCAGTGCCTTATGTGCCTACAAGGCCTGTCACACCTGGGGTGCCCATGATGCCTGTGGTCATACCTGGAGCACCCTTGCTACCCAGAGTAGCCCCAGGGCCCGTGTTATCCATGTCGCCTATGGTGCCTGGAGCGTCTGGAGTAGCTATAGTCCTGGACAGCCTGCAGCACCTTTAATCCCTGGACTGTCTACAGCACCTGGAGCCCGGAGTTCCTGGAGAGCGGAGAGTGCCTGTAGGACCTGGGGTACCTAGAGCACCTGGGGTGTCTGTAGGACCTGGGATACCTAGAGCACCTGGGGTGTCCATAGGACCTGGAGCTCCTAGAGCACCTGGGGTGTCCGTAGGACCTGGAGCTCCTAGAGCACCTGGGCTGTCTGTAGGACCTGGAGCTCCTGGAGCACCTGGGGTGTCTGTAGGACCTGGAGCTCCTAGAGCACCTGGGGTGTCTGTAGGACCTGCGGTACCTAGAGCACCTGGGGTCTGTAGGACCTGGAGCTCCTAGAGCACCTGGGGTGTCTGTAGGACCTGGGGCACCTAGAGCACCTGGGGTGTCTGTAGGACCTGGAGCTCCTAGACCACCTGGGGTGTCTGGAGTTTCTGGCTCATACAGGTCATGGAGATGCATGTTGGGGCTTTATTTTTGAGGGGGTGGTAACATGACACAGATTTACAAATTAAGACATTTAACACTCAGTGGTATAGTAGGCAAGGGCTATATGCAAATTATTAATTAAGATGTCCTTAAAAACAATAAAGATTTGCAAAAGTGTTGATCCTAACTAGAGTGCCAAAAAGCAAGAGAAAGCACTAAGTTGAGTCTGGAAACTGAGTTTTGAGGCTATTTTCCTTCCTCCTCCAGTAAGGAGTCGGGGAGATGACAGTGTGGGAGACCCTGTATCTTCATCGGGCTCACGGGTCTGATGGGCACTGATGGGCACTGCCTGGCCTGCAAGAGGACAACTCTTTCCTAAAGGGTGGGGTCATCTTCTGAGATGTTGATTCCAGAACAACCCCAAGCCAGGCAGGGAGGGTCTAACAGGAGCCTGGTTTCAGCCCAGGGAGGATTGGCCACAGTGCGTGGGAAGGAGGCTCTGCAGGTGAATCTGCTTCCGAGGACTGGCAGGGCTGGTCTGTGCCCACGCCCTGGTGTCCCATCCCACACTTCGGGGGCCTCTAGTCTGTTTCTCAGGGGCATTGAGAACACACTCTGTATGGTGAGGATTCCACAAAGTCATTTCTTCATTAAACACCTGATAGTGAGCTGCACCAAAAGATCACTGGATTCAGCTTCTCTAGAATCTGAATTCCTGAGAAACAGGAGTCACTTCTTATTCATCTTTTTATCTCTAATACTATTTAGGGTATCCAAATATGACTAAGAACAAAAGAGGGAAGAAGGAGGGGGAGGAAGGGACAGAGGGGAGAGGGAGGCACAGAGGTAAGCCTATTTATTCTCCTTTTCAGCCAGTTCCCCTCCACTCACACAGACACCTAGTACAGATCCTGGTGCATAGTAGGGCTTCTTAATGTCTTACTGGATGAATGAATGAATGCATGCATAAACTTTATATTGAACTGATAATACCATATATAAAGATGCTGAAATTAATCTAATTTCACTTCTTAAAATATGAGAAGAAAATATGAGGCTGGCTCTGGAGACGAGCCAAAAGGCTTTATAGAAAATCGCTGTGTGATGGGGATAGTTTTGTGCAAGAAGTCTGCTGCTCGGGGCTGGCCTAGGGGTCCATGCACATGGCCAGTGGGGAGATGGGGAAGGTCTCTGAACAATGTGTGAGCATGTAAGCATGTGTATGAGCATGTGTGTATGAACACCTGTGACAGCATGTGTGAGAGCCCTGTGAACATGTGAGAGCATATGTGAGAGCATGTGTGTGAGCATGTGTGTGTAAGCATGTGAGCCTGTATGAACATGTGAGCAATGAGAACATGTGTGTGAGCATGTGTGAGCCCATGAGCCTTGTGAACATGTGAGAGCATGGGTCATGTGTGTGAACCTGTGAGCCTGTGTGTGAACATGTGAGTGTGAATACATGTGAGAGCCTTGTGAGCATGTGAGAGAATGTGTGTGAGCATGGGTGTGAGTATGTGTGAGCACATGAACCTGTGCGAACATGTAAGAACATCCGAACATGTGTGCAAACCTGTGAGCATGTGACCATGAGAGTGTGAATACATGTGAAAGCATGTGTGAGCATGCAAAAGTGTGTATAAGCATGTGTGAGAGTGTGTGTGAGCATGTGTATAAACCTGTATGTTAGAACATGTGTGTGAACACATGTGAAAGCATGTGTGTGATCATGTGTGTTTGAGCATGTGTGAACATGCGAGCATGTTTGTGAGCGTGTGTGTAAACACATGTGTGGACATGTGAGCATGTGTGTGTAAACAGCCCAGGGGTGGAAGCCTGTGCAGCTCCGTCCCAGAGAGTGTGTGAGAGAGCCTGTGTGAACGTGTGAGTGAGTGAGAGCATGTGTGTGTGTGTGAGCACGTGAGAGCATGTGTGAAAAGGATGAAATTTTGCCATTTGCAACAATGTGGATGGAACTAGAGGGTATTACGCTGAGCAAAATAAGTCAGAGAAAGACAATTATCATATGATCTCACTCATATGTGGAATTTAAGAAACAAGACAGAAGATCATAGGGGAAGGGAGGAAAAAATAAAACAAGATGAAATCAGAGAGAGAGACAAACCATGAGAGACTCTGGACTCTAGGAAACAAACTGAGGGCTGCTGGAGGGGAGGAGGGTGGGGGATGGGGTACCTGGGGGATGGGGATGAAGGAGGGCACGAGATGTGATGAGCAGTGGATGTTATATGCAACTGATGAATCACTAAACTCTACCTCTGAAACGAATAAGACACTACATGTTAACTAAATTGAATTAAAAGAAAAACAAAACAGAGGACAGCCAACCGTCAGTATTTGTGGATCCATATCTGCAAATTCTCCTATTGGCTCAAGTTGACTTGTAACCCCCAAATCTGTGGCTACTCTTTCTGCTATTGGCCACTGGCTGGAGGCAGATGGTCAGCGGTAGCTTTGCACCACGTTACATGCCCATGTCATCCTCCTCACTCCGTCTCATCATGCGGGCGCTTTGTCATTTCACGTCGGCACGGGGAGAAGCCTGAGTAGGGTAGAATAAGATACTTGGAGAGAAAGACCTTCTCATGTAACTTTTATTACCACATATTATTATAATTGTTCTATTTTATGGTTACACATTGTTGTTAATCCCTTCCCATGACTCATTTGTAAATTAAATTTTATCATATGTACATACGTAAGAGAAAATCATAGTTATATCTATAGAGTAGGATACTATCCATGGTTTCAGGCCTCCCTGGGGGCCTGGGGACGCATCCTCCGTGAGAAGGGGCTGTGCTGTGCTCACAGAGTTTTCTCGATCATTCACAGACGTGTGTTGAGGGGGGACACATTTGAGTCTCTGGGTGCCCATCCCCAGCTGAGGGAGAGCCAGGCGATGCTCTGTCTTCTGTGTTCAGCTCGCATGCTATAAACAAGTGTCCTTCCTGCAGTCTATTTAATGTAGTGCTTTTTGAATTTTTGTGCTTACTGTTGGTGACCTTGCTGTTTACAACGGCCCCTGGGGTGGAGTGAGGTGGTCTTTGGTGACCCCAAGCACAAGAAGGCTGCAATGTGCCTCACACAGAAAATGCATGTTAGGGAAGCCTCTTTCAGGCCTGATTATATCTCATTGGCTGAAAGTTCAATGTTAATGAGTCCACAATATACATCCAATAAGATGTCTTCAAGGAGAAACACCCATAAGACAAGGTCCTGTATTGATTGGTTGAGCAAAATCTTGCTCCCAGGGGCTCACAGAAACCTAACCCCGTGTTTCTTCCAAGAGCAATGGCCCATTGTGTGCTAATCTGTGTTCTCAGTGACTTTACACTACACAACCACCATAAATAATGAGAATCAACTGTATCTCTGTGCCTGGTCTTTTGGTGATAGCGGTTTCCTCCAAATTTATGGTGAACGAGTACTTGATGTACATTCGCTCTTAAACTTGGCTGCACATAAAATTATCTATGACTTTAAAAAAATGCAGGACACCTGCTAGGATGGCCCCCTCCCTCTCTGAGACTCTGTTTTCATTGGTGATAAGGGGCATGCACGTTGGTATTTTTCATAGACCCCCCCTGCCCCGCAATGATCCTAACACGCCGCCAGAGAAGAGAATGTCTAGTGTGTTCAGGAGACCATTGGGATATTTTCCTAGAAACAAACAGAATCAATCCAGGGTGCCCGAAAAGTGAAGCTTAGTTACTGGGAATGTTTCTCCCCACCTGCTACACATCAAGGCTGGTTTCAAACCCTCTAGAAAGATCCCCCCTTACCACGATTTCATGTAGCATCCCTGTAGCATAGCCCTAGGGCCACAGCTGGGCCTCTGGGTCTGAGGTTTGGGGCTCCAACCCCACCTCCTGTATTAGTCAGGGATCTCCAGAGAAACAGAACCAATAAATGAGATTTGCTATAAGGTACTGGATCACAGGGTTATGAGGGTCAGGAAGTCCCACACAGAATCTGCATCTATAATCTGGAGACCCAAGAGAGCCAGTGGTATGGATTGCAGTCTGGGTCTGAGTCCGGAGAATCAGGCGCATGGAGGTGGGAGAAGAGCAATGTCCAGCTCAAGCACGTTGGGAGGAGGAATGGATTCAATCTTCTTCCACCATTTTGCTGTCTTAACCCCCTCCATGGAGTGGATGAGGCCCAAGTACACCAGGAAGGACCATCTGCTTTACTCAGTTTACCAGTTCAGATGCCAATCTCTTCTGGAAACCCCTTCATAGACACACCCAGAAATAAGGTTTAACCAAATATCAGGGCCCCTTACAATTCAGTCAAGTAGACACATAAGGTTAACCATCGCAACCACTTGCAGTTGGTGTGATCTTGGAAAACGTGGCCTTGCCTGAGCCCAGGCCTAGTCTAGTACAGGGGTAAAAACAGTTCACCCTCCATAACCTTCTAAGGGAAAAAGAGCAAGAGAGTGTGACCGATTTAGCACCTGGCCCGGCCTCTCTTTACTGAGAATGTCATCGCCCCGTTTTCCTTGCCCTAGTTCAAACCAACGAAAAAGAAAGTAGACAGGAAGAGATAGAAATGTTAGGTTTGGCCGACACAGCCACTAAAGACGATGTAGATGAAGTGAGCTGCCACCACGGCTTCTCCGAGGGAGCCCAGGGTTGGAAGGCTGTGCCGCTCCATCCCAGAGGTGGAAACACGCGGGATCTGTTCATCGGCCAAAGCAGCCCCTTGATCTCAGTGAATCGAAAGGAAATTGCCTCTAATCAGTTTTTCACCCCCAAATTATGTCTGTTCTTACTGCCCAACCTAGGCTATCGGAGACTAAAGGCTGTAGAGAGGTGCTCTAACAACAGCATGCCAAGAATAAATGATAAAATCCCCAGGGAAGAACGGAAACCAATACCCAATATACTAAATTTATCCCTTCCAAATTTCCCTTCCGCTCAGTCTCAGGTGGAGAGGTGGCAAAGGCCAGAGGAAGAGGGCTCTCAGCGGCTGCACCTGAGCCGTCTGCCCGGGATGATCGCAGCTCCTCCAGGACCCGAATCTCCATGCCCCTCCCTCTGTGAAGTGTCACCAAGACACTCACTAGCATCTCATCACGGCCTCTACACCCTACGAATGCAGAGCACCTGGGCCCAGGGCAGTCATCCCCGGAAACTTCCGGAGTCCGGAACTTGCTGCCACCCCGGGGCAGTCATCCCAGAAACTTCCAGAGTCCAGCCGTTGGTGCCACCCCAGGTCAAGGCTCCGTGGTGTCAAGACCAATCGTCTGGCATCCGACCTGTGAACTCGAGCCCCAGCAAGGCTGGGATGCCGGCAGGAGGCTGGTCACGGCAGTGTGCGCTCCATCTCTGCCGGGAAACTGACCCTGCTCTGGGATCTCCGGCCTCCTCGCAACATTCAGAAGCTGCAGTGGCCACGGCCCAGCCTCAGGTCTCGCCTGAGCTTCTCTCCTTCTCGTCCGCTGGCACTGACCCTCTCCCGCCTCTTCCCGTCTGGGCTCAGGGTGCAGCTGCAGCATCTTCAGCCCTGGGCCGGGGTGGCCACCCAGCTGAGGGAAGCCATCACCTCCTCCCAGTGGTTCTGCCAGGAGACCCGCCCTCTGTGGAGTGCTTAGCTGAAGCTGCCGGTGATTTACCGTAAGAACCCGATTCTGCCAAGAACCCTAATTTATTGTCAGTTGTGTTCATGGAAGGTCTCATCCTATGAGTTCACCAACTGATTTGCCAAAGGGGACTCGGTCTGACGTAGCGGGACCTCAGGCAGCCTCGTGCCACAGACCTCCAGGAAAGTACCCTCACAGGACCCCGGCAGGAATGCATGCTACTTCCAGTCCTAATACTTCACTGTGACTGGGTTCCTTCTAAAATCCGTCTTACGTCTACTTACTTGCCTGTAAAAATTAAGCCACTGCTAAGGTGTCCGTTAGCTGTGGCCAAAACAAGGGTCCCATAATGAGAACACTCAGTGTGGCCACGGTCTTTTCCTTGGGGCCGAGGTCCTGAGTCGCCCTCCACCAGCGTCCACAGGCAGGCACAGCATATGGTGGTGACAGCTGGAGAGCGGGGGGGCCGGGCTGATACAGTGAGACCCTCTGAATCATTCAACAGCATTACAAAGGAAAAGGTCCTCCGACCAGCAGTACACTATATTTAAGTTCAGGAAATCAATCAATCTTTAAAAGGCAGAGTTTACCTAATAAACTGGTGTTGGCAGCAAAGGGAAGTGAGCAGGGACGTCAGGGCACCTCCGTCTTGGGACGCCGGCATCTGGCAGTAAGTTTCAACTGTGCTACCTTGACAGAAATAAAGTGGTGGGAAAGCAAAACCAGGCAAGCACAGCAACATCACCCAAGACTGGTTTTCCCCACCCCAATGTCTACTTAACTGTCGTTCAGCCACGGAACCCAAGGGCGTCTGCCACCAGCCTGGGCCTGCGTCCCGGGGACAGGTGGGTCAACCAAACCCGGCCTGGCCATCTGGGAAGGGCCGAGCGTGGGGAGGTGGGTACTCTGTGTACAGTGGCGGGTGCACTCCCACGGCAGGGGACAGCCACGTGTCCCTCCTCCCTCAGCCCAGGCGAGGAGAATCGTGCCCCTGGATGTGTGTTTACACCAGGCGGGGGGGACCGTGGGCAGTGCCCACCCTTCTCCCAAGGGGACAGCCCCTGGTGACAATGTGCAAAGGAAAAGGTCTGACTCTGTTTCAGGTGAACCTGCTTAAGGGTCTAGCTCTTCACGCAGCGTGCTTTCAATACAGCTTTCCTGGCGGTTAGTCACCACTTTATCTCTGCGACCAAGTTTTTGTTCTGTGTTATACTCCCACTATTTTGAGGAAAAAGGCAGTTATATTTCATAAATCTCTGCATTTATCTATGACTGGATGGAATCCAGAGACATAAACTGATCTTTTTTTATTGTCTCTATACCTCCCTCACAGTTCTCTGCCCCCTCCCCGACACACATGCACACACACGTGCATGTGAACACACAGGCACACACACTCACACGAACACACATGCACACACACTCACATGAACACACACTCACACGAACACACATGTACACACACCCTTACCTGTGTCCTCGGGAGAGAACACACCAGAATACAGGAGGAAAAAGAAGTCAATCGGGTTTCTAATTACAGACGTTTTCTTAGTAGGGTTGTTGTGTGTGCCTATTTATTTTGTTTTTAAATGCAAAGCAGAATTAGTCATCTTGAAAGACAAGTCCTTCTTGGTCTTTAAGGACCAGGCTTTTTCTGTAAAAGGGTGTGGTTGGAGTTCTTTAAAAAGTTGAATACACAGACCCTGAGTCTAAAACACAGAGTGAGGAACATTGGATTTGGAAGGAACTTGCCTAGCTGGGGAATAATACCCTCACGGATTAGCAAAGAATTGACAGTCTAGACCACCGTGCCCCCGCCTCAGCAGACTGGATGCGATGGAGCCATGGTTGAGCCTCCTTCTGTCTGAGACCCGGGGAAGGGGCTGTGCCCACCGGCCACTCCGGCAACCGGGCTACCAGCAGCAGGAGAGACCCCTGGCATGGCCAAGTGTGGTTTGCAGCCGGAGGGACGTTGGGACATCTGTCTGTGGGGAAGGGGAGCCCTGGGAGTTTCCCTGCTCTCAGAGGGATGCCACGGAGCTGAGAATGGTCAGGACCAGAGAGAGGCCTCCTATGGAGACAGGGCACCTGGGCGGCGTCAGCTGGGGACCCGATGGTGATCAGGGAAAAGGCTTGTGAGGGCGACCACAGACTCCAGGTGCCGAGCCGAGAGCAGAACCACAGTGGCCCCTCCCGCAGGACAGGATGCCGACGCAGCCCTGAGGAGGAGGACAGAGGAGACTGGGGTTTGGCTGAGAAATCACTGGGTGCGATTGAATTTACCTGTAAAATAAAAATTAGGCAATTTTCCCCCCACAAGTGGACATGGGCTCAGAAAGCACAGAGAACACTGAGTCAGTTAATGACAAATGAGGTCACAGCCGTCACCAGGGTGGACAGTCTTGCGAGGCGGCTGGTCCCAGGCGCAACCTCTGTTCCAGCCTCTTCCCCACGAAGAGCCTCCCCGTGCTCAGAGGGAGCCCACCTACAGCTCTCATTCCTCAGCAGAAGCGAAAAAAGCAAAATTAGCATTCGAGAGGAATTAAAGTAGTCAAACGGGTGTTGGAGAAATAAAGTGTGGACAACGGCAAGCCTGGAGTGGGAGGCGGTGGGCGGTCGTGCTTCGCCTGCGAAAGGACGGGAAGGCAGTGCAGGGGCCTCTGCCGGAAATTCAGTCAGGAAATCACAAGGACAAGGAAGAGGATAGAACGTACCAGATTTTACTGGAGGTGGTGGGAAATCACAAGGACAAGGAAGAGGATAGAACGTACCAGATTTTACTGGAGGTGGTGGGAAATCACAAGGACAGGGAAGAGGATAGAACGTACCAGATTTTACTGGAGGTGGTGGGAAATCACAAGGACAAGGAAGAGGATAGAATGTACCAGATTTTACTGGAGGTGGTGAGGCGAAGTCTGGATGACACTCGTTTGTGTTCGATGTGGGTGTAGTTTCTGACCATGGTCTGCATCCAGGAGCGGGAGGTCACTGACGTCATGGCCCCTTTGAAATGAGCCAGATGGTGTTACCCATGACCGCAGACAGAGGCCCTCCTGCTGGAAGCTTGGATCGGTTTACTGCTGTGTAACAAACTACCCCAAAGCCTAGGGGGCTCAAGCAACAACTGAGTCACCAGGTTTGATCATTGTGCACCTCGGGAACGTCTGAGTCTCAGCTGGGTGATTCTTCTGTCCCTGTGGAGTGGACACTCTGTGCATATTCAGCTGACAGATAGCTGGTCTGGAGCACTCAGGATGGCCACCTCCACGTCTGGTCTGGCCGCACACCAGGGCTCAGACAGGACTCTTGGCCTGACTACCACCGGTGGCCTCAGGATAGCCAGATTCCTGGCTGCCAGGGACCTGGGAGGTAGCAGCCAGATGACCTTTTATGACCCCACCTCGGAAGTCACATAACATCCTCCCTGCCCTGCCCTACCAGATTCAAAGGGCAGGTCATGCATGGACCCCACCTTTCCAGGGAGGCATGTCCAGGAATGTGCAGCCATGCTTTAGACCTACCACACCTGGCCAGTCGCTGTATGACTTCCCAGGGACTACAGCTCCTGGGGAAATTGGACATTCTCATGAGACCCCCTGCCTCAGAGAGCTGTAACTTAACAGACAGCAATGTTCACCTTTCAATTCAGAATTTTTACTTGCAAATTCAGAGCACACCAGCTTGAATTATTTTCAGTGAGTAGAAAAGACTCATAAGAACTAATGAAGACATCCTCTGCTTTTCATGAGTTTACAGCAGACATGTGTCTCAGGCCCTGCATCTCAGGCCACTGAGCAGAGCCTTGCAGAGGAAGCACACTGTTTAGCAACACTGGCCACTGGGTCCCAGTGACGGCAGGTGCTCCCCATCACAGAAGGCCCAGGGGCTGGCCCCTGAGGTGCTGGGCACGCTGCTGTGGAACTTCTTTCCATTTGTCAAGCAGTACACATTCCTCAAAAATTGAGGAGGCATTGGCTATGTGGCTTGTTTGATGATTTCCTGGATCTTAACCATGAAATGGTTAGGAAGACAGAATGCCAGCTGCTTCTGCAAACAAATACTCCAATGTCCATTTTAGTTAGAACCTGAAAAAGAAGATGCAAAACCACGAAGTCTCCTCTGAGCAAATTCCATTTTGTTTGGTTTTACATTTTTAAAACAATAGAGGGCAGGAGTTTCAAACTGATTTCAAAAGCCTCCTTATATATTTTCCCCCGAATGTAGCAACATTCTCAGTGCTCACATACTTTGCTGGGACTTTCAAGAGCAGTTTGTGTTGGGTTCCTCTGGTCACTTCTAACACTAGGATGCAATATTTTACAGGGTTGTGCAGATCCTAGCAGCAGAGTGATTTAAAAACTAAGTCTCGTCCTTATTCTAGATTCACACCACATTTTGGTTTTTGGCTCAGAATTAGGAAAGTGGTCTTAGCTGATTTAACCCATCTCCATAGAGAGATGATAGATAGATAGATAGATAGATAGATAGATAGATAGATAGATAATAGATGGCTAGATAGATAGATAATGGATATATAGATGGATAGATAATAGATGGATAGATGGATGGATAGGTGGATAGATAGATGGATAGATAGACAGATAATAGATGGATAGATAGTAGATGGATAGATGGATAGATAATAAATGGGTAGATAGATGGATAGACAGACGATAGATGGATAGAAAGATAATAGATGGATAGATAATAGATGGATAGACAGATGGATAGATAATAAATGGATAGATAGCTGGATAGATAAATAATAGATGGACAGATAGATGGATAGATAATCGATGGATAGATGGATAGATAATCGATGGATAGGTCAATGGATAGACAGATAAACAACCAGCAGAGCTGAGATCCTTCACAGTGGGACTCCTAATGTGAAGGATACGGGCTTGTACTGTTTAGTGAAGCAGTCGCCATAATGAATTTAATAATACGTTAATGTGTGCCAAACGGGTATTATGTGCCCGGCTCTGTGTCCTGTCTGAGCTGCCTCCATACCACACTATGGGAGGACACAGTTTTCTTCCCCCACTCTACAGGGGAAGAGACTGGGATACAGGGGCTTGGAGAGCCCTCTCTAGATCGGGGTCTGGCACAGCTGGTTCCCCCTGAGGGAGCCCTCAGCTCTGGGACACCTGCCTCCCTCAGCTGCGAAGACTGTCCCTCGAAAGGGACGATGAGTGCACAGTAGGCACTGGGGACAATAATTCTTTGTTGGGGTGCCCCTCTGCCCCCCGGAGCATGGTCAGCAGCATCCTTTCTTCTCACCAGGGGCACTCTCCCCAGCTGTGACAACCCCAGACTGTGCTTGATCTCCCCTGGGTGCATAATTGCCCCCCCTTTACTCTAAATTCACCAAACGGCCTTTATTATATATGCAATTGAAACTGTGTTCTTCCCAATATATAGTATTCACAAACGTGGGGACTCAAGCTGTCCTCCTCCAAACTCCCCAGAAGGAGAAGGCATCCACCTACAATGGGCTTGCACCTGGCCCTCCTGGCCACGGGGTGAGGGTCCGGTCATCTTCTGCCCACGTCCCGGCCGCGCGTTCCATCAGCTTGTCCCTGAAGCCTGGCCTAAGAGTGGGTGTGGGGGCCGTGTGTGGGGCCACGGGCTCGGGGGGTTCCCGGGGGGCCCTGCGTGGCCCGCTGCCCGGCACAGTCCTCCAGGGATGCAGCCCTGCCTGGGGATGGCCGAGGACGCTTTACAGCACCGAGCTGCCGGCTGTCACAGTACAAACTACCTGGAAATTTAGATACTGGAGTATCTAATAGGGCACCATCAATCTTTCATAGCGAGAGAATACATAAATTATAAACAAATATGTCCTTTGGTCCCGTGGAACAGCATGGTGATCAAAGAGGCACAATGGAAACGTATTTGCTTCTGTAGCTGAGTATTCCCCGGCTCTGCCTGTGCGGACGGCCGGCCGGGGAGCCGTCAGCTTTGTTCCGTCGGGCACAGTGCACTTCCCTCCTGCTGTTTTAAGTAATCAATATGGGGCTGAAATCACCTACTGCTACCTCCACTACCTCCTATTTTGTCCACTCATAAATTATGGATCGGCGCACAACATCAAGTCTACAATTTCGATTGCATTTGCTAATCATTGATCAATAATTCAGGAGCGGCTCCTTCTTCAAGGCCCCCGCTTCCCCGCAGCATATGGCTCTGGGCTGACAGGGAGCAGAAGTGCCTTATCACAAAGAGCAGCTGCGAAAACAACTTGTGTAAAGTTGTTTCTTCTCCTTCCCCTTGCGTGTCGGCCGAGCCTGACTCGGTACCTGCGTGTGGCGCGTCCCTCTCGGCCACCAGGGCGTGAGCAGCATCGAAGGCTGGGTTTGGGTGCTCAGGGTGCTCGGCGTCAGGGCGAGTCTCTGTTCTGCGTGGTGTGTGCTCTCTGCTCCCGTGGGGTCGCTGAACGGGGTCTCGTGGGGGAGGGACCGTCCCTGCTCACACCCATGTCTGCATGTATTTGCAGCTGGGACACAACCATGCCTCCCAAGCCCGCACATGCGCACGATGCAAACCTGAACATTCTACCCTGGATGCAACCCTGGGCAGGATGACTTTGAAACCCGGAGCTATTTTAAGATGTGCTCTTACTGTTGCTGTTTTTTTTTTTTTTAAAGATCTGTTTCTATCCAGTTTTGTGTGGTTGTGTTTGTGTCCTTTCGATAAGATGATGAAATAAAGAAGAGCCATCCTTTCAGAAATGATCCCAGCGTTTATCGTAGGTCATTTTCAAAGGAAAGTCTCCTTTTATTGGGACCTCCTAGAGACAGTGATGTCGAAGCCTCTCTGGCTGGAAACACAGCTGAAAGGGGGCTGCTGGTGTGTGGAGAAGCTTGAGGCCTGCTGTGTGCGGGAGAGGCCATCCGGGGTCCGCGACCAGGCAGGGAATGACTTTCTGGGGACCTTCCCCACAAAAGGCCATGGCAGAGGGTTCTGGAGGTGCTGGAGTCCAGGCGCAGCACCCCAGGGAGGAAAGGGCATGAGGAGGGACTCTGGTCACCTCCCAGAGCACTGGGCCCTGCTCCTCCCCCAGCGCCAAGGGCTGGTGCTCCTGGCCCATTGTCCAGCCCAGCGGGGAGCCGCCACCAGGAGTCCTTTGCAGCTTCAAAACATCCTGAAACAAGAAACAGCAGGAAGGGCAGAGAGGAAGGAGGAAAGGAAAGGTTTCAAACAGTCTGGCCAGAAGCAGATAGAAGAGCCGTGGGTGATGGAGAGACACGGAACATTCTTTAAATGGGAAAAAGGGGGAGATAGCAAATGGCCTTAACAGTTTCAGCAAGCAGGAAAGAAATTGGAAGGGGTGAGAAGAGGGAGCTATAACCACAGAGCCCAAGGCAGGAAAGGAGGGGACCGCCGTGGTGCCCACCTGCCCGGGGCCCTGGGGCTGGGCGCCCGCGGCCACAGCTCCAGCACCCAGTGCGCACGGCTGGCCTATAGTTGCGGATAGAGACGCCTTGGCAGGTGCCGTCGTGACCTGGGCAGTGTCCCCTGCCCCCCGTCTGGCCCCATCTCTGGACCCCGCGGGCCCTGACCCCCAGAGGCCTGGTGGCAGTGGAATGAGCCAGTGTGGGCCAAAGCAAACCCCCGTGGACAAGCAGCAGCTGAAGAAACTCTCTCTCACCGCGGCAGGTCTGGCCCCCTCCTCCGCGTGACTTGTGCAGTGAAAGCTGGGGTCCTGGGGGCACCCTGAGGGTTGGAAATGGTGCCCAGTGGGCAGTGGTACAGTGGGGGCTCTAAGGAGAACATACACCCGCCCGAGACCTTCCCTCAGCCCTTGGTACCAAACCTTCGGCGGCCAGGAGCTGCTGACTGCCACGCGGAGGTCACTGACCAGGCATGGGGCGGCTGGGGCATTGCCTCCTGAGATTCCCAACTCTGGTCCCTGAACTCCTGCGGAGGGACCGGATCCCTTGCCCACTAAGAGGGGAGGGCAGGGAGGTGACCACATCCCATCTGGCCACGTTTCCCTTCTCCCATGGATCTTGTCCCTGCCCCTTCTAGAAGGGAGGTCATCCGCGAGCTCCCCCCACGGGTACAGAACTGGGGTGGTTGTGTGTAGCGGTGCTGAGCCCCTCCGAGGAGCCGCTCAGAGCACACACTCACGCTCGCCAGGGGAACGCGCTCCTGGCCCTTCACTCTGGACTCACGGCCTAGACCCAGGAACTCATCTTACGTTTGAGGTGGACAAAGAGAAACCAGAGTCCCTTCTGATTCTCTGTTGCAAAACTGAGGTTGTGACTGTCTCTGAGTCAAATAAGATGACCCCTAGACTAGGACCCCCCACCTGCTTCCTGTTCATCCCTTCAGTCCCTCCACCTGCTTCATGTTCATCCCTTCAGTCCCCCTAACTACTTCACGTTCATCCCTTCAGTCCCCCTAACTGCTTCATGTTTATCCCTTCAGTCCCCCCCCCACCTGTTTCCTGTTCATCCCTTCAGTCCCTGCCAACCAGCTTCATGTTTATCCCTTCAGTGCCCCCCCCGCTCATGTTCATCCGATCAGTCCCTCCACCTGCTTCATGTTCATCCCTTCAGTCCCCCTAACTGCTTCACGTTCATCCCTTCAGTACCCCCCACCTGCTTCAT
>NC_138375.1:1494463-1563399 GCF_054177405.1 Leptonychotes weddellii
AAGAAGCTCAGAAAACACCAGGACACAATCTGAGCTGTTATCTAGATGCACACTGCACGTGGAGGCCTCAGAGACTTTGCTGCTGCAAAAACCCTCTTTCCTTGTCCCAACCATCACCTTCTATGTCCCAGCCCAAGGCCACCCAATTCTGAAAGCCTTCTGAGTCTCCGACTCTCTCAACTGCTGTCCCCACAAGCCTTTTCCCTCCCACTGCCTGTCACGCTTTCCTAGAGGCTCAGTCTGTGTGTGCTCCAGGTCTGGGGCGCACAAGGGTGGGAAGGGGGACCTGTGTGTTCAGAGTTGTACCCCAGTGGTCTCTGGGCAGTGCCTCCCCTAGTCTGCATGCACCACAGCTGGATTGAACTGACCCATCAGTAACACAAAGGCCATGTGTGCATGGGGACATCTCTCCTTTGCCCAGAGAGAAGAGCCTGCCCTTCCCTTGTCCCCACGCACCTGGTGCTGACTTGGGCTGACTGGGACTGGCCGTAGGCATGTTGAACTTTGGCCTGAGCATTTCTTTTTCTTCTTCAAAACCTGGGCATTTTCTCTTTATTTTGTTGAAACTTCTGGATCTTTCCCCTCAATTTCTTGTGTGTGTGTGTGTGTGTGCGCATGCATATGGGTCCCACCGTTCACACATCTGTACAATGAAGCAACCCTGAGCAGAGAAGAAAGAAAATGCCCTCTAGCAAACCCTAGCTGTCTCCCAAGCCTTGGATTTATTCCTGTTTCCAGCCAAACACATTCAAGATGTTTTCCTAGAGGCTTGTTGGCTTGGCTGTGGGCCCCCAGGCCCAGGGGAGGGTGGTGGCCTAGGGTTTCAGGAGGTCTGAACCAAGTGTTCGGTAAGTTCAGATGGAGTGGAACTAAATGGCTTTTCTCAGCCCAATTTAAAATGATTGGTTTGGCTCCCCCTCGCTCAAGCCCTTTCCGTTCCACCACGGACTTTATGACAACAAAAAAGCAGTTGTGGGTCCCTCTGTGTCAACCTTCCAGATGTTTTCTCAGAGAAGAAAGACATATTTGTAAGGTACCTTCTACTTCTTGTTCTCTTCAAAATTCAGCTCAAGAAATGTTGGAAAAAATGGGAGGACGGATGGTTTTCATTATATCCCCCTTCCTCACTTTGGTTTCTGAAATTTTCACCATGGCTAACACCACTATGTCTAGCCATCAACTCACCCTGTAAACCCCAGGACCTGAGCAGAGCAGAGCAGCTCCCATGCCCTGGGCTCGGATCTGCTGCATGCAGATCATCACTGGACTACAGCTCCCACCTTAAGGAGCACCCAGGAGGGTCACCGCGGTGAGGTTGCAGGGCGTGGGGTGCAGAGCTTGGAGCCGGTTGAGCTGACAGAGCCCAGTGGGGATGGTGTTATGGGAGGCAGCGAGAATGCTGGTGAGGTAGCCATCCTCCCAGGACAGGAGGGGAGGGGTCCAGAGGCTCACGATCCCCACACAGTGGGGAGCTCCCGAGGACACGATGTGGCCGTGTCTCCTCCTGCACCGTAACCTCGGGCAGTGACTGGCCGCCCAGCATTCCAGGGGACGGTCTACACAGCTGTGTAGAACGTTGCTGTCTATGTAGAGATGTAAAATTTCTCCCAAGAGCTCCGCTGATATGCTTCAAATACTTGATTCATTGACCTTCCCGGGTGTGGGATTAATTGTAGACCCTGGAAAGTAACAAGTCAAGTTCAAATCCTTCTTAGTTACACGTCCTGTCTCCACATACCCATTATTTATGTCAGGGGGAACGGCTGTGCACACCTTCTAATCTGTGAGTGTGAGGTGATTGATGGGACTGGGGGGTGGTTATTTCCTGTCCTGCCCCGGCCGCCTGGCTCCGTCTGTTGCTGCATAATCTAGCCCTGTGCTGTCTGAGACCAGAGCCACCAGCCACACGGGCCACTGGCATGATCGAGGAACTGAACTTAACATTTTAATCTTAATTAATTTATTTTTAGATGTGTATATATAATATACATGTTATATTTAGATTTTAGGACTGAAGCAGTGTATTTTCCCATTAAACACAACTTGGCCTTTGGCTAGGACTAAACATTTCACCTGAACTGATGAAAATTTGGTGCCCAGTTTGAGATGTGATACAAATGTAATCTAATCACGGATTTTGAAGACTCAGTTCAATAAAAATGAATGCAAAATATCTCATTAATAATTGTTTGCGTTAATTATATGTTGACATGATAAAATTTGGGTATACTGAGGGCTTTTTAATTTCACCTCGTTCTCTTTGCTTCTCTTAAAAATGGATCCTACACAGCCTGAAACCATCTGTGTAGCTCACATCGCACTTCTAAATGGGCAATTCTGATCTAGAAGGAAGGCATCTAGGTCTGAAGGTAAACAACATATGAATTTAAACCAAGTGGGCACTGACGGGGTCCCCCTGCCGTCTGCCACAGAATTGTCTCACCCCACTCTTGTCTTTCCAGAGGTGGTCAGCCATGAACTGGTGGATCAAAGGCTCCTAAAGCATCTCAGACAGGTTGAGCAAAATGCATTGTCTCTCCCTCTTTCCCGGAGGTTCTCCTGTCCACTATTCGGTGAGAACTGCAAGAGGCAAAGCCCCCTCCCAGAGGCGCCAGGAGGAGACTCGAGCGGTGGGAAAGCCCAGGGGAGCCCCATTATGGGTGGTCACTAGTGGTCTGGTGGGCCCACTGTGCATGCCTGGATTATCTAACGGCTGAAATTGGTTGTGACTTCATTTGTCCTAGATTACTTAGTAACCATATACTAACAGGGTTTGACTGAAGAGTTACCAGAAATTGATCAATAAAGCAGCATATATAATCAGTGGTCTCAGAAAACTCAGTAAGAGGTCTAAAGCATCTTTAATGTTTGCTTATCATTTCATATGCCATGATGGCCTTTGAACATTTTTGAATAGAATATACTAAAAATAAGATATCCCTTATTCATTATTCTATCATAAAATAATTGGAAACACGGTTGCTGTAGATCCACATGTTTCTGGACAACCATTTGGATTTACTTACATTTTTCACAAAACTGTAGCCAGTGATCTCTGTGTGTTTCTAAAGACTCCTTTCAGTTCCTATCTCAAGGGCAAACAGCCTTAGACTGGCCCACATTCCCCCAGTGTTCATGCATATGAATCAAAAGTACAATCAAAGGATTGGTGTTTTTTAGAAGAACTAGTGTTTCCATGTACTGATCTGCTATATATTTTTTTTTAAAGATTTTATTTATTTATTTGAGAGAGAGAATGAGAGACAGCACGAGAGGGAAGAGGGTCAGAGGGAGAAGCAGACTCCCCGCTGAGCAGGGAGCCCGATGTGGGACTCGATCCCGGGACTCCGGGATCACGACCTGAGCCGAAGGCAGTCGCTTAACCAACTGAGCCACCCAGGCGCCCCTGCTATATTTTTTTAATAACAGATTTATTGAGATACAATCCATATACCACAAGTTTCACCCCTCTAAAGTGTGGGATTCAGGGGCGCCTGGGTGGCTCAGTCGTTAAGCGTCTGCCTTCGGCTCAGCTCATGATCCCAGGGTCCTGGGATCGAGCCCTGCTTCAGGCTCCCTGCTCAGCAGACAGCCTGCTTCTCCCTCTCCCTCTGCCCCTGCTGCTCCCCCTGCTGTGCTCTCTCTCTCTCTTTTTCTGATAAATAAATAAATAAATAATAAATAAAATCTTAAAAAAAAACAGTGTGGGATTCCCTAGGTTTTAGTGTATTCACAGAGTTGCGCCACCATCGCCACTGTCTATTTTAGAACATTTCAGCATCCCAAAAAGAAACTCTGTACCCCATTCTGCCCTTCTTCTGCCCCTAAGAATCAATGATGTACTTTCTAAGCTTGGACGTTTATTTTTAAAAGACAGCACAAGCGAAGGAGTTAGAATGTGAGATGAGTCTTTGGGTTACAGAGCCGAGGCAGCAGACAGATGCGGTTCAAGCACCTGGCACAGCTCTGAAAGTGCCTTAGTCTGTACGGTCCGAACAAAATGCTGTGGACCAGGAGGGGAACATGACAGACATTTACTTGATCACAGTTCCAGAGGCTGGAAGTCCATGTTCAGGGTGTAGGCATGGTCAGTTTCCGGCTTGCAGACAGCCCCCTTCTCGCTGTGTCCCCCTATGTGGTAGACAGACCGAGAGAGCTCTGTGGTGTCTGTCTCATAAGGGCATGAGCCCCACCCTCCTGGCCTCATGCAATCCTCATTACCTCCCAAATACTCCGTCTCCAAACTCCAAACACATTGGAGTTTAGGGCTTCAACATATGAGTTTTGAGGAGACATATTGGGTTAATAACAGACAGGTACGAATAATTATGACAAAATTGTGTGGGGAAGCATGCCATTTCCTTACCCAAACCACAGGCTGTTTTTTAAATAAATATAAATTTCAACAACTGCTCTGGTTCAGCCTGGAGAGTATAGTCAGGGTGGTGGGCTTTGTTGGGCCAACAAAAGAAAGTAAAGCTTAATAGTTTAAGTGACGGCCATGCTGTTGAGTTGGGAGGACCCTGGTTGAAGGCATCGGTGGGATGATGCTGAAGGCAAATGGAACAATAAGGCAGGGCATCTACTTTTTCTGAGAACACATGTGGGGTGTTTGCCTCTGAATCCCACAGTGCAAACATGCTTCAGAGGACTCGGGGCAGCAGTACCTGGTTCTAAAGTGCAAGTTTGCTGCTAAGGACCGGCAAAGCCGCTGCATTGCTCCAGCAACAGCAGCAGGTCACGTGCGTGTTTCATGGTCAGGACAAGCATCGAACTGCTTCCACAACGAGTCCTATGGATGGTGTCAGCACAAAATTAAAAGTAGAATCATGTGACCCAAGAATGTTAATTAAATGCCTTATCAATACCACTGAACGCCAACTAAATGGCGGAGTGAAAACAGTGGAAAATACCAAGTGTTGGTGAGAAGGTGGAGCACTGAAACTTACTAGCTGCTGGTGGAAATGCAAAATGTGGAAAGGAAACCATTTCGGAAAACAGTGTGGCAGTATGTTGTAAAATTAAACATCACTACCACTTAGCAATTCCGCTCCTGGGACCTGCCCAAGAGAATAGAAAGCATACACTCCATAAACACTCGTAGTCATGGCACCATTATGTGTAAGAGCCACACACCAGAAAGATGGCAAGTGTCACCTGCTAGTGAGTGGATAAGCACATCCTGGTACACGCATCCCCTGCAACACATCTCAGCAGTGAAGAGAAATGGGTACTGATACAGCATCATGCATAAATCTCAGAAGCATTCTGCTAAAGGAAAAAAAAGTCAGATGCAAAAGACTCACAAAATAAGTCCACTTACATACAAATCTAGAAATGGCAAAATATAATGACAGAAGGCAGATCAGTGTTTATTAGCAGTCAGGTTTTGGGCAGGGATCAACTGCAAATGGACAGGAGGGAGCATGTGGGAGTGACAGGAACGTTCTGTGATTGTGCTGGTGGCTATGTGCCTGGATACAATCATCACCACTCATGGAACTGGACTTCAAGTGAGCCGTCAGTTAATACCTCAGTCATGACAATAAAAAAAAAAAGTAATTTAGCATGACTAAAATAAGTAAAAAGAAACTAAATAAACCTAAAACAAGAAGTCTCAGAAGCAAAGCAGTATGTGTTGTCTCCTGATTGAAATGCTGCATTTACAAGGTCCTGATAAGGTCTGCAGCAGACCCTCTGGGAAGGCCTGCCCAGAACACCATGATCCCCTGCCCATGTACGAATGCATGCCACACACGATGTCCGTGTATCCCTGTCCCTGGTCACAAGGATCAGACAGGAGGAAGAATGACCATCCTGAGCAGAGTTGTTAGATCTGATTTTTCTCCCAACAATTTACAGTTGGGATTCGGCAATGAGAGCAGATGATGTGCCCCGGTCTCCAGCCTTCCTCCACACCCCTCCTCCTCAGCATGCCAGGAGCACCTCAGATCTCTTGCCCAACACAGTGTCTGCCCTCAGGTTTCTGGGGTTGCCTGGTAGCCCTGCCTGTGTCTGCTCAGGTAAGAGATAAGAGTTCTCAGTTGTCCTTTGGGCTCTCCTCTGTCCACATGCCATTTTCCCTTCCCATGTCCCCTCTAAAGTGACCTCCCGGCAGTTTGTTTCATTCTGTATTTCATCTCTTGGCCTGGCCTCTTATTCACTCTCTTGTATGTCCACTGGCTTCATAGGAGACAAGAAATCCAGTTCACCTAATTCTCTGTTCACCATCTAACTCAGCGTTATGCACAGTTAGGTATTTAATAAATGTCTTTTGATGATAAAGATGGTCACATGGATGATAGCAGTGCTTAACTTCCTCCTGGGAGTTTATATACTTTGAGAGCTGGGCTTCTGGAAATCAAACCATGAAATGTAAAATCAGTTTCTTCATATCTTTGGTGAACCACAAGGTTAGTGACTTAACGAAGGGCAAGATAATTAATAGTGTGCTGGACAAAATTCTGCATTCCTCCTGCTGAATGTTCACCTCTGGTTCACAAGGGTTTAATATGGCCCATACCGTTTGCATTCTGTGTGTTCCTAACTGTAAATCCAGAATAACTTAGTTCATTTATGGGGTAAATTAGTATGAAATCACAATGTTTAAAATGGCCGACTAGCTTTTTAGATTAACATTAGTTGCTAATAAAAGAAAGCTTAATTTCACCAGTGGTGAACTTCATCATTCTTAATGAAATATACATGTCTGATCATCGTCTCACATAATCTGTCCTTGCTGCTGCATGCAGAACACCGTTTGTCACAACAGCACAATCACTGTATGGAGTCGTAACGGGTTGGCGCCCACTGGGCCTTTACTGTGAGGCATGCAGAGAGGGAGAGTGGGGACCCGTCTTGGATTCCATAAGACCTGTCTGAAGGTCATCCTATTTCTAGGCGGTGCCAACAGCAGGAGACCACCTTGTGAGCAGGGACTTGAACTGGCTGGGAGCCAGGGCCTGTTAAACCAAGCCTGGGCTCAGAGCAGGAGTTAGATACAGACCAGAACTTAGGGTAGCAATCCAGTGTCACATCCTGAGTATGTCAGGTGAAAGTTGGGTTGAGGGCCCCAAGTTTGTTCATTTATTCGTCCATCCACCCATCACCTATCCACCCATCATCCATCCACCCATCATCCATCCATCATCCATCCATCTATCCACTCATTCCACAAATATTGTCTGCACCCTTATTGTGTACCTAGTCCTGCGCAGGTCTTGGGGATTCAGTCCAGCTATGAATGAGGCTCCTGTGGTTGCTTGGCTCCTGGAACTCTTCATTAGGGGAAAGGACCCAGGCCCCAGACTGATGGGGGCAAGAAGGCTCCAAGCTCCACTTCCTTGAACTCCAGGAGCCTAATGTTCAGGGAGAGGGGGACCCAGCAAAGCAGATCATTTATACCACCTTGATTATACTGCCGGCTCAGAAGATGCAGATCACCATTTCTTAAAATCAGTTTTTGTGTCTTTGTCCTTTTTCACCTTCTCCCTTTATGAGCCAGTGTTTTGGTTAGCTGCACGCCACTGAGAATGTAAAATTGATGAAACGAACACCTGCAGCCCCTTACTCTGTACTTGGTGCAGCTCTGTCCTGATGGCCCTCCAATCTCACTCATCACACTGGGATCGAGGATTCCATCAGCAACACCATTGTAGCAACATGGACCCAGACGCCATGTGCCCTCACCATGGTGTGGCCACTTCTTTGACTGCAGTTGGGGAGGGGGCTCTGAAGATACCCTCTCCCTACACCCCAGCCACCTACACAGGAGAGCTGGGGAAGTAAGCCGGAGAGTCAAGACTCAGCCTGGGGGCACAGCTGGGAGGAGGGCGCAGCCCTGGTGTCGGGGGCATGAGACCTGGTTTTGAACACCCCCGAGCTGCCCGTGTGTGTTCGCTGTACCTCTCTGACCACAGTCTCTTCGTGGTGGGACTGATGAGGAGGGTCACTCCCACTGCCCCGAGCAGGTGGGATGATGTTTCCCGAGTCAAGGGTCCAGTGCAGTGACTGGTACGGGGTGGGCACAAATGTCCCTTCTCATGTCCTTTCAAGACATGCATCCCCCTCCTTCATTTCACAGGAAGAAAAGCCTTTTTTAAGCTTTGCTTTAAGTCGAGACTAAACCAATCTTTGGGATCAAGACGATTAAATGTGGCACTAATTCTTTCTTTCTAGCTGTTACGTGGTCAAGTCAGGAGCCATGTGGGAGCCACCCCTTTCCATTCAGAAGGGGAGGGAGCCCAAAGAGAGTCCCCCTAGTTCTGCAAAAGGTCAAGATCAACCCTCTTCAATAAAGTCTGTCAGTTCTTCTCTGGAGAGCTTTCTCCAAGGGCATCTTTGATTTTCCTGGATCAACCTCAGGATGAAGAACTGAGTCGAACCTCCCCAAATGACATGTTGTAGATCTGCTATGCAGTGGAGAAGAAGAATCAAAATGTCAGTCTCTAATTAAAACTCATAAAGGAAAAATTAAATCCCATTCTTTAATGATGCCATTTATCGTCATGGATACTAAGGGGGGATATCATACTAATGAAAATGCATCAAGGAAACTCTACAGTTTGGAAACCACGGCTTGTGGAGTGTTTACACTACAACTGGATCATGAGAGTTCCGTTATTCTGAATACGTGCTTCAGTGATCTGCATTGAAACGGGAATAAATGGTCCAGAATTTATCTTTTGAATTAAATACGTAGAACGTTTTAGAAAATTCGGAGACAGCAACAGAGAAGTGTGAGGTGCCATGTGAACACAACCCGTGAGGTTTCCAGGTTTCGGATTGTTTTAAAGGTGCGGATTTTCAGAGATGGGGTTGGGTGGGGCTGGGAGCAGGGTAGGGAACACAGTGGTCCCTGCAAGCCTTTGGTTCAAGCAGAAAATATGAGATATGTTTTAAATCCTCCAGTTTATGGAGTGCCTCACACGATTTCCTGAAGAATTAACTTAATTGGGTTTGGTGTAAGGTTGGTGTCCTTCCTGCTGGAAACTTTCCCAGGTCTTTCTGGGCGTCGGTGGCCACCAGACTCCCCGGTCACCCTGTTAGCCCAGACTTTAATTAGCTCTGGCGTCCTCTTCATAATGATAAATGCAGAGATGATAAATGGAAATGCAAATGACGGGGAAGTGCCTCAGCCATCAGCGCTGAATATCATTAATACCTTCCCACTGCTGAATCCATCACTGTCACCCAGATGCCTGCGTTCAGTGGGGCACATGGGCTGCTGGCCAGGACGCCTTCCAGAGCACCGGCAGGCCGAACTTGGTAGGGTTTTCCTCCCCATATGCTTTTATTCATCTTTTGCTGAATATTTGTTTGGCAACCAGAGTTCCAATATATTTCCAGCTGAGATGATAACTATTTTGGGTCAATAAGCAAATAGCTAATTTAGAGCAAAATAAATACCAATAAGAAATTATTCTCCGAGCATCAAGATCTGAAAGAAAGTCAATGTAATGAATATATCTGACCTGTTTCAAAATGGAAAGAGCTACTTTGAAGCTGTCTATAAGTCGACTTTAAAAGGAAAATCTCGATCTATAACCCCAATTTAAGTGATGTTAGATTTTTTTTTTCAGTATCTGAAAGCACAAAGTACTCTTATGCCTACAGTCGCAGAGTTCTTCGCTCCTGGAAACTGATGGTTTCAGAAGGATGGAACATCATCTCCTGCAAAACACCTCTCCAGCTCCTGCTGCTGACAGCCCTGGTCCCTTCTCAGGGCAGCTGAAAACACCCCTTGTTACTTACACAGAGTCGACCTTTTGTAACAATTTAAAGATGGGGAGAGTGTTGAAGAGAGGCTCCACATGGAAGCCACAACAGTGATTGCTCCCTGTCCGGTACCCCACATGCCCCAGACCTCTCTCACCTCATTCTAGCCTCCATTCCCTCCACCCCATCTGCCCATCTCCATGCTGACCCCCAACTTGCAATTGGCTAGAACATGTGACATCCACAAAAGGAGGCTCAAGGACTTCACGGCTGAATATTCTCACAATGAGGGCACCATGTTACCTACAGATCTGCTTCCTTCCCAAGCCAAAGCATGATTGCATGTAGATCATGGTGTCCAAGATTTGGGGCATCCGTCCTGGAGAGGTGTGCCCGAACACAGGAACTCGAAGCATATAGTCTAGTCTCTTGTGGATGCGCTGGTAATGTCTTCCTGCCTTCAACACAGACTGTCAGCAGAGGGAAGCAAGGAAGCGGACCAACAAGCTCTGGGTTTTCTCTCCCAGTCGGCCACTTCTACAGTGTTCTCCATGTCTGTAGCAGGTGCCCCCAACAACACAGCTTTCATCATGGAAACCTGAGGCCAGGGAGTCATCTCTGTCCAGCATCCCCCCACACGTCCCGCAGATGCAGGTCCATGACGTGCCTGGACCAAACATGCCCACTGTCCTTCATCTCTGCTGGCACCACCCAGGGCTCAGCCTTGGTGTTTCCATGAACAACTACAGCCACCTTCTGCTAGATCCTGGCTCTCTTTCTCCATGCCCATCCCCCCCCCCCCAATCCTTCCTCACACTGCAGCCGGGGGATCTTTGGAAACCACACATCTGGTCACAGAATTCCCATGCTTAGAGTTTTTCTTTCTCACTAGGAAAAACATCTAAAGCCCCAGACATGCCCCAGATGTGTCTGTACCTCTTTCCAATCCCTCTTTGCCCCCACCCGTCCTTTACCTTACTCCAGCCACAAGTTCTTTCCCTTCTTCCTCCTCACTGGACCATCTCTGTGCCGAAATCCTCCATCGGTGTTTAATTTGCCTGAGCCCTTGCCCACCTGCTCTTCCGGGTCAGCCCTGCTCAGCAGTGTCCATGTGACCTAGGAAAGGATAAATCCTGTGCAGTGTGATGCAGCAGCGGAGAGCTGGTTCTAGTCTCTTCACAGATGCGTGGACTTAGCGGTTGCTCAGTGTCTTATGTCAATTTCCTTATCTGTAAAATGATAATAATAATGTTAGCCCCCTCTTAGGGAGATGATAAGGACTAAATGAGCTAATATATGTAAGGTGCTTGGACCATTTGCACACTAACATAATAAATGTTTATTAGATTTACCTCTTATTAACTTAATATGTTAATAAGGGGCCTTGGAGTAAGTGCCAGTCATTCACAAGAGCTTCCTTAGATCTGGTGATACGTTTTATTTTCCAAAGCTTGCTGCACCGCTAGCTCCTCCGAACCCACACACTCTTCTGCAAGGGCACCTTGCCCCTCTCCTAACATGACATGGCCTTTTTTGTTGGTGTTGTTTCTCCCCGTGGACTAGGCGAGCGCCCTATGACTGCTTTGAACAACCCAGCTCAGTAAGTGACACGACAACAATCTGGATAGAGTCTTTGGCTAGCCCGGAAGCTCCCTCTCCTTGCTTCTTGGGATGCTTGCTGTTGGAATGTTCCCGTTGGAAACATCTGCGCTATGAGAAGCCCGAGCACAGGGAGTGGCCCCATTGCGGCTCTGGCTGACCGCTGAGCAACCAGGCCACAGGCAGAATCAACACCAGGCGTGTGATTGCACCCTCTTGGATACCCAGCACGGTGGAGCCTTCAGGCTGCTCCAGCCCCAGCAACCCCTAGAACCCCTGGGGCTAAAACTAAATTGCTATCTTAAGAACTAATCTGAGGGGTGATTTCTCATTCAGCAATCAGAATATATCCGCAAACCCGCTCCCGTGTGGTCGATGAGGTGAGATCCACTCATCACTGTCCCTTGTAGCTTCGCCTGGTTGTTGGCTCTCCCCACGAGGCCAAAGTGAGGGCAGTGTTTCCAGCTGTGGATGCAGCCCAGTGCCTGGCGGGACTTGAGTAAACACCTGCAGAAGGAATGAACATAGCAATGCTTAGTTCTAATTGTTTTACAGCACCCCCACCTCCTCCTGGCTGGCTGGATGGTTTTGGTGAGCAGCGATCCATGCAAAGCTCAAGGTTTGGCTTCTGGGAGCCTCACAGGTTGAGGACGTTATAGGCCACACAAGACACAGACCCCCAAATCCACTGACGAGCCCCGCTCTGCCCAGCGTTCTAGACCCATCTCTTGCTGGGATGAATCGAGCAATTATTTCAATTAATATTAAAAGTTTATATCGGAGTGAAGAAAACTTTGCAAAGACAATCCTGAGTGGCAAGGCAAAGCAATTAAATTTCAGGTTTCATTTTAAAAATTTCAAAACTTTTATTCTATTTGTCAGATTAATAATTTATAGACAGATCAGGCCAAAAAAGATGACAAAGGTGAACTACTCTCCTTTCTCTTAAAACATTGTCTGTAGCTGTGAGCTACCTTTTAAAGTTACCGTTTTATTAAAATCAATACCTTAACATTACATTTTATAGCAATACTTCCTTCCTCAATGAGACATCATAAAAGCAACTTTATTTAAAGTTGCAAAGTAATTTATTTCTAAAATAAATACAGATAAATTGATTTCCATCTGACTATAGGTTAAACATTTTATTTTGTTAGTATAATGAAAACAGAAAATAAAAGGAGACAAAATGTTTTGTTACCTTGGTGCCTATTAAGATTTTGGCATCCTTTCTAGAGGGTGCTAGCCAATTTCAATAACATCGGGAACATGAGGAAATAAATTAGACATTTTAATTGTGAGATTATAACATACTGATGGAAGAGCTGGGAAGGAGCCAGAACCAATTTTAATGACAAAACAACAATCTAAGCAAAGTAGAAAACATTAGACTCCGTGGGCTTTGGAGGAAAATAAAGAAGCCAAGTCGGTAGCACCTCGAAGCTTATGAAGCCAGTGAGCTGGAGAGAGCACAAATCGTGAGTGACGTTCACAGATGTATTCTAGATAAAGCAGGCAGCTCGAAGCCGTAAATCAAAAGCATAATTGGGGAAAATTTCATAGAGCCCTTAATAATTGATGCTTTAGGTAGCGACAAGAAAATTGCATCCCTCAGGAAAATTGAGAAATTTCAAAATAAAGACTCCTAGTGCCCAGTCGTGAACGGCCACCAGCAAGGACTCACGCTATTCAAAACAGTTCAGTTGGGTCACATGACCGTGCATGAGTCAGTCTTGGATGAAAGAATTTTACTTGTCGGCTTTGCAAACAATAGGTCTATTCTCAATACACTCAGAAACTTGGCAGTGGGAGAGCCTGGCGGAAGCTGTGGATGCTGTTAGAATCGGATTAGCCTTCAATCGCCACCTTCCCAAGACACACGGCCACACGGCTTCAGACCTGACTGCACACAGTGAAGACGGATGAGCCGCGGCCCTGGTGGCTGCTGCCTCCTGGTCCTGTTCCTGCAGGGACCGCATCCCCCATGCAAGCGTGGGGTGCAGGATAGCACAAATGCTTGCAGAAAACAGGGTGCAGAGACTCTAGGTAATTTAGGGAACTCTCACTTGGCCTGATTATTGTAAATTAACCTCATGGAGGTATAATTTATATACAATAAAATTCACACATTTTAAGTGTACAGGTTAATGAGTTTCGGTAGACATATACACACCAGAGGAACTACTTCCATCGAAATATAGAACATTTCTATCTCCCCAGAAGGTTTTCTTGGGCGTCTTCCCAGCTAATAGGGTCCTCCTCAGGCCATCATCGATCTGATTTCCCTCAGTACAGACTCATTTTGCCTGTTCCAGAATTCCACGTGAATGGAATTATACAGTTTTACTCATTTAAGCCTGGGCTCTTTTGCTCAACATAAGGCTGTGAGGGTACATATGTTGTGCGTTTCAGTAGTTCATTTGTTTTTATAGCTGGATGTTGCTCCACAGTATGAAGGTGCTGCATTTTGTTTATGCATCCATCTATTGACAGACACAGAAGTTTTCATTTCTCCAAAGTAAGTATGTAGGAGTGGTTCAGGCAGCAAGTGTATGTCTAACTTGACGATTGCTCTACAGGATGATTGTTCCATTCTCTACTCCCCAGCAGTGCGCAAGGGCCCTGTTGGCTTCGTGCTCTTCAACAGTCTACCCTGTTCATCTTCTTAAGTTGTAGTGAGATTTGAGATTCTTATGAATGTAATATGTATATACCTGAAGACTCACAATGCTGAGCATCTTTCATAAACATATTGCCATTTATATATCTTCTTTGGAGAACTATCTATTCAAATAGCTTGCCCACTATCTAATTAGAAGAGTTGTCCTGCTATAAGAATTTTTAATACAATATAGTATTATTAACTATAGTCACCAGGATGTACATTCCATTCCCAGAACTTATTTATTCATAGCTGGAAGTTTGTATTTTTGACCTCCTTCATGAATTTCCCCCCTTCCACTCCCCCTGCCTCTGGCCCCACCAATTGATGCTCTGTATCTGTGAGTTCAGGTTTTCTTTGATCTTGTTTTTGTTTTAGATTCCACATATAGATGAGATCATATGGTATTTGTCTTTCTTTGTCTGAGAAATAATTTTTATCACTGGTTCTGTTTGTATGTATGTGTGTGTATATGTCTACATATTACCCATATATATGTAATTTGTGAAATATTTGCATATACATATCCTGTATGGACAAAGATATGCGCCCAGGTTTTACACTTATCTGAAAATCCCTCGACACAAGTTTTGGTCATTTACACCTGTGTTGTGACTCTTTTCCTCCAGGCTGCGGTTTTGTTGTTTCTCATACTTGACACTGTCTTTGGAGATTATAACTTTTTAGAGCTGAAGCTGTCCAGTCCATCCTTTTGCCTGATATCAATATAACCAAACGAGCTCTGTCATGTTGTTTTTGCAATACATTTATTCCAACCTCCCACTCTCAATATTTGTCTTTATATATAAAACATACCTCCATATATGGAGTTTAGTTGGGTCTGACTAGTCTAACCAGCCTGAAATCTCTGCCTTATAATTTACATGTTTAGTCCATTTAAATTTATTGTACGTATATGGTGGTTGAGCTAAACCAACCATTTCAATCTTCATTTATCATTTATCCATTCTGCTTTTCTGTCTGTCTGTTATTCTGTTGCTATTTTGCTTAGATTCATAATTTATTTTTTTTATGTCTTCTATTACTTTCTTACCTAAAACTTTTTGTTATTACACTTTAGTCATTACTATAAGGCTATTTAGACTCAATATTGTACATCTTCACACTTTAGACTTCTTATTTTATGCCTGATATTTTCCACTGTATGCATCCAATTTATTCCATTCTGAAGTGGGGAGTGGACTATCACCAAGCAAGAGCTGGGTGAGCTCAGTTCACTGCCTGAGTTTTACATTCTTGTCCACTTCTTGTACGCTGAATGAAGACTAGGGTCTCATATACGTGTTGGTTTGTAGCTGGTCGTGGTAAGATTCTGCTCCTGTACCCAGGATTCCATTATAGTCAGACATGAAAATCTGACCTAATAATTTCATTGGGACAAATGAGCCTTTGGAGTAAAGACAAATGTTTTATGGGTTTCAAGAAGTAAGTGGTTTGTATTATTTAATCTAAAGCAGCAAAAAGAGAAAGTTAAGCAAAAATTTCACAATTAGCTGGTTAATTTGTTCAAGGTAAATGATAACTGATTCAGATCATTATGTTCTTAGAGTTAAATCATTTGGCTTGAAATAATCAAGCTGACTTTTCTTGATTAAATAACAAGATATTTATTGAATCTCCACTTTACTTACTATTGTGTAGACAGGATTCAAGACATAATCTTTGTATCAGGAAATGACTACAGTTTCAAAATTATTTTGTCTACTTCTTTTGTTGACTTATTATCATCCCCATATTTATATAGATCATTAAGCAAATTATTTTTGTTGATTTAAGAACCTCTCAAAAGGAGCTTGGAGTAGCTATCCATCCTAACAGTAAGTAGAATGCTAACAGACTGAAGAATCAACAGCTCTTTTTTGGGTCTGTAAGAGAGGTGAGGACACAGGGAAAAATGACTACCCACAAGACTGGAGAGAAAGATGATACAGAGAGTTATGGCTTCCTGGAGAAGGGGCTCACAAGCAGAAACCACTACAGGAACCAGAAAGAGAGTGGGACAACCTGAACTATAGTTGAAGAATTGCTGGAGGCTCAGTGTGGACAATTCTGGGACTTAAAAACTCCAAGAGGAACTGGTCATAGGAGAACTCCCACAGTATTGTGAGATTTACCTTCAGGAGCTTGACCAATTCCCCACAGTAAACATTGAAGAACAATCCCTTTAGACTTCCAGAAGGGGAAGTGGGAAAAAAGCCATTTTGAAATTCACTGAAGCACTCTGTTCTTCTTAACAAGGCCTGCAGCAGGAGAAAGTAGTCAATAGAGCCCAACCTGGTAGAGTAACAACATAGCCTAAATTATCTGGGGGAAAGGAAATACCCAACTCTTGTCAGCTCTAGCCTTCTTTGTGGGAGAAAGGAAATACCACAATACAACACATCCTAGCCATCCAGTCCCATCCAACAAGGGAGACAACACTGAGAGACTTTTGTGGATCTTACAGTCCAGAAGCATGAGCTCACTAAAACCATAGTTGAAGACTTAAACATCCTTCCATAACAAATAGATTCAGAAGACTGAATATCGGAAAGGACATAATTGAACTGAAGAACACCATCAGTGAGCTGAATATAATTGACATCTGTAGACTATTTCATCCAACAATAGCAGAATGCATTCTTTTCAAGCATACATGGAACATTCACCAAGACTGACTACATTCTGAGCCTTAAGCACACCTTCACAAATATAAAAAAGCAGAAATCATACAAAGTCTTCTTTCAGACCACATGGAATTGAACTAGAAATAAATAACAGAAATATAACTAGAAAATCCCCAAATACATGGAGATTAAATGACACACTTCCAAATAACACATGGATCAAAGAAGACACAGGAAGAGTAATTTAAAAATATTTTGAACTAAATGAAAATGAAAATACAACTAATCCAATTTTGTGGGATGCAGTGAAAGCAGTGTTAGAGGGAAATTTATAGCATTAAATGCACATACTAAAAAAAAAGAAAAAGGTCTAAAATTAATGTGGATACTAGAAAAAGAAGAGCAAATTAAATCCAAAGTAAGCAAAAGTGAAGAAATAGTAAGAATTAGAGCAGAAATCAATGAAATTGGAAACAGGAAATCAATAGAGAAAATCAATGAGAGCAAAAGCTAGTTCTTTGAAAAAAGCAATAAAATCAATGTCTCTACCAGGCTAACTAAGAAAGAGAGAGGATATAAATTACTAATATCTGAAAGGAAAGAGAAACATAACTGTAGATCCAATAGATATTGAAAGGGTAATAGCCAATACTATGAATAACTCTATACCTACAAATTTGATACCCCAGATGAAATTAACCAAGTCCTTCAAAAACACAATCTCCAAAACACACAAGAAGAAATAATATGAATAAGCCTACATCTGTAAAGGAATTAGATAAAAAAATCAATAATCTTTCAAAACAGAAAGCACCAGGCCCAGATGGGTTCACTGATTAATTCTACCAAACACTTAAGGAAGAAATTATATCAATTCTCTACAATCTCTTTCAGAGGATAGAAGCAGAAGGATTACTTTATAATTCATTTTATAAGGCCAGCATCACCCTAATACTAAACCAGACAAATACATTGCCAGAAAAGAAAACTACAGACCAATATCTCTCCAAACACAGATGCAAAAAACACTCCAGAAAATATTAGCAAGTTAAATCCAACAATTTATAAAAATAATTAACACTGCAATCAAGTGGAATTTATCTCAGTTACACAAAGCTGGTTTAACATTCAAAAATCATTTAATGTAATATATTACACCAACAACCTAAAAAAAAAAAAATCACACTATCATGTCAATAGATGCACAAAAAGCATTTGACAAAATCCAACATTGATTCATGATAAAAACGTAGTCAACTAGGATTGGAGGAGGAACTTCCTCAACTTGAAAAAGAATATTAACAAAAAAACACAAAACAAAACAGAAAAAAACCAAAAAAACAAAAAAACAAAACCCAGTCAACATCATACTCAATGGTAGGTAACCTGAGGCTTTTCCAGTAAGACCAGGACCAAAGCAAAAATGTCCTCTCTCACTACTCCTTTTCAACATGTACCGGGAGTACTAACTAGTGCAATAAGATAAGAAAAGGAAACAAGGGCGCCTGGGTGGCTCAGTTGGTTAAGCGACTGCCTTCAGCTCAGGTCATGATCCTGGAGTCCCGGGATCGAGTCCCTCATCGGGCTCCCTGCTCAGCAGGGAGTCTGCTTCTCCCTCTGACCCTCCCCCCTCTCATGTGCTCTCTCTCTCTCATTCTCTCTCTCAAATAAATAAAATCTTTAAAAAAAAGAAAGAAAGAAAAGAAAAGGAAACAAAAGTATACAGATTGAGAAGGAAAAAATAAAATTGACTTTGATCACAGGTGACATAATTGTCTATGTAGATAATCCAGAAGACTCTACCAAAACTCCAGGAAATAATAAACCATTAGAGCAAGGTTCAGGATAGAAGGTTAATATACAAAATTCGATTTTTTCCTATATACCAATAATAAACAAGTATAATTTGAAATTAAAAAACACAATACAATTTACATTAGCAACCTGAACAATGAACTATGCAGACCTAAGTCTTATAAAATATGTAAAAGGAGATGAAGAAACTACAAGACTGATGAATGAAATCAAAGAACTAAATGAATGGAGAGATATCACATGTTCATGGATAGGGAGATTCAACATTGTGATGTCAGTTGTTTTCAACTTGGTCAATAGATTCAATGAAATCCCAAACAAAATTCCAGCAAGTTATTTTGTGGATACCAAAACAGTGATTCTAAAGTTTACATGGACACAAAAACTAATGATGTATTGTATGGTGAATAACATAGCATAATAAAATAAAATTAAAAACAACAACAACAACAACAAAATAAAGTTTACATGGAGAGGCAAAAAGGCAGAATTGCTAACGCAATATGGACGAACAAAGCTGGAGGCCTGAAACCGTTTGACTCGATAACTCACTATAAGGTTACAGTAACCAAGGCAGTGTGGTATGGGTGAAAGAATGGACACATAGATCAATGGAACATCATCCAGAGCCCGGAAATAGGTCCACATAAATATAGTGAATTGATCTTCAACAAAGGAGCAAAAGCAATACAATGGAGCAATGGAGCAAAAATATGCCCTGTTGCTGAGGACAAACCTGATCAAGTGTAAAAGTGTGATTACACACCTTTGCCCTCAGCATATGGAACTGTCCATACCAACATTCAGTTCAGGTGGCCCATGCCTGGCAGCTGCAACCATTCACCCTCCGTCCTGTGCTCCGTGTTATCAGGGCATCCACTTTGTCTACCATTTTAAGTACAGGGCCATTTGTTTAAACTTAACCACACCTGCATGCAGATATCTGACTTTTGTTACTGGAGTAGTGCTACAAATAAGAACAGCACTAATGGTCATTATTTCCCAAATGCTTTCTGGGTCCCAGTCCCTCAGAACACACTGGCTATGAGGCTCACTCATGATCACCATCCTTCACACAGAGAAGGGTCGTGGGGCTCCCAGGAGTTGAGCTCCCGGTAGAAGGTCACACACTTAATGAGTCAGGGAGCTGGGATGCCGCAATCTGTAGGCTGCATTGATTGACAACTGGATGTGTTAACTCTCAAAAATATATTAGCATCACATATGCAAAGCTCTGAAGGTGAAATCTCAGCAGAAGCTTCCCCGGGCGTGCTGTAATCATGTCACCTAGCAAGTGACACCGAGAGTTGGGAGTGATCCTTGTGAGGACCCAGCACACCGACTCTTCCTGCACACCTCTGTTTCAGGCAGAGCAGGAAAACAGTCCTCATCATTGTGGGTCTCATCAGGGTGGACACAGTGACCCCACATACATACTTGACTGGTAGAGAAACGATGTCTATGTACCAATTAGAGACAGTAGTAGAGGAGTTCCAAGACTTTCCGCTCTTCAGGGACGATTCAGAACATGACAAAAAGTATCTCTTTGGGAAAGCAATTTACAAATGTATGGTACTGAAAATGAAGGATTCGAACAAAATTAGCTGATTTTTAGAATGACATAGACACACATTCACATAGCACGTATACAGAAACGAGCAGGCTGGACCAGGGCTGGTGCAGGTGCTCACAGCCCAGCTTCAGAGCCGCTCAGGCGGATCTGGGCACGTACAGCGCCCCCTGCAGGTGCCCAGCGCAGGAACGGGCCCTGCCCGCCAAACCAGGTAGCAGTTACTACCTCTCAGCGGCCGAATCATGGGTGGTATGCACTTTTTAAAATGTGCTCTCTGATTTTCTCGATCTGTTTCTATGAACATATATATGACTTTTATAGCCAGAAAGATATAAATTCATTTTCATTTTGAAAAGAAAATATAAGGAAACCAATCACAGAAGATAAAACTATGATTTCTTCTGCAGTTTATACTGGATCAGTAAAGTTCTATTTTTTTTCATAAAGGGCAAATATAAAAATCACAGGAATTATTATATTTTTTAAAAAGCACCCCTAAACACAGTTTAAAAAAATATATAGCATGTGTGCGTGTTCACATGTGAGTTTCCAGGGGTGGCCAAACTTTGTACCAAAGATCAAAGACCATGTGGCTTATTTAAAAGAGTGGATAGCCAGCAATACTTTTATTTTTCCCTTTGCAAAATGTTGGCCCCTGTTATTATGAAAGACAAGCAGCCAACCTAATAGCCCCTTTATTTGCTGATCAAACCTCTCATTAACAATTAATTGGATCAAAAGTTCATAGGCCATTATTGCTGTGTCAATTAGATGGGAAAGGCCCAGGAGGCTGAAACGGAATGACCTGCCTGGCTGATAAATAATTTCCAGTGGTGACTCGCCTTACTGCTCGGAGGTCACTGTCCTGGCCGCAGAGGCCGGCCCTGCTGCCCCTCTGACAAGAAAAGATGCAGCCTCCCTTATCAGACATGCTAATTTAAGCCCCGTAATCTAAAACGTGTGGAACACCATCTCGGGGAGCACAGTGCAGGCTGCTGTGTCCTTACCTGAGCCCTACGCCCAGCCTCTATTCCTCCGGGTGGCCTGGCCTGGCTGCACCATCTCAGGCCAGCCGTACCTCGTGACCGTGAGGCATGGTGGGTGCCCTCACAGCCCGCAGCCTGTGCCGGCCCTGGGGACCTGCGACCTCCTGACCGTGCAGCTTTTCAGAGGGCTTATTTCACGTCCTCTCCAGGAGGGGAAAACCTTACTCAGGGGTGGAGTCTGAAATGTTACAGGATCTCAAAGATTGTTATTCCACACCAAACTCATTAGACTCTAATGAGTCATGTTGCTCCCCAGCCAACTGGTAGGCATCTCAGTTTAAACAAAATAAGGGAGAATCTACAAAATTTCAAATTATTTGAGGCAGGAGAAAGTTTGTCCTATAAAAAGTTCTGAAGAAGAACGTGAAAGGCAGGTTCTTCCTGGGCTTCAGCATCCTGCTCGGTGTAGAGCTCTACCCAGTGCTCAAGAAGCATGGCCACCCAGAAGACGGGAAGATTGTTCTTTTAAGTCTCTATTCTCCATGTGGACTTTGTCAAAGGGGAGACATTCTGTGAAAATGTGCTGAAATACATCAGCTTCCAATCAAATTCAATGCAGGCAGGAACTCCAACCAGAATGGAAGAACTCCTGTGAGAATGGGGGTCAGGTATTCTTTTTTCAAAACCCTGTTTGCTCCTTATTGTGTGATGCCATGGCGGGCTGTGTTCAGGTAGGATGGCATTCTTTAGCTGATAACCTTACCAGGCAGCATGGGGTGCTTTCAGGAGGGTGATTTCATCCTTGTCCCCTCCATCTACATGTCCTGCGAGAATGGGACTGGCTCTTTTCTTCTCACTGAGATCTGAGAAGCAGCTGGGGCCACATGCCTCCCCAGTGTTCACTGGGGACAAGACTGAGCCTCGGGCACCCCATGGGACCTGCTCCTCACTCTCACTGTGGTTATATCCAGAGTGGGGTTCACAGCCTGCGCCTGGGGGAGCCGTGGGTCACATTGGAAGACAGTCTTATTTACCACTCTGGAGAACACAGAGAAGGATCTTACCCCATTTTCTGGAAGCCTGTAAAGACTGCATCACTTTTGGCCCAATGAGGGGAATGGAGAGCCAGCCATACCCACCAGGGCCTGGCAACCTGTGATGGTCAATTGTACGTGTCAACTAGGGCCACAGGCACCCTCGGTGTTTGGTCAGATGTGACTCAGCACGGTGTGTCTGTGAGGCCATTTATGGATGACGTTAACGTCTGGGTCAGTAGACTCAGTAAAGCAGATTGCTCTCTCTGATGAGGGTGGGCCTCATCCAGGCCTCAGAGGGCCTGAACAGAAGAGAAGGCAGAGGAAAGAGAATTCACCATCTCTGCCTGATCTCTTCAGCTGGGACATTGGCCTTCACCTGACGGTGGACTGGCTCACACCTGCTTCTTGGGCCTTCAGACACAGACTGGAGCCAGGGCACCAGCTTTCTTGGTCCCGTTGGCAAACAGCCGATTCCTGCAGAAGCTACGTATACGATCTGCTATGGGAGCTGTGTCTCCGCAACCCTGACTCCTACCCCCTCCTGCACCTCCAGCCTGTGAGCCTTGTCCTTTGGTCTCTGTGCCTTTCTGAAGGGCACCTCTTCCACCCCCACGCTTATATCAGTACAGACTGTAAGCAGCAAATGGTTGTACATAATTGTTGAATGGAATTAAATTTCAGCAGAAGAGGGAAGTCGCACAAGGGTCCGTGCTTCGCCAAGATAAGATATCTCTGATTACGAAATGGAAACCCTCTCTAATGCTGCCGGGTGAGGCTCAATCAATCAAAATGGTGGTTTTGCTTCAGGGCTCTGCTCCTGCTGCTTTGATCTATCCAGGAACTTGGAGTGAAGACCGAAGCCTCTGCTCACGTCAAGCCAGTGATGGGTGGGGAGGGGTCTCAGACTCACCGTCCGCTCAGGACCTGTGCCTTGAATGGGGCTGGTCCCATGGCCGCCCCCCAGCACCTCACGACACAGAGGCGAGGGGCTTATTCACTTGCAAGCCTTGTAACAAGTCCGAGAGTTTAGGGAATCTTGAGTGCCAAGAGCCCTCCTGCAGAAGAAGACAGCGGAAGACCAAAGGTGTGAGTGAGTGGACACTACTGGGTTGTTATTAAGATTCTGCATGTAAGGGGGGGGGCAAGGCTGGAACACGATCAGAACTGACACACAAGATAAAGAAGACACTTCATGGTTGGCGATATTTTCCTTACTCCTTGCTGCTAATGGGGCACCGCCCTGGTGGGGGCCGGGGCTCCTCAGACCCGAGGGGATGGGTACGCACAGCCAGCATGCTGTGGGGACGAAGTGCTTGGAGCTGGGTGCCCATGCAGGACATGATCGGCTCTTCAAACACATGTGGACGGTTCTCCAAACACAATAAAGGCATCGTCACTGCAACTGCCGTTGCTCATTCAACGACGCTACGGGTGGACCCCTCAATATATGATCCTAAAGCATTTTGATGCTTCACGGGGATTAAAACATCGAGAGTCCCTATTTTCACGTGAACATGGGATATTCAATCTGCGTGTGTGGTTATTTCCGTGGTTGTAGACTCACAGGAAATGGCGTCATTGCTGATCACTGACGCCAATCTCCTCCCGTTCCCTTACGACACGTCAGGGCGGCATAACACATCGGCCAGTTCCCGGGCACCCGAGCCTTCTGGGGTTATGATTTACACCACAGACGAAGCAAGATCTTCTTTCCTTTGCATTTCTTTAAACTATTTTCACTGCCGAGGCAAATATGGGATTTTAAAAATTCAATAAATACGCCATGAAGATGCCCATTGCCTTACCTGCCTAAAAGTCCAAATAGATGCCTTGGTATTTACTAAAGCATTGAAATTCCAGTGAAAAGTACAGTATTGAGTTCATATTTCCTATTTGCCAAGACTCCAATTTAAACCTTCTGGGTGAATCCTTGCTTTCTTCCTAGTGTTGTATTGTGATTGTCCAAGTTTCGATCACGCCAAGCATCCCCCCTAACATTCCCACTGGCCTCTGAAACCTGGACCTCTGTGGGGATCTGAGAGTGCAGGGAGGGGCCTCTGGCGCTCGGAGCTCGGCGGTGCATCGTTGGGTCCCAGTGGCCTTCCTGTTCAGCCAACACACGTGGCATGTCGCAGCCCTCGTGGCATTCCCTGCGTGGGCGTGTCTGCATGCTGTCCCCTCCATGCTCCTGGCCAAGGGTGTGGTAGAGGAGATCACCGCAAACATGTAGACCTTCCCACCAGCCTCCATTACTTGGGAAGTAATTGGATTTGGGGCCTCGGCAAGCCGACGGATATGCCCATTTATGGAAGGATTAAAGAACAAACAAAGGCTCTGAGCAGTTGACAGAACTGACCTTCCCTTTCCTCTGGCTCTAGGTAATCTCCCTATGAATATTTAATCATTATGGATCCAAATTATAGACTCTAAATGTAGCGGGTTGTCTGAAAGCTTGTATCGGTCCCAGCCTGGTTGATGCAAAAGAACCCAGGCCAGCCGGTGGGGGTAGGGTAGCTTAGCTGCAAAGGTCCCGTTTGCCGGGAAAACCAGGGAGTCCACCATCGAAGCACCCAGAATTTAGTAACAGCAATCTGGTTACTTCGCCTGGGAGGAGAAACGGGGGAGGGAATGTTGCCGGAGCCCAGGGCTGATGGGGCTGCGGAATCGGGGAACAGGGACCTGGGAAAGGGGGACCGTCTGCGCCAGTGGACCCCAGACGAGGGGCACGTGATGACGGCGGGAGGTACCACCGAGCAGAGAAGGAGAAACATCCCAGCGCTTCCTTCCTCCCACGCTCCTGCACCTGTCCAGGTGTTTGGCACCCACGGCCGTGAGGCGCCAGAGACCAGCGGGCGAGGGAGCCTGGGTGGAGCCATGGGGGCGGCCCCCAGGGGAAGCAGGGATGCGGGGCGGGCACAGACAGACCGAGGCCCAGCTGGATCTGACAGTATCGAACCCAAGTCTGCATCGTGGGCACAACGCCATAGAAGCTGTGCGGTCAGTGCTGCTTCATGGAGTCAGTCTGCTTGGTGGTCTGGGATTGTCATCACCGCTTATAGAAAATGCTAGAAGGTCTGCACTGTTTGTCCTACTCTTGACTCTGGCCAGCTCAGATGAGTCATTCCCTATGTCACTGGGTAATAAGTCCTTCCTGGCAGATCCAGGGGTCGGACTTCTGGGGAGTAGAGGATCCGAAACCCATCACAGATCTGGAAGTCAGTCAGAGAGGTGCAGGGACACTCCGTCGGGATTCAGTGCTGGCCTCGGCCCTGAGAGCGAGCCTCATGTCCAGAGGCGTGGGCGTGGCTGAGCGTCTCTCCTGCAAGCCCCACTCCATCCCGCAGAGGTCCAGGATTCCCGGGGACAGTGAGGCGCGGCTGGTCACAGAGCAGACACGGTGTCCAAGCAGCTACCTCAGCAAAGAAGGGCTGTGTCTGGAGAGAGATGAAAACAACCTCCTCCTCCACAGAACCGCACCCACTCCTCAGCAGGACACACCCGCGCCCCTGTCCCTGCAACCAGATCCCCAAGGGAACACAGCCCAGCACCACGGCGGGCCATGCACAAGTCTTTGGGGGCCTGGGAGTTGTGTAGTTTTGTTGCTGTTTCTGCTTACTGCGTTTCTGTTCTGTTTTGTCCTTTCTGTGTAGGGATGTTTCACTTTCCCCACTCTCAGGCATGTGATAACATCCAAAGCTACTGGGGAGGCTGTGTCAGTCCGTGAGCCCTGCCGTCAAAAGCAATGCACGGGAAATTAAAACACACCGGGAAGCCAAAACACATTTAAATTTACTCCCAATCACTGGTGCTTTATTTTAGAAAGCAAACGAGACAAATGAAGAGCATTGCACTAAGACTAACAACAGGCTCTTCCTTCATAGATGTACTAATTGTTTGTAACACAGGCATTAAAATCCCTCCACTGGCGTCTCGTTGTGAGCACCTCTTCATCCCCGTCCCTGCTGCATCTCCAGTCATCTCCCGGCAGAGGCCGGGCTGGAAAGCAGTGACCTCAGAGGAAACAGACTTTGGATGACAATAGCTCAACCTCACCTGCAAGCATCCCACCTCTCTGAACCTTTTCCAGACAATTCCCCCGGGAGCCTACCCAATAATCCCCCCACCCCATTAGAATCACAAGCCAAACATTTCGAGCATCTTAGAACAGGCACGTTTAATTAAACAGTTGCGATAGTGACAGATCGCCTGTACCTGCTCCAGCAAAGCCTGGGTCCTCGGCGGTGGCACGTGGCTGGCTCACGCCCCAGTCCTCCAACGACCCACCGTGACATCTACACCAGTCTCCCCGAGCGCGCGGTTTGGGTTTTGTTTTGCTTTGTTTGTTCAATGAGGATAAAAGTGACAGCCAGCTCATGGTTTTTCAAGCATATATAGAGATTCCAATGAAGAACTTTACCAAGGGCTCGAGTATGGGATGATCCAACAAGGGGCCAACATCCCCGGAAGCTGTTAATGTTTACTGTTTAATACATTAAGGCGAATTTTCAAAAATAAATCTGCCATTCAGACTCTCAACAATTATGGCTATTTCTTCACCAGTGGTGGAGGTGAGAACATTACACATTAGCCCATCGATCCCGAGTGGTTCCGCTGTTACTGGAGACATGCATTTCTATCTAACTGCCCCATTGCAGAGATGTGTGGAGAAAGCCACAGGGGATCAAGGGTTTTCTGTGTTTTTGTTTTGCTTTTAGCATTGAGACATTTCCCACCTTGTCCAGTGACATTTATTGGGGTTCTTGGAGCAATGTCCCTGCTAGCCCTGCATCCCCCTTCTTCAAGCGTGCCACATGAACACAAGAACAGAGGACCCTGATCTTGAGCAAAGAACACTGAAGGACGTATGAGGGTGGGAAGGTCCCTGAACCCTCTGTCCGGGGGCGTACACCGTCTCCGTCCCGAGTCAGCTTCTGCCTCCTTGGTGACTCTCCATCACTCACCCTGGGAGCATCTCCTGAGCCCCTGCCGTGCTTCAGGTGCCATGCTCAAAGCTGGATGCCTTACAGGTCTTCCTCTACTTGTGATTTCCACGTCAGGTCTTGCTTCCCGTGGACTACACAGACAGAGGGAAGTGTGGGGGCTCCTAGGCAGGTTCTTAAAGTTGAAAGGGGACCTCAAGGAAAAGCTTCTTGCCATCTGCAGACACTTGGAAATGGGAAGCCTGACCCTGAGAGGCATTCACAGGAGGAGGCGAGGAAATGCTGTGACCCAGCGCCCCTAGCCCAGAGTCAGGAAGAGAGGAGACACAGTGCACCCGCTACAAACATGGCGAGGAAAACGAGGGGATTGATGAACAGCTTCGTGCCAATGAATTCCACAACGTGGGTGAAAGAGGCAAAGTCCTTAAAAACTCCTGGATTTCACTGAAGAAGACAGAGGATCTGCTTCGGCCTGGGTGGTTGCAGACATCAGCTCACACTCTAACGCCTTCTCCCGCACGGCCTCCTGGGGATGCTGTCAAACCCTGAGACGGGGTGACCCCGGCTCTGCAGAAATTCCTGAATACGCTCATAGGGCCTGGAGCATGCTTGTCGGAGAGCAGCAGAGACCTTACCAGGAAACCACACTCCACACACACAGCCGTCAAGGTCCTTATGCTGATGTTAGTGGATCGGACGCAGCAATTAATAAAAGAAGATGATATATCGTGACCACATGGGATACAGACCAAGAACATTAAATTGATTTAACATTTCAAAATCTTATTAGATTAAAATAACCACAACAGAATCATATGCTCATATCAGTAGATGCAGAAAAACATGTGACAAAATCTGATACCCATTTATGACAAAAACTCTCCACAAACTAGGGATAGAGAGGGGAGAAAAGATATACAGATTGGAATGGAAGAAGAAAAATGTCTTTACTTATAGATGACTTGATCACATGTGGAGGAAATATGAAGCAAGCTAGAGAATGAGCTACTAAACCTTATCTTCTAGAAGCTTCCTTGAACAAAAAGAAGCAAGCATCCCTGGGACCCACTGCTGGCCCGTGGCTCCAAACTCATCTTCTGCTCCTCACTACCTGGGGCCCTGTGCTCTGTGACACGTGGTCGTTTTAAAGCCTCAATCATCCCAAATATGATCTCCCCTGAGGGCCATAAGCTTGCCGTCTGCCCTGCCTGGTGCCCTTCCCCATGCAGCTTCCTCCTCAACATTCAAGGCTCAGTTCGAAAACCAGCTTCCTGGGGTGGGTGGGTGGCGGGGTGGGGAGGACCCCCCTACCTGACACTGACCCCATCTCCCACCCCATCACTCTCTTTTCCACGACCACGCTTTTATTTTTAATTTCCTTCTCCCTGCTTATCATTGTCTGACATTATTCTAACGACCGGTTTATGTCTTTGTCCTCCCACAAAGTGCCCCTCATGGGGACGGGCACCCAGCTCACTCTGTGTCCTGCTGCATCCCCCACATCCGGCTCTCTGTACTTGGCCACTGAGTGAGTGACAGATGACAGCAACATCATAACCTTAAAGCCAGGGAGGGAAGCTTGGAGGGTTTTTCCTACTTGGTTAGGGAAATTAATGGCTGCAGAAGCCAGCAATCTCAAGAAAGCGTAATTTTTGTTTTTATTTAACCTAAGAGGCTATTTTTAGAGCGGTTTTAGGTTTACAGAATAATTACGTGGAGAGTACAGAGTTCCCACGTGCAGATCCCTACATGCACACATTTCCCCTACTGTTATCTTACATTGGTGAGGTGCATTTGTTACAGTTGATGAACAGATGCCAGAGTATTATTATTAACTACAGTCCATAGTTTATTTAGAGCTCATTCTTGGCATTGTACATTCTGGGCATTTGAACTAACACATAATGACATGTATCCACCATTATGGTATCTCACAGAATAGATTTGTTGCCCTAAAAATGCTCTGTACCCCACCAATTCACCTTCCCCTCCATGCAAACCCTGAGCAACCACTCATCTTTCTACTGTCTCCTTAGTTTTGCCTTTTCCAGAAGGTCCTAGAGTTGGAATCATATGGAATGGAGCTCTTTCAGGCTGGCTTCCTTCATTTACCAATATGCATATACGTGAATGTATTTTCGTGCAAATACATGAATGTATTTTCCTGTCCTGATAGCTCATTTCTTTTTACCATTATCACAATGTATTTTTTTTTTATTTAAAGATTTATTTATTTTAGAAAGAGAGAGTGCGAGCATGAGTGGGAGGAGCAGAGGGAGAGGGAGAGAGAAAGTCACTGAGTGTGAAGCCCAACTCGGGGCTCGATCCCATGACCCAAGAGCACGACCTGAGCCGAAACCAAGAGTCAGACACTTAACTGACTTGCCACCCAGGTGCACCTATCACAATGTATCTATATTTAAGTATAAATATATACATGTATTTTGTTGCAATAAATAATAGTCCATTGTATATACATATCACTGTTTATCCATCCACCCACTGAAGGTCATCTTGGTTACTTCTGATTTTTGGCAATAATGGATAAAGCTTCTACAAACATCATGTGCAAAAAACAAACAAACAACTAATAAAAAGGTCACCAGACAAAGGCAGTATATAAAAATCTATTGTATTTTTATATGCAAGCTATAATTAATTAGACATTTGAAATTAAAAAGTACTGTTTACAATAGCATAAAATACATGAAATAGGAGTAAATTTAGCAAAATTATTAAAAACCTTATATGGAAATACAATCACTTATAATATCTAACTCCATTCTGAGAAGGAACAAAAATATAGGACTTCTACATTACTAAAGATTTCTATAAAGTTACAATAATCAAGAAAGTGTGGCATTAGCATAAAGATCAATGGAATATAACCAGGAATCCAGAAATAGACTCAACACGTACACAGTCGATTGATTTTCAACAAAGACACCAAGGCAGTTCATTGCAGAAAGGGTCTTCTTTCCAACAAATGCTGCCCGAACAGTCAGATATTCATATGCAAATAAAAAACAAAACAGATTTGAATCCTTGCTTCACACCATACCCAAAAATTCATTCAGACCAGAGACCTAAGCATAACAACTAAAACCATAAATCCTCTCTAGTATATTTTAGGTCAAAATCTTTATGGCCTTGAGCTACTCAGGATTCTTAGAGAGGGTATCAAAAGCCTGATAAAACACCATCAATTAGACTTCATTAAAACTTAAAGAATTTTTTCTTCCAAAGATATTTTTAGGAAAAATGAGAAAAAAAAAAAGAGTAGGAGAAAATATTCACAAAACATTTAAAGGTTGTGCCCCCTAAAAATATAAACAACTCTTACAACTAAATAATAGGATGATTCAATAAAAATAAAATGGGAACATACATGCAGAACCATAAACACAAGAGATGCATGTACGGTAGCAAGGGGAAGCTCAACCTCACTAGTCATCAGGGAAACGAAGACAAAATTCACTTCCAGGATGTCCGACAATGTAAAGGTCTACTAATGCCCAACGCTGGTGACATCGCGGAGCTGGGACTTCCATCCTTTGCTGGCGGGAAGGCAGCGGTTACAGCAACTTTGGAAGACAGTTTGGCAGTTTCCTGGGAAGTTGGACACACACTCACCATATGAGTCAGGAACCCCACTCCTGATTCGTCACCTTAGGGAAATGAAAACATGTCCACACAAAGACCTGAACATGGGTATTTACAGCAGCTTTATGCTTAATAGCTAAACATTGGAAACTACCCAAATGTCCATCATCTGGTGAAAGGAAAAACAAATCGTGACAAATTTACACAATGGAATACTGCTCGGTAATACAAAGGAATAAACTCCTGACACATGCCACCACATGGGTGGGTCTCAGCAGCATTATGCTCATTACACGAAGGAAGCCGGGCACGAGAACAGCGCATGCTGTATGCAGAATTCTAGAAAAGGCAAACAGACAGCGACAGAAATGGGTCAGCGGTTGCAGGGGGCAGGGGAATGGATTGACAGAAAAGGGCATAGGCAGTTTTGGGGCTGGTGGAAATAGCCTCAGTCTTTCTTGTGTTGGTTGTTACATGGCCATATACCTTTGTCAAAACTTGTCAAACTGTGCACTTTAGACGGGTGAGCTTCATTGGATATGCACCATACCTCAATAAATATGATTTTAAAAACTCACTCTAACAGCCAAATGGAGAAGGGGTTAGGGAGACGCTAGTGGGGCCACGGGGTTCTGGAAGGAGGCTGTTGTGATGGTTCCAGGATAATATGGCAGATGCAACCAGTGGGGGAAAATATTATGGGGATGTGAGTCTCAAGGTCTTTCTTCCTTTTAAGAAATAATAATTCTGGGGCAAAACCAATCAACAATCAGAAATACTTGATGGTACTGAATGTTGTATGTAGAAAGTATGATATGTTGTAGGTCAAATCAAAATGCCCCCACCTGCCTTGAGTGACATTCTTTTGTTTCCCTCTAAGAAAAGTTAAGTCACTTTCCGGTGCAGATCCCACCTGCGCATCTCTGAAGCACAAACCAGGCAGGGCCGCTGAGTGGGGGCCCGCTGCCTCCTGCCTCTGCCCTTTTCCATGGGGGGCTTTCCCCCGGCTGCCCTTGAGCTCATGAGGCCGCTCACCCCACCCTGGCTTCTGACCCTGCCCGCCCACCCCAGAGGCACAGGCCCCCTCTGCAGTCCGCCTTCTGGATTATCTTGGCCACACATTCTCCGCCACATTTCAAGAGAAAAGAAGACTCAGTGAATGTTCAGATTGTTCAAATTTCCCTTCCCCCACACGAGGTAATTCGGCAACAGTGGGATATACATTTTTGTTTGCAAGCTTACTGGCGATGAATTTCTAAAGATGAGCTAATTACACTCATCAGCTAACTCCCCAAGGAATGGATGAGTGGTAGCTAAGAACCCAATCGGCTGCAGAGATTCCTCACGTATGAATGCATGTTCTTTCCAGCACTTGTGTTCCACTCTACTTCACCTTCCACACTGCAGACATTTTCCAAGATAGTTTTGTGCACATGTCTCAGTGATTTTTATCTCTTTTTGCAACACTGAGTGTTTATTTTGCTTCTGTGTGATAAGTTGTTCCAGGTAGTCGGTAGATCATCAGGGGGAAAGATGTTTTATTAGTTAATAATTTACTTACCAAATTATTTGGCTCGTAACTGATTTGCATATTTTTATAGGCTACTGAGCCACTGAATCAAAGATAGAGAGCTGAAGCACATATTTGCTTCTGGAAAGTTTGAAATGACCCTAATACTTTACCAAGGATGAAAGTTTGATCGTTCCAAATATTTCAGCACCGTATTTCTTTGTGGGCCTTCATTTGGCTGAAGGTTCAGTGAACTATAAAATGCACACATCAATTATCACCAAAATAATTTGGGAAGGAAAATATTAGCCAACACATTTATCACAGCTTGGATATATTCTTGGCTGCAATACTGCTCGCTGTTCTTAAATCAGAATATCACCATGCAAGAAAGAACTTAGCAATAAAACATCAACGAAAATGTAATGAGAGTTTGGTGATGCAAAAAATTATCTCTATTTCTTATTTAGATCCCTTACCTGGAGGAATAACTTAGAATCTGTCACATTCTGCTGCTAATGGGTAATAAAATTATAGCGGCTGTCACTTTAGTTGGATGCCTTTCCTGCAATGGCACTTTCCCCGCAGCTGTGGGCTGAGTGGTGTCCCCCAGGTTCATATGTTGGCGTCCCCCCAGGACCACAGAATGTGATGGTACCTGGAGACAGGACCTTTCAAAGGCGTGATTAGCTTAAAATGGACTCACTGGGGGGGCTGTACTCCCGTAGGACTGGCGTCCTCGCAAGAAGAAGCGACGAGGACATAGACCCGCATGAGGACACGCCAAGGAGGGAGGCCTCACAGGAACCAGCCCTCGCCGACACCTTGATTTTGGACGTCCAGCTTCCAGAACTGTGAGCCAATAATCCCTTGTTCAATGCAGTCAGTCGGGAGCGTTTTGCACGGTGACCAGAGTGGACAAACGCACCACAAAGCATCGGGAGCACTGCTTCCCGGGACCCTCCTGCTGAGGGGCTGGAGATTCGCCTGGCCCAAGGGTGAGGTCCGGCGGGTGACCATCCATGTCATGCTGACGTGTTATGACCCCCAGACAGAGGGTCCCCTCAGGCATCACCTGGAGTCACTGTGAGCCAGGTCCCCATCCCTCAAACTCATTCCAGGGGCAGTGGCCTCAGCCTGTGGCCCGCAGAGGAAGCTGGCTTTCCTGGGGGGACTCTGGCTGTGCTGGGAATCCCAGGCCACAGAATCGGACTCCTTTGTTCTGCCCCCATGGCCACCTCCGGCCAGAGCCACCTCGCGGGGCCTCCTCTTTGCCTCTGTGCAAAATCCGGTGTGGAGGCCCCTGGGCAGGCACCCAGCCCTGCTGCAGGCCCCCCACCCCCAGGACCTGGGCCCTATGCTCTGTGCTGCCCAGAGGCCCAGCTCGCTCGGAAAGAACTCCTTTGGCTTCACGCCCTGAGCCTCCATGTCTTGTCAACTCTCCTCAAGTGTTGAAGACATGAGCAGTGAAAATTCACATTTAGAGTTTTAAAATCTCTCTCCAGGTGCTTTGCAGGCCCCAGGGAGAAGGGAGCTGAGAAGCTGGTGCACAGGGCGGGAGACAGGCCGTGGTCTCCTTGAGCCCCCGCCACCTGGATGCCTCCCCACGGCCGGCGATCCTCCCAGTCACCAAGCGTTCTTGACTCCCTTGAGCGGGCTTCTGTTAGCATGACCCCCAAGTCCTGACCAAGACATGCTGGCAAGTGGAGAGACATGCCCAGATGTCCTCACGGGTGCATTAGGGGGACCTGCCTCCCTCCACCAGGAGCCCAAGTGAATGGGCAGATGAGGGTCAAGGTGCAGGACCCGTAACGGCTAGGGTAAGGCCACATCTTCTGTTCCTACTGTGGCCTCCCTTTTAGTTAAATAACCACATGGGCATTGAAGACATTTTCCCAGGAGGACGGGAGAGGAATGACCAGACCCAGAAGGAGGTCAGAGCTTCCCCTCAAGAGAGAGGAAAAGCAAAACCCACTCATGGCCTTAGAATAAGTCCTGTGCCATGTCGACCTAACAGAGAACTCGGGGCCAGACTCAGCCAGAACAGAGGTGCTTGCTGACCCCATCCCTGGGCAGGACCCTCTGAGCCAGGGCTGAGCCTTGGGCATGGCCAGGGGGGTGTGGGGTGGAGTCACAGAACTTCCAGGTGCAGGACCTCTCATCACTCAAATGCCAGACTCCCAAAGATCAGCAGACGGACCCCAGCCAGCCCTGAGTGCTGTGATGGTGACCCCCAGCAGGGCTTCTGGAAGCTTCCCCAAGCCCCAGTCTGTTCTGAAGGGCCCTCCAGGGGTTCCCACCCCTGTGGACACCTCCGTGGAGCAGCCTACCCTCTTGAGGTAGCTGCCAGTCTGCATCTCTGCCTGCCCCGTTAGGTCCTGAGCTCATTGCAGCTTACTTGCTCTCTCCGTGGCTAGAGAGGGATGGAGGATGGATGGACAGACAGATGCACACAAATGAAGACTTAAAAAGGACCTGGATTCTGAAATCACCATTTAGTTCCCTCCTCACACCCATCTGCCTTGTCATCTGCAGAGACACACACTTGTTGGGGAGGGGGGCTTTAAAAATTCTGACCTACCCTCTCTGATGCTGAAAGTCCACCTTGCCTGCCTGGGGCTCTGTCAGCTGCTGGCTTTACCCTGGTCCTCAGGAACATGCAGGCCAGTGGAGTGAAGGAGATGGGGGCAGAAGTAATTCTGCTGGACAATACAAAGTCACACACACACACACACACACACACACACACACACACACGCTTGGGAAACAAGGGGGACACGAGGAAACGCCCAGGTCAGAGCTGCAAGGAGAAGGCTCCCTAGAGCCAGACTACCAGGGCACCCAGCCCCACGGACTGTGGACACAGTGGGGCCTTGGAGAGGCATGACAGTGGGGGCAAAGGGACCGGGAGAGAGTGGGGACATCCAGGGAAGAGGGTGCTCGGCAGCCCCTCACCACATGGCAGGGCTCAAAGACACAGTCTAGGTGGTCGTCCTGGTTCAGACCTCAGCTCTGTCCCTGGTGTGATGCCCCAGCTGGTGTCCTCACCTGCCTGGAAGATTCGTCGTATCACATAGGAGATGGTGTGCCAGCCCAGGGCGTGACTCCTGGAGCCGAGGAGGGCCTTGTGAGAGCAGCTCTAAGGACAGCTCTGCCGTGGAGGGACGCTGCCGCAGCCTGAAGCCAGACAGGGAGGAGGCTTAAAGCATCAGGTGGAGAAGCGGTGCTTCACGCGGGACCACACTTAGGCCAGCTGGAAGCCGGTTGGCCCACAGGACCGTGTGCGCATCTGGAGTGTGCGTGCCCATCACTCCTGATCCTCGTGTGCATCACCTCCCCCTGCCTTTCTCCTCCTGCCAGGCAGAAGATGCCAGTCGCCCTCCGTTTCCAAGGTGTCCAGGAATAGTTGGCGACAGAGGGCGCCTGCCGTGCCGTGACACAACTTAAAGTTGGGTCTAGTGTGTCCTGGACTGTCCCGTGCAGAGGGTTGGCCGGCCCCAGGGCAGCTCAGTGCTCCCCTAAGACAGCAAAGCAGCACACCTGTTTCCTTCCACACAAGTTTAGCTTGCTCCCCTTTCTGCAACTCAGGGCTTCCCTTTGTTCTTAGCACGCGTTTCCACACATCTTATCACGCAGTCAGTGGCTGAGCCGTTTGCTTTATCTTCGGAACAGACCTCAAGTGCCCGGAGGGCAGGGACTCCACATGCCTCACTTGCCAGTGTGTCCCCAGCCCAGCAGCTGGGGCAGGGCCTAGTGGGGTCCATATATGTTTGCTGAATCAAAGAGCATGCAAACAAATGGAAAAATGAGCACGAACACCAGCAAACCCAGGCTGGTGTTATGATCACCGGTGAAGGCATGGACCGTGTAAGCAGCTTCTCCCTGAGGACAGAAATCACAGCAATAGGAAAGCTCTTGCCTCACGTGACACCTGGATTAAACTCTGTTACACATACATGCAAACACATACAGAATGCACGTTAAGAAAATATAAAACATTATTTTAATAATTTTTAAAAGATTTTATCTATTTGAGAGAGAAAGCACAAGCAGGGCGTAGGGACAGAGGCAGAGGGAGAAGCAGACTCCCCGCTGAGCAGGGAGCCCGATGCGGGGCTCGATCCCAGGACCCTGGGACCATGACCTGAGCCGAAGGCAGACGCTTAACAACTGAGCCACCCAGGCGCCCCTATTTTAATCATTTTTAACGAGGGTTTTCTTAGCAAGATACAAATCCCAGAAGCCAAGAAGAAAAGACAGCCACATTTGATTTGAAAATGAAAAAAAGACTAAAGTCTCTGAGTAGACAAACACATCATAAACAAAGTTGAAATACAGAGTCATTTGCAAGAAAATATTTGCAGTATGTGTGCAAAGGAAAGTGATGACCATGACACGTGAAGAATTAGGACAAATCATTGGTAAGAGGCAACTGATCCCAAAGAAAAGCAACAAGGATATGATCAAGAGAGTCACAGAAGGATAAATACAAATGACTAGTAAACATAACAGGAAATGCTTGGCTTCATTAGGTATCAGGAAAAAGTAAGAGAGAATATGTCTACATCTGTATTTTCCACACCTTTCAAAGATGTATAATGACAAGTGTTGACAAGATTTTAGGGAAATGAGTTTCTTGCACACTTTTTAGTGAAACGGGAAAGTGGTGAAGACATTTTGGAATGCACTCTGACAGTATCAACTTCAAGAAGCTTATCTTTGGCCCAGCAACAGAATCTAGATGAATCTAGTCAAAGTATCAAGGTGCTGTGCACCAGCTGAGCAGCGTCTCATTCCAACCCTAGAGTGTGAGGGCCTCCAGCTAGCCCAGTAAGTGGGGAAGCCACTGCAGGACCACACACTGGACCCCCCCCACAGTCTCCCAGACTCATGTGCACGCACACACACACTCTCTCACGCTCATGTGCACGCACACACACACACTCCCATGCTCACGTGCACACATACACGCTGTCCCACGTTCACACACACAGCCTCCCACGCTCACGTACACGCATACATGCTCTCCCACGTTCACGTGCACACACACACTCTCACGCTCATGTGCATAGGCACACTCTCCCACGCTCACATACATGCACACACACTCTCCCATGCTCACATGTGCATGCACACACTCTCCCACGCTCACGTGCGCACACACACACTCTCCCATGCTCATGTACAGAAACACATGCTCTCCCATGCTCACGTGCACATACACACTCTCCCACACTCACGTGCATGCCCGCACACACAGTCCCACACTCCCTCCCACGTTCATGTGCCAAACACACACTCTCCCACACTCATGTACACATACAACACACTCTCCCATGCTCACATGTGTGTGCAACACTCTCTCATGCTCACATGCACATACAAACTCTCCCACACTCACCTGCATGCACACACACTCCCACACTCATGTGCACACACTCTCTCCCATGTTCATGTGCACACATGCACACACACCCCCATGTTCATGTACACGCACACACGCTCTCCCATGCTCACGTGCACGCACACACACTCTCCCATGCTCACGTGCATGTACACACACTCTCCCATGCTCATGTACACGCACACATGCTCTCCCATGCTCACGTGCATGTACACTTTCCCATGCTCATGTGCATACACATACTCCCACTCATGTGCAAGCACACACACTCCCACACTCATGTACACACACACACACACACACTCTCCCATGCTCACATGTGTGCACACACACTCCCAGCAATGACTGGAGGCTGCCCACTGTGGTGGCCACATGTCCTGGGGGAGCCTAAGCAGTCAAGGGAAAGGAGGTGATGGGGCCCCACACAGCATCCTGAGTGGAGGGACATAGCGTCAGGCACAGTGTCATTTTTGACACTGGGGAGATGAGCTGCCTTTGATCCCAAACACATTCCTTCATAGAAGGCATGAAAAGGGGGAGGCAGTACTGAGACTCACTCTGTCCTGTCTACTTGGGTGTCATCCAGCTGTGTACAAACCCAGTGTGTCTACGTGCTGCTTGCACAATTGGGGAAGAAAAGCAATGTTAGACAGAAATGCAGAGAGAGCCCCCACAGGGGTGCACAGGGTGAAGCCTCAAACAGCTGCTCTTCCTGTTTCCCCTCCGACGGACTCAGTTTCCACCCAGTCATGGAACAGCTCTGGCAATTTTACCTGTTTACAGTTCCCAAATTCTCCTATGCATCTTCAATAACCCAACCCCCTTCCATGGTGTCCTTACTCTCTCTTATGTTGTGTCTGCCCTCCTCCGGACACTCATCTGACCTCATGACTCCAGCTTAAAAGCTTGTCGTGACTTCTTTGCTGGTTGGATAAACAAACAATCTTTACCCTGAACTGTTGGGCTCTTACTTATCTGCCCTTGGCTAAATCCCAACCTCATCTCATATCTTCTGTCTGGGCAGGTTCACTTGCAGGTCTGCGGGCTCTCAAGCACATGCTTTCATTATGACCTCAGGGCCTTTGCACAAACTGCCCCTCTGCCTGGAACCACATATCCTTCCCCATAACATTAAGCATTCCTCCAGGAAGACCTCCTAACCCCACACTAGGTCATGTTATCCGGGTTTATGCTTTCCAAATACTCCATCTTTCTCTTTTATGGAAAATTATCATACTTGTCATTAATTAATGATATTAATTAATTTCCTATCAATCCTAAAGTGTCTGTGTCTCAGTTGGAATGCCAGCTCTGCGAGGACCAGGGCCCTTCACATGGTCTCTAGGCTACCCAGCAGCTGGCTGGCAACTCACCAAGTATGTGCTGAGTGAAGGAAGGAAGGAAGGAAGGAAGGAAGGAAGGAAGGAAGGAAGGAAGGAAGGAAGGAGCTGCCTCTGGAATTAATAGGTGCCCACATGTGACTTGATGGCCATATCACAGGGTCCCCAGGGACTGCAGACACCCTCAGCCCCCTCGGTCAGGGTTTGCCCATGCTCAGACGACCAAGGGAGTCCCATTTTGGAAGAACGAGGGTAATGTATGTCTCTTGGAGGTTTACTAGAGAAGGAAGTAACCCAAACCATGAGTGCAGGGAGGCTCCATGTCAGCACCTTCATGCAGGACAAGTGAGCAAATGGCTTCCAAGTCTTCTAAACACACCCAAGAGCAGAGTTTTTTCCACTTGCAATTTTGGGCTACCTCTCCAATATTCCATGTCCAATTTTGGTCCAGTTTTCTCTGTGCAATTATCTCAATCTTAACTCCCCAGAAGACCAAGGAGGATTACTGTGAACATCGACTGGAAAGCAGTCCAAAGTCCAAACATCCAGCCCAAGAGAAGTGCTGCAGGTGCTTTTTCCTCTGCTCTGCTCGGGGCCCTTCCATTTTAAGTTTTATGTAGCTATACAAATTATAGAAGATGAGTAGTTCCACAATATAAATGAAAGTGAAATAACCCGAGTTCAGGCTCTGCTTATGCTCCTTCAGGAACTTTATGTAGCAATTAGAATAATAACGCTTAGCATCTTCAAAGGCTCTTTAAAACATTAGCAAATTAATCTCCACCATAGTGATGTGGGGCAGATGAACAGTACATTATCATCACAGGTGATAAGCTCATGGAGAAAGTAAGGGAAAATAGTTACATTAATGTCCACCCACCACGCACACACACACGCAGACGCACACACACACACGCACACACGGGAACACACATGCACGTCCTGGGCAGAGCAAGGACCTCCCCCCCAGTCATATCCATGGTCTGATTGTTTGAAAGATGTCTTCCTCCTTTCTGAACTGTGTGCATTTGGGCTCAGGCTGGACCCCCCACAGCTCTCCTGGACACACCAAGCTTACAGAAGCACTCCCCACTGCACACCAGCATTGCTTTCTCCCACGTGACCCTCTGCGACTCTGCATCTGTACGTCTCCTCAAATCAGTTGCTATAATCATGTTTTGAGCTGGCAAAGAGCAACCCTCTGCTTGAGAATGCTCCTTTCTGCTGCAAACACTGTCGGGCTGGCATTTGCCCTAGCCTCGGGCTGTCCTGCATCTGTTCTCTGCCCTTGGCCGCACCCCAGCATCTTCCCAGCTGGGGCTCCTGGGAAGAGGTCTCTCAGGATTGGCTATGGGGCTGCCGGAAATGAAGTCTTTAATTCAGTAGATGGCACTCTTACCTCTGAATCCACAGAGCACCGTGTTTCTCCCACTCATACACCTGAGAAAGAGAAGGTAACCTTGTTGCATTTTGAGTTCACACAGCAAGTGTGTCCTTCCATGGTGATCCCATTCTCCTGGAAAACTCCCCAGAGGAGTCAGCCACTGAGTCCTTGGACCAAGCTGACTGCTGGAAAACATACAAAAGCACTGAAAGAACTGGGAGTAGTTCTGGCTACAGAAGGGGTCTTTCAGCAAAAGACTTTCCAGAATGTTCTTTCAAGTTGCTTGGTCATAAAGTACCAGCTTCTTGCTACTATTAGCAAATATCTCTTTATATAACAACCCGTGTTTAGGATAGATGGCTCCTCAAGCTTGAGAAAACGCTAAGCAATTGTTCAATTATATATTCTCAGGTAAATGCTATCTGTCCTGTGTAATACTAATTGTTTTGTCTGGCTACCCGATGGAAAATAATTATGACAAAAATAATGAATGTTATAAGATATAAACTACATAGCTAATTTTTCCAATGGCTTTGAAATCCCTGCTACTCTCTTTTTTTCTTTAGAAAAATGATTGTTTTTTTCTGATTTTATTCTTCTTGAAGTCTCCTAAAACTGGGAGAATAAGACACATTAAAACTCTAAGAAGGCTTCTTGTCATGGGATTAAGAAGAAATAAAAACCACCTCAATCCCATTAGGTGGAAATATTCACTTATGGACATCCTGGTGAATTTCTTCTCATGGTTTCAGTGAGGATTCCAGTGGATAGAAGTAAGAGAAATCTAACTGAGTTGGCTTAAAGTGAAAGAATTTAGGAAAGGAAACTTCCATGTGCTTCAGAATTCAGAATAGGGGCAAACTCAGGCAACCTGCAGCCGCAGGCTGGCATGTGGTCAGGCTCTCCTCCACCTCTGATCTCATCACATCCGCAGGTCCACCTCTCTCTTCCGTGCATGTCGCCATCCTTGATTTCCAGGGCCCCTGGGAGAAACTGGATGTCACCCATGGCTCCTAAGTCCACAGCTGATGCTTTCAGGAGAACAGTCAGGCAGGGCCAACCTCTCCGATTCCCAACGTCAAATTCCCAGGAAGGCTCTCTCTGGTCCAGCCGGGGCCCTGTGGCATCTCAGGACCAGTCACCTGTGCCAGGACTCAGGGACACACTGTCCCCACGGGTGGCTCCCAAGGTCCCCAGGTGGGCAGAGTGAGCGGAGGGTCAGTTGCCGGAGGAGGCAGGGGTGTGTCTGCACACACGTGCGTATGTGCACATATGTTGGGGCTGAGGAGGAGTTAAAAAAAGAGGGACAGGGTAGGAAAAAAAAGTGGTTCTGCTACACAGGATGTTTTTATAATTATGTAAGCAAATTATTTTTTAATGAATGTGACATCAGAAGACAGCTTTTAGGTCTCTATGGTGTCTCAAACTACGCTTTGTTCTTTGAATAATTCCTAGATTTAATCACAATTAATGCACGGGTTATTTCCATTGTTCTCAAAAATTTGAGTAAGTTGTTGGGGTTGGCACACATACATCCTCACATTCACCAGTTGTGGAATTTTCTTTCATGATGGAGGGAGGGACTTCCTCTATGCTAGATCTGGGTCTGTGCTGTCCTCAAACCAAGAGTTTGAAGTAGGCATCGCTATTTGCCAGAGGGAAGCCACGATAAACAGTTAGGAAAACAAATTGCTCTAATGATCTGTGGGCCCCTGTGTTTTTCCCATGGACCTGGTCGGCCGATTTCCGGGCGATCCTGGGGAAGGCAGCGTATCTCCCGTCTGCATTGCCCAACGGTCTCTGGGGTGCAGGGCAGGATAGCTTGGCAGCCAGGATTTGCCCAGACCCATCTCCCGAGCACAGCTCCTCTCCCTCCAACACCAGCCAGTTGGCAGAGGTTGTGAAATCCTTTCTTCATAAACTGGCTTACATCAACCGATTAAAAGACGAGATCAGTCTTCTGAGTTTGCCCTGCGGCTTGATGAGAGAGATTTCTGTTCATCACCTTCCCTTATTGTGTTCGGAAAATTCTTAGACTTTTGGAAATATCTCTTAGAAAGTCATTGTTGGTAGATTTCTAGTGTTGTATTTACTTAAGTCGCAATCAGATGCGCCGTGCACTTTTCTCTTGTCAATAAGCTGTTTACAAAAGCAGTTTTGTGCTCGTGGGTATGCCCCATATCCTAACTTGACATGAGAACGCTCTCTCTCCCCTCACCTGGCCCTCTTAGCACATCACACAATGTTCTGCACATTTTATAAGCATTTAATTACATCTGGGGAATAGTTGATTGATGGAAAGAGAAAAAGGTGAGTAAAGAACGTAGGAGGTTTGAAAATTGGCACTGAGAACAAATTGAAGTCTAATTAATAAACAGGAAGAACTTGAAGTCATGCTTGGTGTGGAAACCATGTCTGATTGTCATCAGAGATGGATGGAGATAATGTACCTTACTAGAATGGAAATTTGGAAGGGCATGGTTTGCTCAGAAGGGCATGACCAAGAAGGAGAGTGCATGGTATCACCCTATATTCTGGACAGAATATGTCTTTCAAAGACAGATAGAGACAGAAAACGTTTAGAAGTTGAAAACATTTAAATTTTTCTGTGCAGTAAAATCCTCACAAAACTGCTTACTAAAATACTGAGGTAAGCCTCCGTGAGCATGAGCTCACGAGAGGAAATGAGCGTGTTGCGGGCAGCAAGTCAAGGGGACCAGATTAAGCAGCATTACAGACTTAATGCCACCCCACCCACATGTGCAGACAGAAGTGAGCAGACCTTCCGCACAGGCTGGGGAGGAACACGAACGCCATAGCTTACAACAGAACCAGCTCCTTTCCAGTCACCATCTAAGTAGGAACGCCAGATTTTCTTTTTTTCACCAAAGTGAGTAACCACATGTGTGCTTCTTCTGTCCCCTTCGGACCACACGGCATGTCTATTTCTTTTCACAGTTCCAATTTAGCAACATCGCTGAGAGCGGTGCGGATGCTGGGCATGGACGTCTCTCCCCGTCCACACCTGCTGGGGACACTCCCGGGAGCTTCTGGGCAGTGCTGATGTCCACTGGCTGAGGATCAGACGCCAACTGCGAAGGACGCCACCGAAAGCAGGGTGCGTGTAGAACATCCTCACAGATGACCTATTGATATTTCCTTCTGATAAGCAGAAGGAGAAAGTCTCTTGTAAAAGACATAATAAATAAAAATCAAAGGAATCACTTTTCTCTCAATAGACACATTCATAACTGCTCTTGTGAAATAGCAAAGCAAGTGAGAGATGCCAAGTCCTGCCAGGAGGACGTCCCAGGGCCCTGCAGTCTGCAGTGCATCATCCTGTTCTTTTCTCAGCCTCACTGGATCACAACGGAAAGCTATTTCGATGATTCAGTTGGAATTCCCCCAGGAAGTCAGATGTTTAAAGTGTACAAATATATATAGTTGTAACCCTTACATGCAATCACAGTATAATTCTCATTTTAATAGTATTTGCTCCTACTTACTGGGTTATCTCAAAACATGAAACACATATGAACTCATTAATCCTTTCAGGATTTCCATTTAGTTTAAAATGAGTCACCCCAAAAAAAAAAAAAAAAAAGTTAACACAATGCAACATTATGCTGAGTCTTTCAGATTATTAGACTCTCCTCCCACAAGAAAAAAAAAAAAAAAGCCATTTCACTCTGCCATGAAGAGATTTACAAGACTTGCAGACCATATGGGTTAGGAGCGGATTTGAAGAAAACCCCGAAATTACAGAGTCCAACCCAGAGTTACCACATCTTATTTGTAAACTATTTAAATTCAGGTTCGTTGGAATATCTCTAGGATCCTGACCACAACCAGAGTTTTAGATAGGTGTTAGTTATCTACTGCTGTGTAACAAGTTACCACACATTTAGTAGGTTAAAATAGCATTAACTTACGATCTGGCAGTTTCTGTAGGTCAGAAATTGTGCTCAGGTTCTCCGTGGGTTTGAATCACGGTGTCTTCTGGGCTGCCATTCTCTGCCAGCGCGCGGGTCTTCGTTCAGGCTCAGGTCATTGGGAGAATTCATTTCCATGGTAGCTGGCAGTCACCTGGGGCCACACTGAGGTCCTGGGAGACCCCGCTTGTCCCCACCACGTGGCCCCTGCAGACGGTTCAGAGCAATGGATGCTGGCTTTCCTTCAGGCTGGTTGGAACGTGTCTCTTAGACTTCCTTTTCTGTCACTGCCCAGAGAAAAATCTGCTTTCCTTTTGCCTTATAACAATATCATCATGAAACCATCTCCCCAGACCTGCAGGTCCACTCATAGTCAAAAGGGAGGGGCAGGGGTCACTGGGGGGCATTGAGAATTTTGTCCAGCAGAGGACAGACACATCCTGAAACTGAGAAGGAAATCTCTGACATACTGAGGTGTCCATTCCCAGCTGCCCCTCCAGGATGAACATGATAGTCTCTCTTGTGGGCATCTACCACAGCCCAGGATGGACCCCAAACACTAGATGCCTTCAAAGCTGGATATCCCCAAGCTTCTGGCTCTGCAAGTCTGGGGTTGGGTTTCTGGCCACACACTGAGCTTCTTCATTTCTTTATCCCACTCAGTAGGGCCCACATGGTCCCTAGAATTTGCCACAGAAGGGCGGAAATGCCCAGAAGGTCACCAGGAGGAGGCACAGGAAAGACAGGGTGGGGTGGCTCCCTAATAGTGAGCAGGTATGGAGGAGCGAAGGAGAGAGGAATCTTTCCTATATGTGGGCAGAGAGGGTCCTCCTATCAGACTATTGTGGGGACATTCGCACCGAGAGTATGTCTAGACTCAGTGGGTTTGGTGTGTGGAGAGAAGCATTTATGTTACCGACGTTTGCCCTATTCTCGGAAGGTGATGAAAACAGAGGCAGTGATGCCGCTCAAGGCCAAAGAGCCAGGAAGCATCTGAGTCCGGCATTGGGACCCCAGCCTCTCCCAGCGCACTGCACCCCCGTTCCTGGCTGTGACGGGGGTCTCCTCACCTGCCTCAAGCCCTTACTCCCAACACACACACACGCTACGCACATGCCCGTAATTCCCTCACAGGGGACTTCACCTGCAAAACGGCTTTGCTGACTCCAACTACCAACAGTGACGAGGTTGGACCTTGTGAGGAGAAAGGGAAAGAACAGACAGGTCACTTCTCTGAAATACATGCAGGGCCACTGTGGTCCTGTGCCACAGAGGGGGCACCCAGGGCTGTCCCCTCTGATAAAGGAGGTGAGGTTTGGCCTTTGGGATGCTGGTCCTCTTCAGCTGTCCAGGGCATTCAGGGGTGAGCCATAGTTATCCCCAGAGACTCCTCCAAAAAAGATCTGTTTATGATGGGAGTGCAAGTGATTTCCAAGCAAGTGCAGAAAAGGAAAGAACCCAGAATGGGCAAGAATATTAGGTCCACGGCAGTCTGGCTGCATTCCCTATGCCTAGAAACAGCGCGTCTGTAAAGCAGCTCGGTGACACTGAGCAGGACTGGTGACTCCCAGGATCCCCAATGACATACGGTGTGAAAGGGAAAGCCACACGGCTGGGCTGCCCCCACATCCAGCATCACTTGCCATCCACCCATCCACCCAAATAAGGCCCCATCTTAGAGCCGCGGGGAACGGAACTCTGCCAACCACCAAAGACCGACTAGCAGCAGGCCCTGCCCCAGAGCCTCCGGGTAAGGGCCAGCTGGTAGCACCTTGATCTCGGCCTCGTGGGGCGGTCTGGAGCAGGACCTAGCTGGCCATCAGATGAAGATGCGCTCTGTGCGAGGCACCAAACACATGATCGTTACCACAGTAACAGAAAACTAACACAACCGCCATTCTTCAAAGTGAAGGAATCGTATTGCGAGGATGTTCTCTCAGTCTGTTAGAACGTGGCTTTGCATACATTGTTCTCCTTCTCTTCCTGACTTCCTGCACAGTCTTCCATGTTTTGCTGCTTGTTTCCTTGGAAAAACTATCTCCATTCTCTCTCTGCCTAATTCCCACTGGTTCATCAACTGTGTCCTTGCTTTTGTCCTTCTCTCGGCGAACCACTGAGGGTGGGCACCTCTGCACGGAAGCCTGAGGATGAATGTGCCTGGTGCCCTCCACCAGGAAGCTCAGCCCAGGAGAAAGAGATGGGCGCAGGAACCAAGTGTGCAATAAAGAGTAACAGGTGTGTGTAGCTGAGCATCCTACGCACAGCATGCAGGGACAAGATGGGGCCTGGGCCATGGGAGGAGGCTGCTGAAGGGGACAACACGGATGACCACCTCAGGTGTGGAACAGTGGGTACAGCTAGAGGCCTGCCATCCTGTAACCACAAGGAGGGAAGGGTGGACAGACTGAACCACAGGGGTGTCCCATGCAATGAACAGCTTGCCTTCTGTGAACAGTGAATGGAAGGGCTTCATGCGGAGGCATGACATTCCCAGGGTTTGGGGGGCTCCTTCTGGCTGGGGCAGGGCTGGAGGGGAGCAGGGAGGTCAGATAGAGGAGACAGGATGGTCCGGAGCAGAGGGGATGGAAGCGAGGGCCTGGGAGACAGGATGGGCAGGATGGACACTGGGCGGTGGCTTATGCTTATGAAGATGCCCCCCAGAGGGAAGGGCAGCTCTGGGACTCCACATGAGGAAGCCCAGCGTGGGGGCGCTCCCCGGAGAGACCCACGGGAGGCCCAGGAGAGGGAGGACAGGCCGAGCTGGGGGCACCGGGAGAGCCAGAGACAGCTCCCAGACAGGGGAGCCTAGGGGAGATGGTGGGAACAAATATGGGAAATTGGAGTTTTGCTACTTTCTTTTGACTTGGAAGATGAGGAGGTCAGCACCTTTGTGTGACCTGAACAGTGGGATGCCCTGTGCTCTGTGGAGGCCAGACAATGGACCTGAAAGCAGCAGGTGAGTGAGCCAGGGCCCTGCAGACAGGAAGGGGCCCTGCAGACAGGAAGAGACCCTGCAGGGAGGGCACTGGGCAGAGAAGGACAGGAGGGAAGGAGAGCCCGGGCAGCTGAGAGGGTGGAGGGCAGCCCTGGGAGACAGACCCCATGTCCGGACCCAAAACAGACCCGCTCTCACACCTGGGGGCACCAGGCGGAAGCCGCAGGGGCCTGGAGGCCTTGGGAGGGAGCTTAGGTCTAATTCTGAGAGTCATGGCGAGGCCAGATCAGGTCGGAAGCCGCTGGAATGCATGGCCAGGATCAAGGGTCATCAGGAGAGTGGGGCAAACTGTTGGGGGTGAGGGTGGACACAGGGAGGGCGGTCCGGGGGAGGCTGCAGGGAAACAGGCAGGGGGCGGGGATGGCTTAGGGCTCATTGGGGGCAGGGAGGAGGGAGAGAAGTGAGTTGGTTGAGATGCATTTCGAGCCCAAATCCACAGGATGGGCTTTTGGAGTGGATATTGGATGGGGAGGGGGGTCGGGGTACGGTGGTGGGGGGATACTGGGAAAGTGCGGGTTTGAGCCCCTGGGCAGGCGATGCCCCTGACTGGGGGGGGGTGCCACCTCTGTCCTGGCAAAGCGGATCTGGGCTGTTGCCAACTCCCCACTTCCAGAGATTGTTTTCAGGGTGGGACAAGACCAGTGAGCTTTAATCAAGTGGGCAATGTGTCTGTGACCCTCGGGGCGGGTGGTCTGTCCCCCATGGGCACACAGAGCTGCAGCCCCCGCCGCCACGTGCAGGACGCCCCCGGCAGCTGGGCCCGGGGCCAGGGCTGCTGACCGCGGCTCGGAGGACATGGCGCTGCCCACACAGATTTCTCTCCTGGCAGATGCCCGGGTGCGGGACCCAGAAATGTGCCACGCATTTCTGGATACAGATCAGCACGGAGATAAGGCGCCGCAGGGACTGCACGCGTCTTCTGGTTTTCTCGTAACACGGAAGCCTCCGAGATTTGCTGGCAGCACGGGTGGTTCTCGGACGGTGTTGGGGGGAGCGCTGCCTGGGGCGCCCCACCTGCATGGCCGGCGCCGGGTGTGGCCAGGCCCACCCACCCGCCTGCTGGCTTCCCACCAGGCGGCTCCCACCGCGCTGGGGCCCGGTGCTTGGGGGGGGCCTGGCCTGCCACACTTAGCTCTGAAACTCCTACAGCTGACCCTGAAAGACGCAGGTTTGGACCACACGGGTCCCTTCACACGTGGATTTTTCAATAAACACGGTGTAGTACTCTAAATGCATCTTCTCTTCCTTACGATTTTCTGAACGACATGTTCTTTACTCTGGCTTGCCTTATTCTAAGAATGCAGTATGTGACTCATAACATATACAAAATATGTGTTAATCGACTATTTATGTTCTCAAGAAGGCTTTTAGTCAACAGCTAAGTTCTGGGGGAGTCTGAAGTTACATGTGGATTTTCGACTGCACAAAGGTGGGAACCGCAACCCCCTCACTGATCAAGGATCAACTACATTTAATTGGCAAAGCAAATGCAACCTTCTTGGGGGCCAGCAGCAGATTCCCGTGGGCCTCTTGGCCCCACGGAGCCCGCCCGGCCTCCATCCCGCAGCTCTGGAGGGGCCTGCTGTCTTGGACCTGGTCGTGGGTCTCAAGCGTACTCTGGTGGCAAACAATTCCGCGAGAGTCCAGAGCATTGCGTTATTAGCATTAGAGAGTTCAACTCTCAAGCCAGGAGGACCATGAAGTGAGGCGTTATGAAGTCTGAGCTTTGTAGTGGGAAGAACACTTATTTCGTTCTTGGGTGGTGCAGTTCATGGTTCAATGTAAACCATAGAAACACAGAAAGTCATAGGAAGAATCATTTCCTTTCCTAAGACTTAAATGTAAATTACATAAATAAGGCAATTCAAACTGAGCCTGGGAAAATGATCTTCTACGAACGCTAGGAAAAAATAAGTAAAATGAGCTACACTTTTATGAACATCGTAGTCTTTATGAATGCTGGTCTTGTAGAGTACTACATATTTCACCCTGACAGACAAGGCTCCTGTTAGGGTGTGGAGACTTACCATTCAAGATTTCTTTTAATTGCATGAAACACATAAACCTTTAATAAATTAATATGACTATGCCTTCAGGCAATTCCCCTGCTCCTCCTGTGAGGAAGCTTTGACCCACTTCCAACCTACTCATCCATTTCTCTCTGATGATGTCATTTCCAATTCGCTTAACACCTCAATTAAACCAAACAAGCAACACTGCCAAAAGACGAATATCTTGTAAGAGATTTCTAATGACAATGAGTTTTGGAAATGATTAATGTATGGACAGGTGTAAACCTTTGACTCAATCATTAGTTGAAATGATTTTACTTTATGGGGAAAGAGAAAATGATACAGCCTCAAGATTACAACTCCTACTGTTCAAAATCTACTGGCCTCAAAGAACGCCTGTGTGTGTGTGTGTGTGTGTGTGTGTGTGTGTCCACTTCAGGATGGCCAGGTAGACTGAAGGAAGTGGAGCCTCTAACCCTGTGAAAGAAGCCACAGCTGGGAAAAGAAGCCGTTTCAAAGAAATCAGAGCATCATCCACTCCTCGGGACAGAGTTTCTATCTGCACAGTTACAGCAAGAAGCGATTCATGGGGTGGGGGTGGTGCCTTTCTTCTGAAGAACCTGACCTTTCAACATAAGGAAGACCACAAGTAGGGGCAGCTGGGTGGCTCAGTCGGTTAAGCCTCTGACTCTTGGTTTCGGCTCGGGTCGCGATCTTGGGGTCATGCGATCAAAGCCAGGGTCCCGCTCTGTGCTCAGTGGGGAGTCTGCTTGAGATTCTCTCTCTGCCCCTACCCTGCTCACTGTCCCTAAATAAATAAATAAAATCTTAAAAAAAAAGGAAGAAAGACCACAAGCAGGCATGCGAAGACCTCAGGTTCCTCCCTCCCTCCAAACTCCATGATCACATGAGGTCTGTCCTGAAGTAGAAAGCCAGTGGTGGGGGGTGGGCAGCAAGGGGCATGGGCGGCCACACGAACCGCAAACATGGGATGTGAGGACGCCCAGAAGTGGCAGGCAGCCCTTAGCAAAGTAAAAACAAAGTTAAAAAAAGGTCTCTGTTAAGTAGTTTTTCGCATATTCTGATTGAGGAGGCAAGAGGGTACCGCTTTTTAAAATAAAGATGTCTTTATTTAAAGAAAAAGGAACTTAAAAGAAAGTGGTTTAGTTGGAGTTCTCTAGAGGCAGAGCCTGAGAGGGAGGTGCTACAAGTTAGTGGCTGAGGTTGCGCCATCGGGGGGATGCTGGGGGCAGGCAGGGGACAGGGAGATGCTGACCTCCATGAGGATGAGCTGGAGGATGGCCTCGCCCAATCCCACGGGGGCTCTCCAAGGTCAGCCGGCCCGCAGAGCTCCCGGTGAGGCTGATGCATGCACACACGCACGCCCAACCACATGTTCAAGTCTGTGATCGAAGGAATTGTGCAGCAACACAGAGAAATGGTCTGGAAGTGGTTGTCGGAACGGGACCCTGGGATGGAGACTCCACTGGGAGATTCAGACAACCTCAGACACATAAGGAATATTTCTATTAGGAGCCGAAGGGTCCCTCCATTTCCCCTCCAAAAAGAGCCTTATTGTTTAACTGTAATGTGATGACCCTGAGTGAAAGGGAGGGAGTGGTGATACAGCATTACTCTTAATTAGGGGCAAGAATTATTTTTAATTACGTAGAAGTCAACCTTGTTAACAAAGTGGCCAATTATCTGACAACGTAGTATGACTGTACTGTATTTCTAAGCTAATAAGTCCTCACAGTCACAAAAGGCACAGATGAAAATACACAGTCTGACACACACAGAAGATTTTATCCTAAAAAATTAGGTTTATAAGATATCTGTATTCTTTCCATAGGAGCTGTTGGCAAAGGGGAAACCCAGAGTGAAAAAAACAGGACACAATAAGCTTTCCTTTCACATTATATAGTTTTTAAAAACAGATAGACCAACAGATTATTCAAGTAATATCTGTTATATATAACACAACATATAAGAATATGTTAATATCTTATTAATATTATAAGAATGTATATTAATACATTGATATTATATTATTAGATACATTACACTAACATGTACTACATATATATATAATTTAGAAAATTGCAAAAAGCATAAGAAGAACATACCTCCTGTAGTCCCACATTTTAGACTAACTAACTTTGAACTGTTTGGTGTTTATACTTTTCAGTCTTATTTCTATGAATATTTTTGTTGAAAATAGAGATCTACTATATATGCTATTTTTTAAAGATTTATTTATTTATTTGAGAGAAAGAGAGAGAGAGAGCACGAGCAGAGGGATGGGCAGGGGGGAGGGAGAGAGATAATCTCAAGCAGACTCCCCGCTGAGCATGGAGCCTGACACGGGGCTCAGTCCCATGACCCTGAGATCATGACCTGAGCAGAAATCAAGAGTCAGACACTGAACAGACTGAGCCACCCAGGTGCCCCTATATGTGCTCTTTTTTAAAACTACTTTTTCTTGGGCGCCTGGGTGGCTCAGTTGGTTAAGCGACTGCCTTCGGCTCAGGTCATGATCCTGGAGTCCCTGGATCGAGTCCCGCATCGGGCTCCCTGCTTGGCAGGGAGTCTGCTTCTCCCTCTCCCGCTCCCCCGTCTTGTGCTCTCTCTCTCTCTCACTCTCTCTCTCAAATAAATAAATAAAAAAAATCTTAAAAAAAAAAAAACCTACTTTTTCTTTTACTTGATTGCATAGAGTACCATTTCTTTATAATATTAAATATTGTCCTAAAACATTATTTTCATATCTGTAAAATAATTTACGTTTTGGATCTCTCAAATGTATTTAATAAGTATTCTATGGTGGAGCATAATTATTAATAAACATAAAAGTTAGGATTATCTTTACTCAAACAACTGTCTTTATCTCCAATCACTTTCTCATGCTAAATCCCTGGAAGCAGAACTGCTCAGCCCTAGCACAGGGCACTTTAAGAGATGTTCAATACTTACTGCCAAGGCTATTTTTTAGACATCAACACTCTGAAAAAAAAGTAGAAATTCATACATCTTTCTTGGAAAATTGTCCCTATTTTGAGAGTCCCTATTCAATCACCAGTTTTGCCCATATTTTAATTCTTTTTTACTCACCCATTAGGAAAAAAAAAAAACAGCCAGATATTTATGACTATTCTCTTTTTTTTTAAAGATTTGTTTTATTTATTTGAGAGAGAGAGAGACAGAGTGAGCCCAAGCAGGGGGAGCAGTCAGAGGGAGAGGGAGAAGCAGGGAGCCTGATGCGGGGCTCGATCCCAGGACTCTGGGATCATGACCTGAGCCGAAGGTAGATTCACCAACTGAGCCACCCAGGCGCCCCTATGATTATTCTCTACATACCTATTTTATTATCTTTATATTAGTCTCTTAAAATCGTTATAATTTGTTTGTAAAATGTCACTACATATTTAGGCTATTAATCTTAAATAAGTTATATATGTGCAAATACTTTTTCCCAGGTGGCTTTTTTTTTAAGATTTTATTTATTTATTCGACAGAGAGAGTACAAGCAGTGGGAGCAGCAGAGAGAGAAAAAGAAGCAGGCTTCCCACTGAGCAGGGAGCCTGACTCAGGGCTCGATCCCAGGACCCTGAGATCATGACCTGAGCCAAAGGCGGACGCTTAACCCACTGAGCCACCCAAGTGCCCCTCCAGGTAGCTGTTTTTACTTTTGATTTTGCTATGATAGTTTTAGATGTTCAGAAATATGTATTTTGGTGTATTTCAAAACAAGCTGAAAGAAATGAAAAGAGTTATAGAATATATGAAAAGTAGAACAAACCAGAATTATAAAAGCTTAGAGATAAAATGACAGAACTCAAGGAAGACCAAGAAAAAAGGAAAGTATTTCTGAAAAGAAGACGAAAGTAGAAGTACCACGAGGGCTAATGAACATAACAGAGTGGTTAAAGGAGGATGAAGAACATGTTAACAAAGGCAAGGGAAATTAAGAAAACTTTTTGTTTTGAGAAAGAGAGAGAGAGAGCACAAGCTGGGGGGTGGGGGGAGAGGCAGAGGCAGAGGGAGAGAGAGAATCTTAAGCAGGCTCCATGCCCATTGCGGAGGCTGACACGGGGTTCAATCTCACAACCCCAAGATCATGACCTGAGCTGAAACCAAGAGTCGGATATTTAACAAACTGAGCCACCCAGGCGTACCAAAGTAAGAAAACATTTAAAGGAGTTTGGAAGTGACAGTAATGGGGGATGGCCAAAGAACATCTAACAAGATGAAAAGAGCCCTTGAGGGAGAGCAAAACAACATGGTAGAACAACCATTACACTGTATAATTTCTCAAAGATTTTCTGAAATTAAAGAAAGAAAAAAAAACTTTAAATGACATATTTATGTATTTATTGTTTTATTTTGCTTTTATTATTGGAGGGTAGTTTTAATAGATATGGAATTCTGGGTTGGCACTTCTTTCTTCCGCACCATAAACACACTGCCCACTGTGTTCTGGCCTCCGCGGCTTGTGATGACATGTTGGTACTCAGTTTGATCTTCTGTGTGCAATGTGTCTTTCTTCTCTGTTTTTCAAATTTTCTCTTTAAATTTGCCTTGTGACACTTTGACTTTGATGTGCAATTCAGAACTAGGAAGCTTCTAGAAGAGAGCACAGGAGAAAACCATCAATGCCTTTGAGTGTGGCAATGACCTTCATGATCCATGAAGGACATAACTGATAAGCTGGGTCTCATTAAAAAAAAAAAAACAAAAAACCAAACAGACAAAACACTTCGCTCTGCAAAAGACCATGTCAAGAGAAGGAGAAGACCAGCCATGGACTAGGAGAAAATATTTGCTAAAGACACAACTGATAAAAGGCTATTATGCAACATATACAAAGAACTCTTAAATCTTAACAACAGGAAAACAAATGAGACTTGAAAAATGGGCAAGATCCCCTAACAGACACCTCGCTGAAAAAGGGATGCAGATTAAAATATGTTTTACCTCATATGTCATCAGGAAGTTCAAATTAAAACAATGATGAGATATGTACACACCTACTAGAATGACTGAAATCTGGAATATTGACAACACCAAATTCTGGAGAGGATGTGGAGCAAAAAGGAACTCTTAATCACCCCTGGAGGGAATGAAAAATGGCACAGCCACTTTGGTAGACAGTGTGTCAGTTCTTACAAAGCTAAACATTCTCCTACCATATGATCCAGCAATCTTATTCCTTGGCATTTACCCAAAGGAGCTGAAAACTTAGACATAAGCAAAATTCTGCACCTGGATGTTTATAGCAGCTTTATTCATAATTGCCAAAACTTAGAGGCAACCAAGATGCCTTTTAATCTGTGAATGGATAGAGTTTGATACATACAGACAATGGAATATTATTATACAATATTATTCACTGCTAAAAAGAAATAAACTATAGAGCTATGAAAAGACATGGAGGGACCTTAAATGCATGTTTCTAAGTTAAAGAAGCCAATCTGAAAATCTACATACTACATGATTCCAAGTATATGACATTCTAGAATAGGCAAACCTATAAAGACAGTAAAACAATAATGGTTTCCAAGGGTTGGGGAAGAGGGAGGTTTGAATAGGCAGAAGACAGAGGATTTTTAGATTGGTGAAACTACTCTGTATAACACTATAATAGTAGATATATGTAATTATATACATTTATCCAAACCCATGGAATGCCCAACACCAAGAGTGAACACCAATGTAATCTGTGGGCAGTGGATGTTTATGATGTGTCCATATAGGTTTATCAGTTGTAATAAATGTACCACTCTGGTGGTGGAGTTGCTAATGGGGGTGTATGCATGGGGTAAGACAGGGAATATATGGGAAATCTCTGTATCTTCATCTCAATTTTACTGTGAATTTAAAACTGCTCTAAAAACATAAAGTCTTTTAAAACTCCTTAAAAAGATACTTAGCCAAGTGAAAATACATGCTAAACAAGACATCATGGCCAATCGAGGCAATTCCAAAAATGTAACAGTGGTTCAATATTAAGAAAGTCATCAAATAGAAATAAGGAGAGAAATCATATAATCATCTTCAAAGATGTATAAAAGACCTTTAATTAACTTCACCCCAATTCATATGAAAACCCTCAAAAACAGGAATTGTTTGATAATTCCTAAGCATTATAAAAATACTTTCCTATGAAAGTCATAAATAAAATGTGTTACCCACTGTCTTTACTACTATTTCATACTGTGCTATAAAAAGAAAGCTGAGGGAGCCAAAATCTATGTTTTTCCCAAATTTCTGGCTGATCCATTAACTGTACACATGCAGAGTGTAATTCAAGCGGCCAACGAAGGCTGAAGGAATTGTGCTGATCTTGACCTGTGGCTCGTCTCAGTGGAGAAGTAACTTGCATTTTGACTTCTGCCAAGTTAATTGCATGCTTAAAAAATAAAGCAAAAGTCTTCTGAGGCACATAAAAAACCCTAGAATTTCTACAACAAATTCTTCACAATATCTAGGATGAAGAAGCAGAAAAATATGACACGTTCTCTGGAGAAATGGCGATCAGTGAGGAGTAACTCCATTATCCAGATGTCACAATTAGCAAATGGGATTTTAAAGCAGCTGTTACTGCTGCTCAAGGATGGAAAGGAAAGTATGCTGATATAATAGATACCAGCAGAGAAATATAAACTACAACACAATAAGAAAACACAAAAATTATAAAGCTAAAAAAGACAATATCTGAATTTTAAAATAATCACTAAATGGGCTACACAGTAGCAGCAAGATGACAGAAAACCCACTGAATTTGTTTTTTTTTTAATCAATAGAAATCATACAGTGTAAAGAAGAGAAAGAAAAAAAAAGGCTTGAAGGAAATTAAATGTGTGCAATATAATAAGATCTAACATGGATATGTTTGGAGTCCAAAAAGGAGCAGGAAGAGACTAAGGAAAAAAAATATTTCAGAAAACAATGACCACAATGTTCCCAAATTTGATGAAACACATAAATTCACAGATTTATGAATCTCAGTGAATGTCAGTGGAACCCAGCCGAATAAATACAAAAGAAAGCATATCCAGGTACATTATAGACAAACTGATGTAAACCAAAGGGGAACAGAAATCTTTAGAGCAGCCTGAGAAAAATGACACTTAGCATATGAAGGACCAGTGATTCACATCCAACTAACTTCTAATTCAAAACAATGGAGGCCCGAAGACAGTGGAGTAGCCCTGTTAAAAATGTAGGTTAGCCCAGACTTCTACGTTCAGCAAAAAGTCTTCAAGAAAAAGGCGACACAGAGATATTTTCAGATAAAGGAAATGAAGGAAATATATTGTCAGCCACCCTTCAGTACAAGAAATGCTTAATAAAGTCCTTCAGGTTGAAGGGAAATAATACCAGGTAGAAACAGCTCTTCAAGAAAAAATGAAGGGAGTCAGAAATGTCAAGAGAAAAAAAAAGTGGATCATCTTGAGGGGGCTTCTTTTTCAGGAAACCAATGTCTGTGGTTGAATTTCCACTTTCTCCTCTTTTCCTCTTTGAAGACATTTGCTCCTTGTCCTATTCTTCTGCTTCTGGGAAACATTACTTGAGTTTTTCTTTGGGAAGCCTCAGTCAGTGTTTGTTACTGATTCTGAGCCTTCCTGCTCCTTATACCCTTTTAATCATCCTAAGCTATTTATTATTTCCTCTCTCCTTCTCTTCTGAACCCCATCAGAATCCCTCACACCTTCATGTCTCATCATTAATCTAGTTCAAAGTTTGTATTTTCTTCACATTCAGTGGGAGCACACACACACAAAAAAAAAAGTCTGAATGCATATAACTTATACTCACTTTAATATTTTTTCCAAAATATTTTCTTCCTCTATTTGAGCCCTGTGCATATAATATATATGCATATATGTGTGTATATGTACACACACACAGGTTTGTTCATTTGTTTTACAAAGTAGGATGTTTTTCTATGTTCTACATTTGTTCTCCTATTTTCCTGCTTAATTGAAGCATATATTGGTATGCATGATTACAACTGGTTTTCTATATATGTCCCCTGGATGCTATTAGAATGATCTCCATTCTTAGCTGAAAAGCTGTTAGTTCAGAGTCCCTGCTGAGGGATGCCATGGCGGACAGAAGAAGCCTGGAAGACTGGGTTGATCCAACCACATTTGCCCATCTAGGTGCTTTCCTTCTGTGTTCCCTGAAACTGCTGCTCTGGGGACAAATGTTTTCTAGTTAGTTTTATATTCAGTGAATCCTCTAGTCGAGGTTTCTTGTGGCTAAATCCAGTGATCAGAGCTTTGCTGTCTTGAGTTTGAGAGAAACCCTACTGGGTCAGGAAAGAGGCCCTCCAGGCTGACAGGGCCTCAGCTTCTTAGGAGAAATGTCCAGCCAGGAGAAGCCCAGTTGTACTGAGGTTTCCTGCATGGTTGCACCTCTCTCTCTCTAGGAACTTCTGGCACAGCTACTTCTGAATACTCTTGGTCTGTCCCAAAAAGAAGATGTGGGGTCCAGAGACAGGGGTTCTTCTTTTTCTTCTGGTTCTAACACTTATTTCAGAGAGTATTGGGAGTTCTGCCAAGAAACAGGAGCATGTTGGATGAGGGGTTGTGTGAGTCCTCATGACTTCTTTTAATCTGGTCCCATCTGTACTCTATATCCATGAAATTCATTAAACCTTCTGGCATTCTGATACCCTTTCCTGGATTCATGCACTAAATCTATTTTTAGCTTCCTTTGATTATCACTGTTGGCTTTTGAGAGAGGGATGTTGGACATCTGGGCTTATGTTGCCATATCTAGAAAAAGTGACTTATTTCCTACACATCAAACGAGGAAATTTATGAACTTAATGCCAAACCAATGATTTTTTCTATGCAAATCTGTGTTGTATTTCAAACTTATTAATGGAAATGTATAAATATTACCAAACAGAGCTTCCTTTTCATACTAAGAGTCATTACGGGTACATGAATAATTCATTTTAAAGCATACACACACTCTCATACTCTGTAGCCCCCTCCCTACTGTGCTCTCAAGACTGAGGGTCACACTCATGGGCAGAGATCATACCATTAAAAACATCCCTAAACGTGGGGTGCCTGGGTGGCTCAGTCGTTAAGCGTCTGCCTTCGCTTCAGGTCATGATCCCAGGGTCCTGGGATGGAGGCCCACATCGGGCTCCCTGCTAGGCAGGAAGCCTGCTTCTCCCTCTCCCACTTCCCCTGCTTGTGTTCCCTCTCTTGCTCTGTCTCTCTCTGTCAAATAAATAAATAAAATCTTAAAAAAAAAAATCCCTAAACGTGATTCTCCTGGACCAGCTGAGGGTAGTCCTCAAATTAGATGCCTGTCCTCTGCTTTCATTTGCCACAGCCCCCGTCCCCAGTAAGGAATACGGCAAATCTTCTTGGCCTGATGTGGATCTAATCTACCTTACCACCTGGTTTGAGCATTCTGTCTTCCATCTTCTACCTTCCCATATCTGACCTACTACCACTGTGCCTTCTCTGACCCTGTCCTGGCATGGATAGCTAAAAGCTACTGTGCCCTAAGTAAGAGCATTAAATATAACTTTCCCAAGTAGATAGGGCCATTCCTGGCCTTATGGACTTTACAGATCTGTGAATACCTACTCCCTCCATGGGGGCTATGTAAGGTGTATGTTCTGATTTACTCCCTTCCATTAAAAGCAGATACATTCATTAGGCCTACACATATTAGTGTCTTTGTAGTTTCTTTGTCTCCATGAGAGGGGGACACACACACACACACACACACACACACCTCTATATCACAGAAATAGTCTAGGTGATGAAATAAATAATAGTTCTTAAAAGCACTTACTTATTGATGAAATATATTACATAAATATATTAAAGGCTTTGTTTCTATACTTTAAAATTCTCATTTATTAAATATCTTGGAGTTACCAGGCAATTATGGCAAAATAAGTGTTTTATATCCAATTTTGGAAGACTTTTTTTTATCGCAATTGACATTATCTTAACAACTCCATCACTGAAATTGCCTGGTTCTGAATTACTGAAGAAGGGTAAATCAGGGTTAGGCATTCTTTTCTTTTCAGACTGTCATGGTATTCTCTGGATTAGAGAGATCAGGAAGAACTGGAATCATTGCATTACACACTCAAAAGGATCAGCTCAAAACTCATGTGGATACAGCAAGGAAATAAGTCACATAGGCAAATTCATATTCAGAAAAAAACTTCATTATAGAGTTGATGAAACCAAAATCTACAAAAACATATATACACAGGTACATTAGAATCTACTGTGTCAAGTATGTACTTTATATTGTTCATCATCTATCTATACACACAAAGTTTCTCCATAGATTCCTTTTATTAAGCAAACTTGCTAATAGGCTGGATTAGTACATTTTTCAGGATTTAAAAGTGTAGCTATTGTTCCATAAGTAGCTGAGAGTGTCATGGACATGGGGAATAGGCAGATCATTCCCCATGAGTTGATGAGCTACAGTGACTGATTTTCAAATGTTAATCAACTTTGCTTTTCTGGGATAAAACCTACCAAAGCATCACATATATTGCTGGACTCAATTTGCCAATCCTTTATAAAAGATTTGTGCCTAGGGGTGCCTGGGTGGCTCAGTGGGTTAAGCATCTGTCTTTGGCTTAGGTCATAATCCCAGGGTCCTGGGATCGAGCCCTGCATTGGGTTCCCTGCTCAGCAGGGAGTCTGCTTCTCCCTCTCCCTCTGCCTGCTGCTCCCCCTGCTTGTGCTCTCTCTCTGTCAAATAAATAAATAAAATCTTAAAAAAAAAACATTTGTGCCTTGTGTTGTGAGGAAAGTTGCCTTCTTTTTTTTTGCAAAATTTTTCTGAGATCTGGTTTTTAGCGAACTATTCACTTCACCAAATGAGTTGGGGAACATCTCCTTTTTCTGTATTTCTTGAAAGTCTTTGCAGAAAATTGTACTGTTTCTTCTATAAATCTTTGATAGGATTTACCAATGGTGTAATATGGATCTGGAGTATTCTTTGTGGGAAAGATACTTATTACAAATTAAATTTCTAATGGCTGTAGGACTATTCATATTTTCTATTTCTTCATGTATCAGTTTTGCTAAGTTGTGGTTTTCTTTGAATTAGCCCATTTCTTCTATACTGTAAAATGGATTGCCATGTGAGAGGGGTCACCCATACATATCCTAGATATATTTAAAGGCTATTACATATCATTTAGATTTGAAATGACTTTAGGATGTGTAGTTCTGTCCACTCATTGATAAATCTTACTAGGAGATTATAAATTCTATTAGTGTTTTCAAATAACTAACTTTGGATTTTGTTAATTTTCTCTGTTTTCTATTTCATTGATTTCTGTTTTACTATTCATTTTCCTTCTACTTAAACTATATTCAATTTGCATTTCTTTTTCTAGCTTTTTAAACTGGAAACATAGGTCTGTGATTTCAAATTTTTCTTCTTTGTTACTGTCCAAATATTTTACAATGAGAAATCATTTTACATTATTTATGTAAGATGTTTTTAATGAAGTTACACGGAAATAAACAGACACATACACACACACACACCTATAGATCATTCCAGTTCATGCTGTAAGCTATGCTAATTTCAGATACTAACATATGCAACTTTCAGGAAACATGCTCTGATTTTAGGCATTTAGGCTGAGAGTCTCTCTAAACTTTAAGTTGTACTGTTTGTTGTCTGTTTATCTGTCTGCATTCCAGTAATACCCTTGAATTCTTAGTGTGCAGCATTCTTTATCTCAGTGGTGTTGGTTGTTCATCAACATGCAAGCATTCAATTGCTAGCCAGAATTGCTTACATAAAGTAAAATGTGTTCTGAATAAAAATATATTTAGCCAGAAATTTTGAAATTGAGTTTATATTTCTGCTTGAGTACCTTCATCTGAGTGCATGTCATGGGAGCTTCTAATCAAAATCCTTACATAGTACTTGATCAAAATGCAGTTCTGTTTGTTATAGAGGTTGTGAAGGCTAAACCATTACAGAGATTCATCTCTGAGTGGGAAGGATCTGAATTATTTGAGATTAAGTTAAAGATATTTTTTTTAGCTTGTATTTATTTATTTATTTATTTATTTATTTATTTATTTATTTTATTATGTTATGTTAGTCACCATACAATACATCATTAGTTTTTGATGTGGTGATCCACGATTCATTGTTTTCATATAACACCCAGTGCTCCATGCAGTAGTGCCCCCCTTAATACCCATCACGGGGCTAACCAATGCCCCTTCCCCCCTCCCCTTTAAAACCCTGTTTCTTTCTCAGAGTCCATAGTCTCTCATGGTTCATCTCTCCCTCCGAATCCCCCCCCCTTCATTTTTCTCTTCTTTCTCCTAATGTCCTCCATGCTATTCCTTATGTTCCACAAATAAGTGAAACCATATGATAATTGGCTTTCTCTGCTTGACTTATTTCACTTAGCATAATCTCCTCCAGTCCCATCCATGTTGATGTAAAAGTTGGGTATTCATCCTTTCTGATGGCTGAGTAATATTCCATTGTATATATGGACCACATCTTCTTTATCCATTCGTCCGTTGAAGGGCATCTCAACTCTTTCCACAGTTTGGCTATTGCAGACATTGTTCCTCAAAAATTTAAAAATAGAGCTACCCTATGACCAAGCAATTTCACTACTGGGTATTTACCCCAAAGACACAGATGTAGTGAAAAGAAGGGCCATATACACCCCAATGTTCATAGCAGCAAAGATATTTTTTTAACATTAACATTCCCCATTCAAATACAGCTGACCCTTGAAGAACACAGGTTTGAACTACCCAGTTCCATTTATACAAAGACTTTTTCAGTAAATACAGTACAGGACTGTGAATGTATTTTCTCTTCCTTATAATTTTCTTAATAACATTTTTTTCAATCTAGTTGGCTTTATTGTAAGAATACCAGTATATTATATATATAACATACAAAATATGTGTTAATTGACTGTTAAGGTTATTGATAAGGCTTCCAGTCAACAGTAGGCTATTGGTAGTTAAGTTTTGAGGGAGTCAAAGTTATACACAGATTTTCGATTGTGCAGGGTGGTTGATAGCCTTTACCCCTGTGTTGTTCAAGGGTCTCCTGTATAAATCACTTGAGAAAATACAAAAGCCCACATATTCCCTTTATGGAACATTGAAGAAAATTTGTGCAATATGGAGGATTTGGGGCCATCTAGAAGTGGGTAAGGAATAACCACACTTTTGTGGCACCTGTGAGTCCACTCAGTGTAAATTCAGGTTACTTCTGAGTCTTTTAGCATTTCTATTTTCTATATGAGGAAGCACTGAAAATACATTAAACTTCCCAGTTTCTAAATGATCAGTAATATACCATTTCCAATTTAGGCTTGAAGGGTTTTTTTTCGCCCAATAGCACATCCAAACTACATTTTTTAAAAAAAGAAGAAAATAAAAAGTTGTCCAGGTATGTGAGAAGGTTTGGTTGGATGGTCAAATGTGGAGATGAATTTACATGACTGTTATTATATTCCTCAGTAGCACTTTGAAAACACATTATGGCCCTACACCAAACTGTGCAGTTGTGTTCATGTGGAGAAGATGTGGCTGGAATGTGAATGGTCTGTGAAAGAAATAAACATGCACATGAAACACTAAAATAAAATGTTATTTTCTCACCTTTAGTATAATGGTTCCCAGTGAGTGATTATTAATTTACATTCCATAGCTAATATGTGACTCTATCAGCCTCTTCATAATGCATAAACATATTTTTTCAGGGAGCTCAGAATTCACCCAACATATGTTGCTAATAAGCAATCCTTCATTCAGGAGACTGAATGCCTTAGACTCAGATAGGTCCAAATAAATTGTTGTAATGGAATCAACCATGCATGCCTAGAGTTCCAGTCATTTATGCTCTTTATCATTTGCGAATCTTAAAATTTTATAGCAATGAGTGTTTTAAAATCTCTTCATTAAAAGAAGTAAGGGTGAATGTTTTCAGTATCCACACCTAAAACTCTTCCAGAATCAGCACCCATAAGATTCTCTACTGTGCATCTTCATGGGACAAAGTGTTCACATATGGAAAGAATCCCACTGGCCTACAAGTGTTGCAGTGGAAACAGGGTAAGAGAAATGAAGTTATATATTCCATCAGACCAATCTGGTATCTTGTGAAAGTGAAAGGAGGATTTTCCACACACAAGTCAGATTTCATTAAGACCATCAGAGCCAGGAAAGCTTAGACACACCTTCCCAGGTAACCACCTCCTCTGCCTCTGCACCTGGAGAAACTCTGACAGAGACTTCACCGCCCACAGGAATTCCTTCAGCTTCCCAAGCCTGGAGTACCTTGGGAATGGCGAGGGTCATAATTAATGGTTTTTAATAATTTTTAATGGCCTTGCCTTTGATATTCATTTGCTCTTATTCAGTTTCAACTCTGTATAAATGATTATACCCCACCTAAGCTGCTTTGCACACACTGGAAAAGTCTCTTTTTGTGTAATAAAAAGACCTTGTGCTTTGGGAAGTCCTGACTCTGATCAGCTGCCCGTTAGGGAGGACCCAGAAATGCACAACTTTTATTCTCAAGACCTATGGAAATCTAACTTTTTCTGTGGGATATTAAGTACATACATCTAGTCTTGGTATCAAATAGAAATCACTCCTAGTTGGAAACTTCTAAAATTATTCACCCATTTTTAAAGGCAAATTAAAGTAATACGGCACTGATAAAATGATTAATGTTAAAGGATCCATTAGTCATAGAATATATTTCAATCAACATTCATCATAATCATTTATTTGGGATTTCCTAAGCTATTGTTAATATTTCTAGTTTTAGAACATTTAGGACACAGAGTCAGTACGTATTAACTGCATTACATGGAAAATGCTGAAATCTCCAACCCTGGGCTCTGTGACATGAATACTCCAGAACCATACACTCTCTATGTGACCCATCTCTTTATATTGTGTAATTTTAAATGAACCTGTTTCGGTGGGACTCAGAAAATGGTTGAATCATATCCCTTCCATTTTCCTACTGATGTTGACTTAGCTCATGACAGTATTCCTGACGTTACATGTTTATCCCTTTAGAGACTTAGTGTCATTCAGTGTCTCCTGTGTGCAGGCCAGAGATTGGCAAACTTTATGTAAACAACCAAATAGAAATTGTCTTAGTCTTTTAGCCCATACCATTCTGGTGGCTACTACTCAACTCCGCCATTGTGGTGTGAAAGCAGGCCGTGAGTGGACACACGCTTATGCTCTGATGAACGCCACCCATGGGCCAATGTTTGGTGACCCCAGTGCTGGAGAAATGAGATGCTTGCCTGCCCTAAAAAGGCTTACAGTGTGTGGAGGAAGGCACGATGTGACTAAGTCCCTGAGACGTCCCCAGGGCTGGGAGGGATCGGACCCACAGGAGAGCACCTAAGCGCAGAGGTATAAAGCATCACGAAAGGGGAGTCCCAAGCTGAGTCTTAATTTTAAGCATTTTAATTGAAATATAATTATATGTTACCATAGTTCTAATTTTAATTAATCAGCCTATGAAAATGATACAGACTGGGAAATTCACTGACAAAAAATAGGCTAGAAATGGTAGACACTCGAGCTTAGGTATGAAAGGTAGATTTCTCAGGCATGCATTTTTTCCACTTATTCAACAAATAGTGGTTGAGGTATGACCAAGTGTCAGGTGCATTTCTAGGAGTCAGGAAGACAGCAACGAGCCAGGCAGAGCTGATCCTTACCTTCTTTATGCTGACATACTAGTGGGGAGACAGACAATAAACAGACAAGTGAATGCAACTAGGTCAGGGGTGTGTGGGCGTTGGAGTGGGCAGGTGGAGCAGGCAAGAAGGGAAGGAGGGGGGAGGGGAGGGGAGAGGGAGGAAGGGGAGGGTGGTGGGAAGTGAGGTCATGGGGGTGCCCAGGATGGGCCATGTGGGGTCTTGTCTACCACAGATGGGACCACAAATTAGGAATGAATGAGATGGGAACCGGTGGAGGTGTTGGGACAGGGGAGTGACACACTGATTGACCTATTACGAGTGGAGAATAGGGCCTACCCCTTCCCAACAGCCTTGGTTGCGAGGCTCTCACAGGGGTCCAGGTGGCAGCAGGGGTGACCTATGGGAGTGCACAGCCTGCATCTCTCTGCCCATCCCTGGAGCCTGCACGTTGACCTACAGTGAGGGTTCACCTTGTAGGGTGCATGAGACTCACCTGTTGACTAGAACACAGGCTTCCCTCCCATTTGCTGCTGACTCTTGTACGACAAACCAGCCCCACGTTGGACAGTTTGAAACAACAGACATTTATTATTTTACAGCTTCTGAGGGTCTGCATCTGAGAACAGCTACATGGTTCTGGCCCAAGGTTTCTCCCAAGTTGGAGTTAGTCTATCCACTGGGGCTGCCTCATCTGAAGTCTCAACCAGGAGTGGGAGATCCACTCCCAAGGTGACTCCTCACATGGCCGTGGGTGGGAGGCTTCTCCACAGGGCTGCCTGGGGGTCCTCAAGACGTGGCCACTGGCTTTCCCCAGAGTGAGTGATCCAAGAGGGCAAGGCAGAGCCAGTGACCCCCACAACCAGCCTCAGAAGTGACATGTTATCACTACCACACCTTCTGTTGGCCACTCCTTAGTTCCATGTAGAGGGGTGGGGGCTGTACAAGGACATGGACCCAGGAGGCTGGATCAATGAGTCATCCTGAAGGCTAGCTGTCCCCCCCATCCTGATGGGTCAGATCTGAGTTAGAGCATTTTTAGCAAGTCCCCAGTGTATCCTAATTCAGAGAGCTTGGAGGAATCTCACTTTGAGAAACACTGATGAAGGCAAAGAGGTCCCATGAAGGGACTTGAACTGAAGGGAGCAAGGGAATGAAACTTTAATTTTAGAAAGAAAGCACCATCCACACCACTGCGAACACCAGCCACTGCCATCTCCCCCACAACCGGGAAGATATATGACGTCAGTCCAGGCCAAATTAAGATCCAGGGATCTTGGGCTCCACCAATGAAAGAGCAACTGTAGACCTTAGCTTGTGAGTCGACCTAAGCCAGTTTAGTCATGCACACACATAGGTTCCTTTGGAAGCTAACTATAGCTGTAGAAAACTTTAGGAGGGTGAAGGTTAACTGTCTAATTCTCCTAACCTCATAAGTGATTATAAAGAAAGCAAATATTAGACCCAATTAGGCTACACCTATGAAACCCATTAAGTACATCTTTATGACCAAGCAGGTATAAAAGTCCCTACAACCTGTTCTGTAGGCTTGATGGAGTCCCAGCCACTTCCCCTGAAGTGGGATGAGTCTGTGTTTTGAACCGGCTGTGTTTTGAACCCGAAGCACTTTTAGAGAGGGCTGAGTGCTATTAAGAATTACACCAAGACAATCTGTGCCAACCAGGGCTGTCCAGAGCGAAAGAGAAAACATGATCACTGGGAAGATTAATTTTATGGATCAACCCAGCCAGACTGAATGCCCTGTTGTGCAGTTAAATGCCAGACCAGATGTTGGGAGGGTGATTTTAGGATGTGATTAACTTTTACTTATTTATTTATTTATTTATTTATTTATAAGATGTGATTAACTTTTAAATCAATAGAGTTAGAGTAAAAGAAAGGACCTTGTAGAAAGTGGGTGAGCATCATCCAATCAGGGGAAGCACTTAAGAGCAAAGACTGAGGTTTCCCAAAGGAGAAGCAATTCTCCCCAGGACTGCAACACAGACACCCTGCCTGAGCTTCCAGCCTTCAGGGTCCAGGCTCAAGACTGCAGTGTCATTCCTTCCCTGAGTCTCCAGCCTGATGGCCTGCCCTGCACTATTCAGACTCATCAGCCCCCACAACTGTGTGAGCCGATTGCTTCAAATTCACCTCTCTCTCTCTTTCTCAATGATACTTAAATGAGATAGATGATATATAGATAGACAGATGGACAGACAGATCCTATTGGTTCTGTTTCTATGGAGAATTATAAGCCCATCACCTTATCAAACAACCAGAAAGCCAACTCAAGGCTGGAGCAGGATGGTTAGGAGTCAAGCCTCATTTCAGTCAAGCTGACGATCGGGGAAGTGGGTGGGGGATAGGGTAACTAGGTGAGGGAATTAAGGAGGGCACGTGATGTGATGAGCACTGGGTGTTACATGCAACCGATGAATTATTGAACTCTACCTCTGAAACTAATGATGCACTGTATGTTGGCTAATTGAATTTAAATTAAAAAAATAAAAGTTTGGTGGGTTGTTAAAAAAAAAAAAAAAGAATCTTCTAGATTCCTAAGCCCTGGATATATAAGATGGGGAACATCTCTCAAATATTTTAGCTAATCTGCCTCTTGACACAGCTAATTTCATCGATGAGAGCTCATTTCTAAGATTGTCAAACTAACAGCCCACTATTTTCACTGATTAAGACTCACCTCTGACTTGCAAGATCAGCAGAATCTGGTGTGACTGAATGTGGACTGTGGACAGTGGCTTCTGGGGAAATGCCAGCTGGTGTGCGTGAGGCTCCTGAGCCTTCCTGGCTGTACCACCTTCCCTGAGCACACTCTCTACCCAAAGCCGTGAAGTGTTGCCCACATGGGAGCTCCACACCTGTCCCCCAACCCAGGAGCTTTGTGCCAAGAGGTCAGAGGAGCTTTCCTATATCGGGAACATCTTTTCCTGCTTGGGTAAATATGACTCTCCACAAATGCAGCTTTCCCAAACTTAAAGAGCACTCTGTTTTTTTCATGGGATGAAACAGTTTTTGAGGTGAAGTAAGTGGTGGGAGCTGTTTCCCTGGCTCCCCATTTCTTCTGGGGTGCAGCTCTCAGAGCTCACTCCTCCTTCAGCAGATCATACCTGTCCCTGTCTTCCTTCCCCCAAAGGCCCCAACAGCCAGTCAGTGGGTATTATGAATTAAATTGTGTCCCCCTCTCAAGGATGTTGAAATTCTAATCCCCAGTACCTGTGCATGCAACCTTATTTGGAAATAGGGTCTATGCCTTTGTATATAAGATGAAGTTATTAGGGTGGGCCCTAGTGCCATCACTGGTGTCCTTATAAAAAGGGGACATTTGGACACAGAGATGGACAGGCACAGAGGGAAGACCATGTGCAGACAGCAGAAAAGGGGGCCATCTGCAAGCCGAGGGATGCCTGAGGCTACCAGGGCGAGGAGATTGCCCTGGAATAGGTCCTTCCCTGCAACCATCAGAGATGTAACCCCAAAACCTTGCTTTAGGACTTCTTGCCCCCAGAACCCTGAGAGGGTCAAGGGGCTGTTTAAAACTGCTCCGCTTCATGTGTTTTGTATGGCAGCCCTCAGAGTGGGGAAGGGTGAGCCAGGCAGCGGGGAGGATCGCACGGTGGGGTGGGGGCCCACTTCATTCCCCGTCATCCCCACCTCCAACCCCCAGGCCTGTCACCTGTGAGTCTCTCGCTGACTGAGAGCCGTGCTTGCTGGGGGCAGAGGCCCGTTCCAGCTCTGCAGAGATCTGTCCTTCCTCACCTTGACCTCCAGTGCCACGCCCCACCCCATTTACTGATCTCAGCCAAAGGCCTGTGAAAAGACATGTTTGCGACTTTCCCAGATTAACAGGAACAATGTTTGCACTGGACTTTTCCTGGAGCTGGAATCTCTAGGCAGACAGCCCAGAGCAAGCAGCTGCCCTGGGTCTTCGCAGGGAAGGAAGGTGGGGCAGGTGGGAGACCACATGGTGGAGTCCACTTCGTTTTCTTTTAAAGTGATAGCACCGGAGACAATGACAAAAGTTATAGAAAGGAAACTTTAGAATT
>NC_138375.1:1563899-1599784 GCF_054177405.1 Leptonychotes weddellii
GCTTTGCTTTTCTTTTTCAACATTCCTCTGGCTATGCGGGGTCTTTTCTGGTTCCATACAAATTTTAGGAATGTTTGTTCAAGTTCTATGAAAAATGCTAGTGGTATTTTGATAGGGATTACATTAAATAAAGCACTTACAACAGTGTCTAGTCCCTAGTGTATGGTTCGATAAATATCCTTCAGTGTTATTAAAGGTTATCAAAGACTTAAAGTATATATGATCAGCTTATGTAGTGTACAATAACAACACTAGTATCATCTGGGTCCAGCATTAATTTTATTTTTATTTATTTTTTTAAATGTTATAAAATTTCTTTACTTTTTTGGGGGGGGAGTTCAGCATTTTTAAATCTCAAAAATGAAATATGACATTTCAAACATTGTCTCTGGTGTGAAACTGATTTTCACCTGGTTGTTAAAGTCTTTGTGACTTTACAGAATTTCTGAGGTAGAAGCAATCTTAGAAATTATCTGGGGGTTCTGGCCTAATCTCATTTTGCCAGTGAGAAAACCAAAGAACAGAGAGAGTCCTTGATTGCCCAGCAAGCCAGGGACAGAGACTAACCATGAGGCAGGGGACAGTCTCGCATCCCCACTGCCCAGGGCCACCTGGTCCCCACCATGTTCACACCCCTCCTGTCTCTTCCTCTGAGGTTCTGCTGGTCTTGCCCCTCACTCCACCCTGCTTGGGCCATAATTATGCGTGACCCATTTCCTACTGAATTCTTACTGCATAAAAGTGTTGTTTCTCCATCAAGAGGGAAAAAGTCATGGGGAGAAGGGGCCATGGTACCTCCCCATCTTATATGACCTTGACCTTTTAGCACAGGTCTCTGGAGAAGGAAGAAGGCAGTAAACTGATGAGATGTAGAGTGTCTGCTCCTAACTCTTGCCTTCCAGTGAAACACAGAGGAGCTGGACGGACGGCAGAATGCTCTCATCTTCTAAGAGAACTTTCCTCATGCTTGTCATCTGCTCCGCAAGTTGAGGGAGGAAGAACGTCTGTCTGTTTATCAGCTTCTCCACACATTGCTTGGCACCCGGATACGGCGTCTTTGAGCAGGTTGAGAGGTGGAAACCATTGTTCAAAGTGAACAGTTTGGTGCGCTCTCTGGGCCTTGGAGGCTGGAGGTGAGGGAGAAACGGGCACCCAGGAGACCCAGGAGATGACGTGACACGGCAGCTCTGAGGAGCCAACAGCCCAGTTTCTGTCCTAGCAAACCCCCGAGAGGCCCTGTCCAGGTCCCATGGGTTCAGTGTCCCCCACCGCCCCCCCGCCCCCCACCTCGTCTGCCTTCCTTTCGGCCTTTTCCTTGGGCCAAAAACCAAACTTCCCTCAACCCAGTAAAAGCATCTCCCTGCCTCCTTCCCTTCACAGTCAGGCTTCTGAAAAGGCTCACCCCCACCTCTCCTCACTGCGTCCCCCTCCCCCGCCAGCTTTACCCACCTCTCATGCAGCACTGGGACCCTCAGGCAGCCGAGGTCCCTGGCGAGGACATGTTCCCTGACCCTGTCTGTGGTTGTGCCATGGCCGACCACCTGCTGCCTCCTGAAACGGTCGGCAAGACACTGCTTTTCTTTCCAGAATCTTCTTCACAGTCTCTCCTTCTCTACCTATCTGTAAATTGTGGTTTGACACAGAGCTCCACTCTTGGAAAGGATGAATGCTGCCTGGCCAGCCCTGCTGTTAAACCAAATATGGGCTTCCTGAGCCTCCACCGCATTAAGAAGACAGGGGCGGAGGCAGCCACATTCCGCTCTAAACCTCTCTGTGCGCATTTCACTTCGGTCAGGTCTCAACACAAGGGAGACGAATGAGGGAAGTTGGAACCCATAGCAGTTCTCATGTCCAAATAATTATTTTACAATCTTATAAGTTTTTCAAGATTTTAAGATTATAATAACAGTAGAGTGATCATTTACTCTACTATTAGCTGGTAATCATTTAAAGACTTCTAAATCATTTTTTTGGTATGTAAAATACAACTGAATCAATTAGGGGGGCACAAATAAAAGATTTGGACATTGAAATCTTTCTTCTATTAATTATTATATGACCCATTTATATAAATGCTTGGAAAAATATTATATAATAATGCAAAACTTTAATATTAACAAACATTAAAGTATCCACAGTATAAGTAGGAATATTATAGTTATTGGAAAATCAGTATTTCCTATAGAAATACTTTCTATAATGTTTCTTTCTCAATGCATTTGGTTTTTTAAGATGCCAGGCATTTTGCAAACATCATCCCACGTAATTCCTCCAGCAACCCTGTGAGGTAGAAATTAGTCATCTCCCATGTGCAGATGAATCAAATGGAAAGAACTTTAAACATTTTTCCAAGATCACAAAGTTGCTAGAATATCATACAAACAGTACTCTGTAGTTTTCAGAATGACTTTGCATATCGTCTGTACATAGAGAAGTCCTAAGGATCCTTCTTCATCATGTTTAATGTATAAAGTAGAGCATAATAGATGTCATGCTAAACCCAGAGAACCAGTGAAAACCCTGAAGATGGCCTCCTGATGAGTGTTCCAGTTATCCTTTGCTGTGTAGCAAGTGACTCCACATTTAACAGCTTACAACACCCAGTTGATTGCACGGCGTAATGTCAGGGTCAGGACGCTGGGCAGGGCTCAGCTTCTGTTTCATAGCATGTTGACTCAGGTGCCCTGGTGGTGTTCACCTGGCAGACCAGCTGGTCTGGAGGGCCCAAGAGAGCTTGCCCCACAAACCTCAAATCTCGGTGGGCATGGCTGCACGGCTGGGCCTGGCAGAGACTGTCAACCAGGACTCTACACATGGTGTCTCTGGGAAAACAGTCTCAGGCTCTCCTGTGGTGGCTCAACCTCCCTTAGGAACAGCCCCAAGACACAGAAGGTGGGAGCTGCCAGGTCAAGTGCCTTGTGCTACATTCTATTGGTCCAAGCAGGCACTAAGACAGCTTGTAATCCAGGGGTGGGGAATTAGATGCCACCTTTCAGTGGGTGGTGGGCAAGAAACCAGTGGCCATCTTGAATGTGCCACAATGAACATCAAACCTCTTTTGAAATGTGTCCAACCGGGTCCATGCCTTTGGAGTTTGCCTCTACAGGGAAAACATGGCTTGCAACCACCAGCTCTGTAATGCGCACATTCATCTTCTGCCCCATCACACTCTGTTTCACATAAAAAGTCTTTGTGCATCTGGTTTCCTCTCTAAAAACAAAGTGCCTTACATTGCATAATTAGGTAATTATACTCTCTCCCCTGACGTAAGTTGTTTGGAAAGCCTTCTGCTTTGGAAGAAGTTCATCTCCTTGGAACCCATGCTAAATTTCTACCTCAGTGAATTTAGGACCACCCACTCTTTATGTACACATATCTATACCTCTTTGTTTAGTATATTAAACAAAACAAAACAGAAAGTGTCTCCACAGCCAGCCTGCAAGGAAGCACACAGTCCCACGTGGAATCCGAGTGTGGAGAGTGGCCAAAGCACTCTTCCCCCCGCCTAACATCTGCATATCTGTAGTCAAGGCAATTGCTGCAAGTGTAGGTTGGGGCTTGCACATAGCAAAGGGTGGTGGGGGAGGCTAGTCTCAAACTGATGCCCCAGGAGAAGCTCCATTCCTCACCTAAACACCTCTGACAGTGCCTTAGAAATTGGGTTTGTTAGTCTATTTAGGACTCTCCTAAAATATGAAGTTTGTGCTCTTTTTCTTCTATTCATTTTGTCTAACCTTGTTATCATTGGTACATGTTCAGCTCCCTATATCACCAGGCTATAATTAACAGCCCAAGAATTTTTATCTACTGATTCCTGCAACACAATATTTTTTAGCGAGTCTGCCCTCGGGATTGACTTGTAGAAATATGCAAGCTGCACGATCCTGAGTGCATAGACTCTTCCTTATTAGACCACTTCACCAACCCCTTGTCTGTCTTCCCAACTGATCACATTTCCCAGATTACTGAGCCCCTAGGAGCCCGAGACATAAACTGTGGAGTCCACCCAGGGCTCCACCTTCTGCATCCCAAACAGCCTGGCAGCCCCCGCCCAGAGCAACAAAGTTATCTGAAATACTCACCCAGCATTCCTTCAAAGGACAACCACTAATTTAACTTATTGTGATTCAAGAGTGTGCCTCATGGCCTTTTAGTGGCTAGAGCCATCATGGTATTAGGTCAGAATCAGTTACTGCAAACCTAGACAAGATGTAAGTCTTCCTAAATATGGAAATTCCGACTTGCAGCCATAGGAGCAGGTTACCGGACGTGATGTCAGTGAGCTCCACATGTCGGGATTCAGGACAGTCTTGCCCAGAGACAGAGATGATGTTCTCGCCATTCCCCTTCCAGTCTTGGTCTTAAATATGGAAAATGTTTCCAGTACACCAATGTTCCTAACGAAATATTTCAAGAGAGCCCTGAAAAGTTCTGGGAATTAGATTTTTTTTTTTTTCTCTGAGGCAGAGAATCCTCATCTTATTTTGTGATTCTGTAAGATGCTTTTAGTTCTTTGTTTTTTGTTTTTTGGGTTTTTTTTATGCTTTCTTCTTTAGGATAGAGTGGAAAACATGGTTAAATCAAAAAAACAATTTTAAGGGGCGCCTGGGTGGCTCTGTCGGTTAAATGTCTGCCTTCGGCTCAGGTCATGATCCCAGGGTCCTGGGATCGAGGCCCACGTGGGGCTCCCTGCTCAGCGGGGAGCTGCTTCTCCCTCACAATTTTAAATGAATGTCAAGTATTTATGAGTTAACTTATCCTACAAAAAGATAATCAAAACCTTCATTAAAAAATAGTTAAACAAGGGGCGCCTGGGTGGCTCAGTTGGTTAAGCGACTGCCTTCGGCTCAGGTCATGATCCTGGAGTCCAGGGATCGAGTCCCGCATCGGGCTCCCTGCTCGGCGGGGAGTCTGCTTCTCCCTCTTCCCCCTCTCATGTGCTCTCTCTCTCATTCTCTCTCTCTCAAATAAATAAATAAAATCTTTAAAAAAAATAGTTAAACAAAATAATTGTTATTGCCAATAACAGAAACCAGATTGGAACATGTTATAAAGTTATAAACTTTGGAAAGTTATGAAATTATAAACTTATCATCATAAAATGTGAAACTTATTACGGAGCTCTAAACTTTGCCAGCCCGGGAGCAGGAAGTGGAAAACCGCCCAGAGGAAGTCACTGAGCTTTCAGCCTCTCCTCGCAGAGACGTGTGTCCCCTCGAGCCTGTGCACCTCCCTGCTTTCTCCGGTCTGTGGTCCAGCCACCTCTGCACATTCTCGCGTGGAGGACAACGGACTCACAACAGATGCAGATGCTCTTGGTTCACATCCCTTTCTGCTCGGTTTGGGGGGATGGCCTACGGTTCTCAGAATCACTTTGCCCCAAGTCCACATTGGTGGGAGAAGGTATGGTTTGAATCCGGTGTCCACGGGTGACCTGGGTTCCTTATACATCCTCACGCCTTCTCCACGCCAGGTGGAAAGACAAGGGCTGGAGTCCAGAGCACCCCTGGCAGCAGACGTGGACATACCACACAGCCGATGAAACAAGGGTGGAAATCCACAGCGACACAGGGGCTCCCCCTCTGCACTCTGCTTCCCGCCTGGAAGATGCTGCAGTAGCGATGCTGGGACCAGGAGGCACCGACTTGAGGACAAGGCCAGGGGTAGCCGTCATGGAGCACCTGACAGGCCGGGCCTATGATGCGCAGCCCGAGCAGCAGAACGGATGGAGGCTCAGCAGCCGCGTGCTGCCGAACGCCCCGCAACTTGCTGTCTGGGAGAGCACCTGATTTCTGGTGTCTGCCAATTCCTGTAGTGTAAATGCTCCCGGCCCATCTCTAGCTGCTGATGGTTCACAAAATTCCTGAAAAGGTAGCTATCAGCTCTTGGCGGCCAGAAGGAGCCAGCCTCACCCACCACTCTTCCCCATGCCCTATGTCTAAGTATGTGCAGTTATCCGTTGAGCCAACACTCTTGGCAACTGAATAAGATGGGCTTATCCTCCTGCTCTGACCAACACACCCTCGTAACGGATGCAAAGTTCAGGCTCAAATTCAGGATGCTGTTTGAGAGCCTGGTGTCTCCCTGAGGACCGGCCGTGGCCCCCAGCCTGTTCTGCTCTCCTCCCACCCTGTGGGTCTGTCCACACACTGTGGCTATGCCAACCTGCACCTCCGAGCTTGGGACACATCTCACCCAACGGTCATCGCTTGACTGTGCCTTGAGCCAGCGTGGCCAGCTCTGGAGAGGTGAGGTCTGGGAGAGGCCCAGGCCACAGAAGTGGCTCCGAAATTTCTGGGCAGGAACTCATGGGTCCCTTGTCCCTGAAGTCTCTCACACAAGGGGAGGCACACAGTCGAAGAGAGCGTGTGTGGGGTCTCCTAACACCAACGCTCCTCTTGCCTGGGTGTCAGCACTGGAGTGGATTCCTAGCAGCATTCCAGAGCCAATGTCTAGAGCTGCCGTGGGAGACACAGAAAACCCTATTTGTTAAGCCACTTTTAGACAAGTCAGTTATTTGTGGCCAGTACACCTCCAACTGACCCACCAAAGAAGAGAGAAGAGAACAGACGGCAGAAACAACCAAGAGAGAAAAACAAAACCACCATCATTGTGAACTAAGCCAAGCATTTGCAGATTGCAAGAACATTCCAGTTAGCAACCTGGGAATGATGACCAACGACAGAGCTCAAAAAAGAGAGGAGGCATCATGGCAAAGGACCAGTAGTCGGTAATAAGTCTGGTGGAATGGATAAAGGGCTAATAATTCTTATATCATATACAAAACAATAAAATATCCCAGTCAGTCTTGAAAAACTATACCATTTATACAAAGTGTTAAAAATGTAACAAATCTGCTAAATCAACATGTTCTAAAGTACATTCTCGGGAACTGATGGAAAAATAAAAACAAACTTGATGTTCCATCCTGCTTAGAAGTCTACCCTGCACTGTCCATTCCTGACACTGACAAGTAGGAAAAACGGGATCATCTCCTTTATAAGCAGAAAATAATGGCATGAACATTATGAATATAAAGGCCCCTCTCATTGCGACTTGGCTGTGATGGGTGAGAAGCGTCCTCCTGCATCCATGGAGGTGCTGGTGGTGGACTCAAAGTGGGGTGAGCTGGACCAGAGCCAGGGTTTTCGTCTGTGTCATTTATGAGTTGTCCCCCAAGTCTTAGAACTGCTGAGGAGGGGGGCGCCTGGGCGGCTCCATCCTTAAGCGTCTGCCTTCGGCTCAGGTCATGATCCCAGGGTCCTGGGATCGAGCCCCGCATCGGGCTCCCTGCTCCGCGGGGAGCCTGCTTCTCCCTCTCCCACTCCCCCTGCTTGTGTTCCCTCTCTCACTGTGTCTCTCTCTCTGTCAAATAAATAAATAAAAATCTTAAAAAAAAAAAAAAAGAACTGCAGAGGAGGGACAAGGTGCTTAATAAATAACTATTGAGTAAGTGAAATTGCTCACGGGAACCACTGTGGATAGTCAGTCTCCCCTCTCCGTATCACCAGGAGGAGCTGAGTGCTGGCCTGGTGCAGGGACCACAGAGGGACAACTCGGTCCAGAGTCCAGGTCTGGGTCCCAGCTCCCTGGGGGCCCTCTCACCTTTTAGATCAATACTAATTAATGTCAATACCAGAAATTTTTAGGACCAAACTTCTGTGAATGAAGGATTTATCCTTATCACTTCTGTGGGCATCGAGTGAGGCCTGTCCGATATTAGATCTTTTGCAATTCTGAATAGTTAACTAAAAATTGTGGATTCTTCCGGATCATCTTAAGCACGATGTCCAATAAAATCCATGTTCACTTCCAGCCCCATGTGCAAAAATACCAAAACACATGAGAAAAATCTCACTGAGCTCTGGAACCATCGAAGACAAACCCACGCTTCTGAATAACCTGGGACTTTCTGGGGTATCTATTTTGTTCAATGGTGAGTTGTAGTTAAACAGGTACAGCTGATATTTACGGAAGTTTCATGCCCTCCCGAAGCAAATTACACTCTCTGTATTTCTTAGGTCACTTGATTTTCTGTGAAAGTGAGTATCTAACAGACAAAATTATTCAGCAAGCATTGTAAGCTTTTATATACGGATTCCTTCATTCCTTGAGAATTTGCAAGTTTCAATTCTTTTCTGAATTTTAGCTAACCAAATTAAAACAATTTTCAGTAACCTAATCAAGTTATTTAGGTACCATTCACTCCTGCTGTTGATTTAAAAAAAAAAAAAATGTATGGAGGTGAAAGGAAAAGATTTACGAATTAATGTGAGCTGCCTAAGAAAATCCCGCGGAGGCAATGAAGGGGAGGTGGGTGGGGAAAGTAGGTAGGGACTGGTCGAGCTCCAGGAAGCTGCCAAGAATCATACCCTGTGGGGGCTGCATGTCAGGTCCGGACCACAGATGAGACTGAGAAGTGAGCACCTGCCCAAGCTATGGCAACTCAGGCCAGTCTGGATCTTGCTCCGCATCATGATGAGTGTCAGAATGCAAGTGGGTCTCTTTATCTCTGCATCAAAATATTATTTCTGGGATGCCAACATTTCATTTTATTGCATTGATAAAACAGCAATGGAGATCAAAACGTTTATAAATAGTTTACATACTTGGAGGCATTGAAATGTATTATCATGACATACAATTGACTTGTGAACAAGTGTAGATCTGTATGTATTTTTCGGTTTCCATTAAAATAAAAGGAAAGCTTATGATTTAGGATCATCTGAAGTGACGAGTCTTGCCATATATTCTCAGACTAAACTGCAACAAAGAATAAGCTGGGGTTTTGTGAATCAGTTCACTAATCTGTGTGGAGCAGGTAATTATTAAATGGCACCTCATGATCCTAACCCAGAATCATGAAGCCTGGAAGGGCAGAAATCTGAGAAACGTGTCCAAATCAAAGTGATAGCACACATTTCAAATAACACAGGCTGAGCCATGCCCACGGAGACCCACTTCTTCTTAGACCTAACAAGAGCAAATGTTAATGACAGTGGTCTGTTTCAGGTCTCTGGTTGCTGCCTACTGAGCCCCAGCTGAGTGTGCCGTTCTTGACTGACTTCACGTCTGATCTTTCCAATCAGCCTCACATCTGTGGGATGGTCTCTATTTTTCTGAGTAAAGAACCAGACCCCTGAGACATCTCAGGACTCTTGCCAAGCCACGGGCAGCACATGAAAGAGCACAGTGTTTTGCCCCATATCTTTCTGCCTTTGGGGAACACACAGGATTCCTGCACAGCTAAGCTGCGGCGGCCGCGGATTTACTGACAACCTACATGAAACCCACCCTGTGCCAGGTCCCGTTCTTAGCACTTGGCAGACCTGGCTCCTCTGATCCCCATAACAACCATCATTATCCCCGTTCCATAGTGGGGAAACTGAGGCAGGGAGCAGTTGGTGCCTTATCCAAGGTCCTGCAGCCTCTCAGGAGTGGACCTTGGGCAGCCGGCTCCAGATGCTACGTCCTTGACCACTGAGGCCAGATGCTCATTGGCGGTGCTCTGAGATTCTGCTTTGGCGTCCCTGGATCATAGTGTATGAGCCAGTGTCTTACCTGCTCTGTGGGTTTAAGCCCAGGGTTAGCCTGCGGAAGGAGACCCACTGAGTGAGTGAATGTTTTCTGTGCCAAGTCCACTGTTTTGTTTTGTTACCTCAGTGAGAAAACATCTCTGTGAGAACCAGAGACAGTTTGGTGATCCCCCTGCATTCCGCCTATAAATGCCATTAACCGATTTGGTCAATTTTCACGACATTTCCTATGCGCTTCTAAGCAATCAGCACCGCAAAGGCATCCTGTAGGATGAGCTGCTGCGGCCCTGCCAAACCCTCCCGTCAGCGTTTGACTCCTGCCCAGGGCTGGAGTGGCAGTGGCCCTATCTGTGAGACAAGACGGGCTGCTGGGTGACGCTGCAGCAACCGGGGAAGGCGAAGCCAGGGCAGCTAACGGGGCTGCCCCGCAAGGTGCAAGAAACCCGACATGTAGGAACGAAGAGTGCAGAGGTTTGTATTTATGCACTGATGCCTGTGTTTATTTATACCACACTTTTTCCACGACAGGATTTAAGGTAGTTAATGACATACACATATTTTATATGTTAAAATGTGAATACTGAATTTTTCCTTTAGGAATATAACCCACCTAAGTGTTCATTTTTATGAGTATAACGCTAGAGAACATCAAGAGAACCATTTCTAAAATATGAATATAATATATATTGTTTGAGATAAAACCTGAAAGACAGAAATTTATCAGATTGAAGTCAGTTATGGAATTTTAAAACAATTGTTTTCCTTTTGGAACGCTGGAAGGAATTTTCATTTCTTCAGAGTCTAAAGGGAAGAAAAGGTATTGAAGGCAAGCAGTCACAGCCAGGGACGAGAGGGGGTCTGACGAGGCAGCTTTCCTTGGACTTTCTGTATTTCCATGTCTCCTTCCCCAGCTTCTGCCTGCTTGCAGATGACCCATGCTTGGCAGTTGGGGGAACAGATTGCTCGCATGTATTTGGCCCCATTCTTTCTACTGCTCGGACCTTCCTTCCACTATAAAAGGAATTACTACAAGCCAAAAACAGTTTGCTTTGAGGAAAATATTGGTATAAGTTTTCCATTTTCTACTGAGTTGGGATGTAAGAAAAATGTCAGCACAATGTATTGACCAATTTTTTAAGATGGTTGTGTATTTTTCCACATGCATTTTTATGGCCAAAAATACACAAATTAAGTTCATTTCGGAGTATGACATAGTCAAGCTCATTTTGAAAAGTTTTAGAGAAACACTTACCATCTTCTTAGCAAAATCACAAAAACATTTTCTATAGCATGTGAAATGTCCATTTATCAACTAAGATTTATCAACAACATAAATTAATAGCTTTCCTGTGGTTATATCTGAGTCCTTAATTAAATGAGTTTTTATAAGCTGCAGGGTACTTGCTAAACTTGCTCTGAAAATAATCCTGATTGTGGTCAAAAGGCTATTCACCCTCTCATCCATTCCTTTCAAAAGCTTTCTTGAGAGAGTAGCAGGTGCTAGGTGCATCCCGACCGCTATGGTCTTCCCTTTAATTGCCAGCACCTAAAATTCTCTTTAGAGGACTTTCCTTGGGAAGTATTATTGGACTACTGGTTATTTTTTTAAGGTTTCATTCATTCACCTTTCAGAGAGAGAGAGCACAAGCAGGGGGAGCAGAGGCAGAGGCAGAAGCAGGCTCCCCACTGAGCAGGGAGCCCGATGTGGGTCTCAATCCCAGGACCCTGGGACCATGACCCGAGCCGAAGGCAGACCCCCAACCAACTGAGCCACCCAGGTGTCCCTGGACTACTGGTTTTCAAAGCACTTTGCACACATGACAAAAGCCAGAAGGGCCCAGAAATGTCCACACCTTTCCTCCAGGGCAGCCTTCAGACAGTGGCTGCCTGAGAAAGAGGAGGGAAGCTGGACTCCTGTGCCTGGTGGGAGAAACCTGGAAGCACACTTCCACTTCGGGGTCCCTCGTGGGATCAGGCTGAGGCTGGGACTTTCTGAATGCATTCTTGCACAGCTTCTTTTTTTGCTATCCCACACCTGGGAGTAATTTCTTAATACTCACTGTGTGCCAGTTCTTAGAGTGTGTTTTGGGGAAACCTGACCTAATAACCAGGCTGGATGGTAGATGGTAGAAATTCAAAACAAATATTTCTCACCATAGTTAAAAATGGTAATCTTGTTTTCCACTGATCTGATACATTCTTAATAATATAAGTGATAAAGTAAATTGAAAAAAAAAACAGTTTTTTCAAACTTCTTTAACAATTTATGTGCAATATTCAAAGCTCTGTGGATAGAATCACCTATGGTCAGTTTAGAGAAATGCATTATCTGGACTGGAGTGTCTGGGAGACAGTGAGGATGTGATGTAGTGGGGGTGTGGGGCTTAAAGGTGTGGTTGCCCAGCTCCACTTATACACTATTTGGTACATATGAGGCTCAGAGACTTATGAAGTTTACAGAGGAGAAGAAAATTGGCTCAGTCAATGCAAACATTCACTCTCTATCACTGCTGAGGCAAAATTGGCAGAAGATGTTAACTATGTTGATCTAAGGATTCAAAATTTAAAAAGAAGAAGGAAAGAATCCCCCTAACTAACTGTGTGAGGCCATTGATCATAACTGCCTGTTTAGACATGTCCCATTTCTTCCCTCTGGCTGCAAACCACAAAATCCTAACAATGGGCCACCTGATCCACCTTGACTGAATAAATTAACCTCAAGTAGTCCATGCGCCTTAAGTGAGTGCTGCCTACATTCCAATGCCAGAAGCAACTGAGAACTCTTGGGAAAATAAAGGGCACACAAAAAGGCTTAGTTCTGCTCTGGGCAATTCAAAAGAAAGGGGTCAGTTTTCCTGTGTGTTCTTCATCAGACAAAATAATTGTTTCTAAAATATGATTTTTGTCAAAACCCACAGGCTGAGTTTCCTGCTTTCCCCAGGGCACATGTAACAGGTGAGGCCCTGAACTAAACTTTCTCAAGTGGGATCAGATGTAGACTGAAACCAAGCAACAGTGAGCTGTGAGTCACTTCAGGGGAGAAGGACCACCATATTCCCTCCTAAATCTTCCCTGCTAGATTTTATCAAACTACTCTGTAAAGGGACAGTAAGCAGCAGATTCCACTAATGCTCCCACTTGTCTGTCAATAGGGACCTATATTTTGTGTGGGCAGATAGCATGACAATTAGTAATTAGTAAGCTAGAAAGTCTTATCAGACTCTCTTATCATCTTCTTACATCACTTGACCTATCATCAAACATTCCATATTTAGTGCCATAATAAAGCAAATTGCCCCCTACAGGTAGATATGCACAAAGACCAAAGTGAAGTTTGAGCAAGTATCCATATGATTCAATCATTGCACACACATATTCTCCTTGCATCCCCTGGGGGCCCTCCTCCACTCCCCTCACTCCCCCTGCCTCCCCAGTAAATTCCAATGTATATCAGTAACCTTGCCTACTGTCCCCAAGCTCCAGACATGTACACCTAACTGCCCACTGGACCTTGCTCCTTAGCACTTGATGCTCAACATGTCCAAAACCAAACCCTAGAGTCCCCTCAAAGTATGACCTCCTTCTGGGACTCACTTGCTTGGTTGAAGGCACTGCCATCTACTCAGGTAGCACACTAGAAACCAGGAATCACTCTAGACTCTTGCTTTTCCCTCCCAGGGTCTGGACACACAAAATTCCCATGTGTTTCTTTCTATAGCTAAATCTTCAAGTTCCCTACTATTAAACAAAAATGTCACCTCTTACCAAAGACTTTCTATGTGACTGAGGTGTCTGGCTCCAGGTATCTAGTTAATACCAGATTTCTCCAGAACTTGCTTTTCCCAGCTCGGAGAGGTCTGGGCAATTTTCAGAGGATTTCTGTTGCTTCCCAGTCAGGTCTACATGCTCAGCCCCCTCCTTATATGGACAGCCCTCTGTCCATAAGGGGCCATTTGCCTGGCTGTGACCCCACCACCACCAGTATGATCTGGCAAGAAGTTAATGTGCGACTTCACAGTGACCAATTTTGGGTCCCTGCATGTGCAACATACACCATCAGATGTTGTGGGGAATTACAGGATGAACAAATAAAGGAGGGGTAAGACCTTGTGTCTGCCCTCAGGAAGCCTCCCCATCATCGGGAAACATCAAAAGAGCCTTCACATGAGATAACTTGAGAGCAGACTTTTGGTTTCATTCGAGCCCCAGATTCTGAAGGTTTGGTGGGAGACTTGACCGCTGATAATTAGGAACTGCAGAGCCATGAGAAACACCAGAGATGAGGAAACCATTTCAGATGTTATTGCAACTCTCCAAGTGAGTGAAGATGGTGCCTGCAGGAGGTGGAGGGGTATGGGCAAGGGGCAATGGATGAAGTTGAAAAATATTCAAGAAGCTGAATCATAGGAGCTCATTGAGAGGTAAGAGGGAGGGAAAAATCAGCACAACTCCCAAGTTCTAATTTGTGCAGCTGTATCACCATTCGTGGTGCCGAGAACACCAGGAAAGTAAAAGATCTGGGGAAAGTGATGGCTTCGGTACACCGTGGTGCGTTTGGAGTGATGCAAAGCAATTAGAGCCACCCCACAACAGGCAGTGAGACACCTTCACGTTGGACTCAAGGAGGAACCAGAGACGTGGGGTAGGGCCAGAGAGAAGGGTGGAAAAGCTCTCAGTGTACAGACATGAATAAAGCCCCCAGGAAAGATGAGGTGTCCAGAGTGGTGTGGAGGGGAAGGGCAGGATAGGACATTGCCCAGAGTAACACCAAGGTCTGGTCCCTGGGACAGGGACGCCCTGCTCCTGCCCTAGGCTAGCCCTTCCCCTTGCACCATGGAACCTTGCCCTCCTGCCTTCCAGGGCTCCTTCCCAAGGAGCTGTCCCTTCTTTTCCTCCTTTGCTTCCTTTCTGGTGGCTTGGAACATGATCATGTCCTTCTTAAAGGCAAACAACACAACCACCCCACTGGACCCCATCTGCCTCCACCTTTCTTAGCATTTACAGATTCACAGACAGATCTCTCAAGTCATCTCCATTTTTGTCTCCATTCCCAAACCTCGCCCTCACCCTTCAACTACCCTACTCTGCCTGGGGCTCCACCACTCCCCAAACAGCCGCTCCAGCCTCCAGTGACTTCCACAAGGAGAGAGACTCATGGGCTTTCCTCACCTCGGATCCCTCTCTCGGGGTTCAGCGTGGAGTCTTTCTTCTTGAGACACCCTCTCTTCTCTTGGCCTCAATGACACAGACACTTTCCAGGATCTCCTCCTGCTTTTCTGCCCGTCCCTTAGCCAATATGTATTTTTCTAGTCAGCAATTAAAGATTGCTCACAGCCTGATTGCAGCTCTCATCTCTTCCCATTCTAGAAGCTTCTAAATCTCACCTAGAGTCAAGACTTGATTTACACAGATAGGCAGTTAACCTGCCCATTTGAATTTGTGTCTGCAGCCCAGTTTTCCCTCCATGCTCATAACAAGCCCAATCAGCTCAGCATGCCTTCTTAGAGAGCCCAGAGATACCTCACACTCCACACCCTGACGCTGGAGCCCCTTCCTGGGCTGGAGCCCCTCCACGGACAGGTGCCTTGAAGAGCAGGCGGGCTCAGCGAAGGTGCTACGGCCCACCCCATGGTGCCAGCCAGAAGCCAGGCTGTGCTGTGTCTTCTTTGCCCCATGGTTCCCCATTACTTCCCTCACCAAGACCTGCTGAGTTTCCTCCTCCATGTCCCCCTTGCCACATCTCATCACACCATCACCCTTGCCCAGCGCCCCCTGAAATCTCCTGGTCTGCACACCACTCTGCCCCATCCATTCTGCTGCTGCTCATAATTCCTCCTCCACAGGCCTGTGCGATGTCTTTTACACACACATATCAACCCTGCCCACTTGCCCCAACTTACATTCCTGCTATGGCTTCCCGAAATTCTGAAGAATAAGGAAAATCCCTAATCAAGGTCAGGAGGGTCGTAAGTGCTCTGTCCCTAACTGAATCTCCAAATGCTTCCTCTTGCTTGCCATGCTCCCCCATTCTTGGCACAGGGCCTTTGCACATGCTGCTTCTTCTGGCTGGTGGTTCTTCCCTCCCTCTGAACAAGGAGCTCCTTTAAATGTCAGTTCCAACCTATTTTGCCAAAAAAGCATTCCCTGGCCTCGCTGGCTTGCCCAGTTCCTTCTATTTTAGGACCCACAGAGCCTGTGCCTCTTCCTGGCCACGAGTCAAAACAGCAAGCTTACCTGTGTTTGAGTGATGATCTAGTAAGTGCCTGTGTCTCGTCCCAACTATAAATCCATGAGGACAGTGACCACACATATCCCAGCTCACCACTGAATCCCGCCCCAGTGCCCAGAACAGTGCCCGGCACACAGGGAGGGTGGCCCCATGAACAGGTGGAAAGAACTCTGAGACATCCAAACCAGAGCTGACTGATGGCACGAGACCCCGTGGAGATGGGGAAGCCAGAGCCGGGTCTCTTCTGCAGTTCAAAAGATTTCAGAACCCACTGTTGCCATTTTCTTATAAACAAATGATTAGCTTATAATTTAGCCTCACTGCTATTTATAAGATAAAAATAATAATTATATCTTTCATCATGATGGCCTGACCAAGAGTGTGACAACTAGGGAGACTCAGAGGGATAACTTCAGAGAGTATTCCACTCAGGGATTTTCATCATTGACTTGGGTGAAAGCATGGAGACACTTTACTTAAATATGGAGTTTGTTTAAAAGGAAACAGAAGAGCTGACAGAGTAGCTTAAAGACAGATTAGGAGTATAAACGATTTAAATATATAGTGGCAACAACAAATATTGCTCCAAAGCAATATGCAGCTTGATATGGACAAATGCAAATCTGTAAAAGGGGTAAAAATTAAACAAAAAAAAAAAAAGCAAGAAAGGAGAAAAACAGCTAGGAAAAAAAAGAAAGAAAGAAAAAACAGAAGAAAAACTCCTAAAGAGTAGGGCTATTCAGCAACCAGGTGTGTGCCTGCAATTAGACGGACACTGTGAACGGTTCAGTCTCTGTTGGATGTGAGGGTCCTTCCCGGGTCAGTGGCCCTCTCGGGAATCATGGACAATCAAAAGGCAATCTCCATTTCTCCACACTTGTCCTTCCGAATGGTCTGTGCCCTTGGAAAATTATTGACCAAGACTACTTAATACTTAATTTGGTTTTATTTGTATCCATCAGAATTAGTTTTGAAAACAAATTTAACAATAATCATACCTAATAGCTACATCGTTACACTTCAGAATGATAAAATGTTTATTTTTATTTATGACCACAATAACTTGGTAACCAGAGGCATGGTGCCCTGTCATTTCCAGGGATGCAATCTTTTGTGCACAGGACCCCTACCCTCTTTTGTGCATAGGACCCCCGTGACGCAAGGATGAGTCATCAGGCATTTCACTGAATGTTGGGAAATGAGCATTTTTTCAGAGCTAATTAGCAGAACTCAGGGACCCAGTAGAAAATTTCATCAGCTCACCTGGGAGATGAATTCTCCTTCTTTAGAAATGAAGTATGCCCAAAGCCCAATTTTTTCCAGTTCTTTTAAAATATATTGACATATGACATTGTGTAAGTTTAAGGTATGCAATACCATGATGTGATAGAGGTATATATTGTAAAAGGATGATCAGCATTAGGTTACTTAACACATCAAAACAAAATATGAGTTGACATTTGTGTTTATGTATGTATGGTGAGAACTTTAAACATCTACTTTCTTGGCATCTTTCAAATATATAATACAGTATTATTAACTGTACTCAGCATGCTGTACGTGACTTCCCCATGACTTATGTATTTGATAACTGCAAGTTTGTACCTTCTGACCCCACTCACCCATTTCCCCAGCTCCCACTCTGCCTCTGGCTAGCATCAATCTGTTCTGTTTCTAAGAGTTCAAAAATGTTTTAGATTCCACATATAAGATAGATGGTATAACATTTGTCTTTCTCTTTCTGACTTATTTCACTTAGCATAATGCCCTCAAGGTCCATCTACGTTGTCCCAGATGGCAGGGTTTCCTCCTTTTTATGACCAAATGATATTCCATCGTATATATGTATATCCCACACCTTCTTTTTTTTTTTTTTAAAGATTTTATTTATTTTTTTGAGAGAGAGAATGAGAGACAGCACAAGAGGGAAGAGGGTCAGAGGGAGAAGCAGGCCCCCCACTGAGCAGGGAGCCCGATGCGGGACTCGATCCCGGGACTCCAGGATCATGACCTGAGCTGAAGGCAGTCACTTAACCAACTGAGCCACCCAGGCGCCCCTATCCCACACCTTCTTTAGCCACCCATCCACTTAGGCTGTTCCCATATCATGACTACTGTGAATAATGCTGCAATAAACATGGGAGTGCACATATGTCTTCAAGATAGTGATTTCATTTCCTTTGGATAAACACTCAGAAATTAAAATTTCCCCAAGCCCAAACTTGAAAAAGTGTGATGATGGTGATTACTCATCTAATACACTTGGAACTTTCACATTCACTTTCAAGAGGTTTTACTTTTTTCATTTTACTCTTCACTCCTTTAAAAATTTCTAAATTTCTCTTTTGCTCCCTGTACACCTTGCTTTGGATAGAATATGCCATTGGCGATCACAGCAAAAGCCACAGACGTTTCTGGCCCCACTTTGTAACAGAGCCCTGAATTCTTCATCTGACTGAATACACACTGTGCCAATATTCCTTACAGAGCCAGGGATTTTATCCCACACGAGCCTAGGAGGACTGCCTTCCTCCCCGTCAGGTGGAGGAAGTCTGTGGCATGCATGGGCTCTGCACAGAAGGTTGACCACCTCAAGCCCGCACTGCAGGGAAAGTTACAAATCCATCAAGTCGGAGAGAACTGAGCTTATTAATGTCCCAAACGCATTAATCTTAGCGTTTAGATTACCTTTTTTGAGCTTAGGAAAGCAGTTCTGCTTGTAATTATCTTCTCATAAAATGTAATCATAAATGACACCACAGCTCTAAAATAAACCAGAGGAAACCAGAATATTTTATGTGGGATTTAACATTCTACTGGGCTCCTCTCCACAATGTACAAGCTCAGATACTATGTCAGAGATTAACTCGACCATTCTTTCATTTAGACTTTGCGCAGCAGATTTCTCGTTATTTAAAAAGCTTTATATAAAAGTCATTCAAACGTGAATAATTGAAATTATTTTTAATGACCGTCCCATTAGAGACCCAACTTACACAGATCTCCAACTGACCTAGTTTTTTTTTTTCTTTCTTTCATCAGCTTATTTTACGGCTGAATTTAAACAGATTCATCTCTAATTAGATATGTACTTTTCAAACAATATCGGAAAATTGCTACCTTTAACATTTGTTCTTTGCATCTGTCATCTTGCTGTTGTCTAGGAACACGGTGACTTGCCTGATATCCGTGTACATGGATTTTCCCCACAAATCCCTGTCAATTATGCTGCCAGGAAGCACTTGATGTCTGTAACCTTTCATTGTGAAGAATGTATGTTTAATTACTAGGAAAACGACTATGAGGTAATAGGTCAAGACGGGCAACTGCCTGGGAGTGAGAGGGGCCGATGCTCCGTGGCTGCGCCCCCCACACAGCATTCACTGGAGGAGCCCCGAATACAGCACCAGCCTCTTCCTCCACCCTGCGGGGTGAGAAGTTGCTTCATTCATAAAAATAAGTCAATTATCAAGGATACGTGGGAACATGCCTTAAACGTTTACAAATATAAATATTCATTCAATCACTAATCTTGATACAAGGTCAAAGACTTTTCTCTGGATAAGAGTTTCCTCACTGAGAGGAATCAGCATCCACGATTTCTAGTGTGTTTGTTTTCATAAAGTCTAGCGATTCCTTAAGATATTTGCAAAACAAACTAAGTGTGGTGGCCAAGTAGAATTTCTCTGAATTTTGCGCAGTTGATGACAGAATGTTTAAGTGATGTTTTTACGAAGTCTTTGAAAAGCATGCAACTTAGGTTTCCTAGAAAAAAATAACACTCCTCAAACTGACATTAATATTCTGTATAATAAGTATATTGGTGTTGAGGAGTCTGTTAATTGATATTTAACTGAGCTGCATAATGGAATAATAGGGATAAGGGATATGAATAGAACCAGGGAAAATCATAGCTGATTCTTGGTGAATGTGACCTAAGGAGCAGGCGGGAGGTGGGGCAGTAGCCCCTGCAGCAACAGGTCCATGCTCGGGAGTGATGGAGAGCCGGTCGGAACACGAAGAACCGGGAGATTCCTCCGTCAGGCCCCGGTTTGGACCCCGCAGCTACGTGTGTGCTTTCAAGTTACTCTCCTGATAAGCGAAGCGTGACCCTTCCATCCCCACCACACAAGCTCTCCCCCCGTGTGACAGTCAGAACACCCTTTCCTGCCACGTGTCCTGCTTGGCGCCAGGCCTTAAGCAAGCATATCACCCTACGTCATGATGATAAGCAGAGCCATACTCAGGAGTTTGCCAACTAGGCTCCTTGATTTGGGCGCTGGTGCAGACTCAGAATCCACAGGACAGGAAGCCTCGGAGAGGGTGGGCATGTCTCCCGGCCATGGCCACCCTGCCTGGCCAACTCCCTCTGGCCTTTGCAAGCTCCACGTCAGCAAAGTTGCCTCTACCTACAGAAGCCAACAGTGGTAGAACAGATAGATGGAATGGGTGGGGGTCTTTGAATTATCTTGGATTTCATATATTTAAGCTCTAATTCTCCTTAGGTGGGCGTCAATAGAAATCTTTGCAAACTGCGAAAGGCACCGAAACGCAGGCCTCATTGGGGTCCAGTGTGGCCCCATCACTGACTTCCACAAGAGAAGGGAGAGAGGCATGTGGGGCCGTGGAGTGAATTCAAGTGGTCCTTACAGAGTGGAAGGAGCCATTTTCAGTTGCTGTAGGGAATTGGGAGGCATGGGGAGGGAACTTCCCCTCTTTCTGTTTCCTGTGCCTATTAATTTACTCCACTGGTCACTGTCCATGCTCTTGGAGAGGAGACGGACATTCTTGCCTGAACTGTGTTCGTTACTTACATAAAACGCTACAGCGGGTCAGAATTCAAAAAATAAATAACAGAATACTGCAAACTGCATTGAGAACTTCTAAAGACGTGCTATAAAACACCCTTTGCAAGGGAATGCCAGATGCGCAGAGAAGAAAGGGCCCTTGCTCCGGGCGCTGCCGGTGAGCAAGGTGCTTGCGGCCAGGCTGGCTGCAGCCGTGACCCAAACACGCTGCACTTGGGGCGTATCTGCGCTTGTGCACAAGGGTGGAAATCTTTTGGAAAGCAGAGCTCACCATAAGCTTTAGAGTCTTCACCTTCTCCTCCTTCCCTGCAGTGCCTGTGTCTGCTTGAGTCAGCCGTGTGCCAGCTAGAAGGAAAAACACCTTCAGAAGACATCTGAGCCTCCGGGGCCGTGTGGACACCTGTGGAACCACCGAGGCGCGGGCGGGACGCGAGGACACCTGCTCACAAGGCCTCCTGGAAACCCCGGGAGGGAATCCGAGGCCTGTAGTGCCTCTGACTCATTCGGGGGTTATCTGCTCAATCTCTGCCACTTCTTGCTGGGTTTTATTTTTGCCCTCCACAAGTCGTGCAAAATTCACCTTGAAAGTGAATCTCGGTGAAGCGTATTTTCCTGGGAGGCGACACCTGCCCCACGCTTCGCTTTCTCAGCGCGGGGAACGCTATCCGGCCGGGCGGACTAAACACGGAAGCAAGCCCAAAGACAGCGCCTAAGAGCAAAACGAAGGGCAGCTCTAGCTGTATGTTTGTCAAGCGTGTACTGCTCCCCAAGACCATGCCTGTGTGACATCACGGACGCCCCGCACCCCGACAGCGTGGCCTCCGTGCTCCCACGGTTCCCCGTGAGAGAAAGGGGGCGAGGGCAGATACCTGGGGCCGGCAGTCCTGGACACAAAAGCCCTGACGTGTAGCGCTTGCTTATTTCTATGGTGTAAACGTCCCCACCCTGGCCGATGTCCAGTGACCGCCATGATGTCACCAGCTGTGAAAGCGATGGGCACGGCCAGCGGCAGCCAGGCCGAGAGGGAACAAGGAGCTGACCAACTCAAGGGCTACCGGCGAGGGAAAGCTGGGTCAGGAGTCAGGCCCCGCGGGTCTGTGGTGGAGTTTGAGTCCCTGATCATTCCGACATCACGGCATCCCTTTCCAGGTTACGGCTCTTTAAAAATGCAGAAGCTGAAGAGGGTAATTGGGCCATTGCAAGCCCACTGGCTAGCGGTTAACACACTTAAGGTTTCCTTGTTCTCTTTCTCCTGAAAATAATACCAAGCTGCTCACCACCCTGGTCGTGGGGACCCCAGCACGCGGCCGGGTCAGCATCCAGACCAAGGGCTCTGCCTTCCTCCCAGGTGTTATTTTATTCTGGGTTCCCAGAAGCGAGAGCTGTTCCCCTGGAGCCTGCTTTCTCCTGCCCTTGCTGTTCACTGGCTCCTCTCCGTGTTGTCACTGTTGTCCGTCTTCAGTTAGGAGGAGAGCTTGGCTCGAGATCTGTGGGCGGCGGGCGCCCTCTTGAACTTCTCTGGAGCCAGGTCTGCGATGATCTGACTCCTCCCAGGGCCCCCTCGCCCGGGACGTCCCTGCATCTTGCAGCGAGCGTTTGAACCAGATGCGGGTGACGCCGCTGCCGCTGGACTTTCAGCAAACCCTGGCTGCAGAGGGGGCGCAGCATGGCTCCGGAAGGGCGAGCGGCTCCCCGACTGGGAGAGTCGCTTTGTGCGAACAGTGGGGCTGGTAGAGCGGCAAAGGCAGGAAGAGAACCGGCAGGGGCCCCCCAGGCCGCTCCACGCCTTCCGAAGGAAGCGTTCTCCATCCTGCGAGCTGCCCCCGCTCTGGGTGTTGAGGGACAGGGAGCCCGGGGCCGACTGCGCAGGACGTGGTTTACTTCCAGGAGCAGAGAGAGCCAGAGGGCTCAGGCTGCGGAGGTGGTCTGTGTTTGTAACCACTGAAAGTGTTCGTGATCTCCGCTCCCACGGAAGCGTCTTCTCATGCAGGAACTCCAGCACACCTAGTTAATGCTCACCGAGGCAGCAACTTCCCTCGGCCTCAGTTTCTTCTGTCGCCTGAGGTTGACATGCTCCCTGTTCAGCTGTGGAGCAAGCCAGACAGCAACCAAGAGCCGCCCGCTCCCCCTTCCCCCCGTCCCAGCTGGGGAAGAGCACGGAGCACCCGAGGCAAAGCCAGCCCTGGCACCCCGAGGAAGCCCGTGCAGGGAACAGGGCCTGGCCTCGCGCTGTGGGCCGACCAGAAGCACGCAGCAGTCCCGCTGGAAGAACACAGGCAGGGGGCAGACGCCTGAGTCTCAGGCCCGGACCTGCCGCTCCCTGCCATGGGGGCCTGGACCAAAGCTCTCCCTTCTTGGTGGCCACGCTCCCTCTGGAGGATGCCGCTCCCAGCCGGGCTCGCCAGGGCCCCCACAGGACTACAGGAGAGGAGACCAGCCTGGACAGTCAGGGCAGAGAACGGGTGACAGCGACTCAGCGGGAGAGGACCCAAGAGAATTGCAACTGCCCTCCCCCAAGGGAGATGGTGTTGGAGATGGCCCGGGCCCCACGGTCTGGGAAAAGGCCTAAGCTCAGCTCCAGGAGGACTCAGGAAGAAGACATTCCTGATGGTGCCCCGCTGGGCATGGGAACGAGCTGCCGGTGACCCTGCCACTTCACTGTCACAGGAAAAGTGCCATGCGTTCAAATCAACTCTGTCAAGTTTACGTAGAGGGAGACCCAACCCTAGTCCACTAGACGTTACTTTAAAAATCATTCCACAGGAAGGATATTCGTTTTAAATTCCCATCTGGGGATGATGGACGTGGACAAAATCTCCCATCACTTTTTGTAAGTGGGGAGGATGCTGCTCTACATAATGAAGAATCCGTAGCTCGCAACAGCACCCTCTCAGAGCCTCTGGCTCAGGTGGTCCAGCTTCCATCAACCAAAGAGATGGCTTTCCCGCCCACCCCAGACTTAAATTGACCGCTTTGTTTAGCACTAAATAAAATGCAGCTTTGTTAACTATCATTTCATCCTCTGTATGGGGAGGCCCAACGGATTGCTTCTTAAAGCCGCAGAGACAACGTAAAAATCCATAGCCGCATTAGCTGCAGGTTACTGGTCAATAAGTGTTCATTACGTGGAGCGTGGGTGCGCGCCGTCCACAGCACCATTTGCTTTCTGTTTTTATTTGCTTTGATTGTACAATAAGGCTGCCTTTTTTTTTTTTCGGCTGGAGCGGTAAATCTGCATCAATACAAGTAAGTCTCTGACTACCCTGAGCCCTTGCATCTTTATTAGCACTGGGAGCGGCCCTGCATACAAACCCCTCACTCGGCTCCCCTCGCTCCACCTCCACGCCCACCTCCACGGTGCTTCCCGAAGCCACGTTGCCTTTGATGGGAAGGAAGCACAAGAGCCAGCTGACGACTCAGATGCGCGTTCCACGTTGGCCATCGTGCTGGTGGACGCCTCCCGCGTCCCCGTGGGGTGGTGGGTGTCGGGAACTGCGGCTGGTCCGCCACCCATGGGTGTCAGCGTTTCCAGGAGGACTGAATGAAGCCCTAAAGGGAAATCACCATCACTTCGTACTCAGTCACTGCTTTGCCCTCTGGTCTCTATTGTGCAAACTCACTTAGGTTTTTTAAAATGAGCTACTGTCCTCATTATTGCATCAGAGAAAAAAAAAAAATTCCTCTACTGTAACACTTTTAAATCACAAGGGAAAAATAGACATTTAATTTTGGGTTTTTTTTTTTTTTACTTTACTGTCAAAAACAATGAACAAGTCACTACACATCTCATGGGGCTATATAATCCTTAAAAATATTCATTTGAAAAGCAGAGCTTCTCCATGAAGCAGAAAGGAGTATATATGATCATTTGGGTTTAAGACCAATCCATCCTTCATTTGTTCAAGAAATATATAGATAGTTGTTTCTATTATTCTGTTGTTGATTTAGCACAAGTTCCTGATGCTCTTTTGGAAAAAAACAACTTTAAATTTCACTCATTACAGGGCCCTTCGAGTTCATGAAACCACGACATTTTTACTTTATTACAATCAAAACCCGTGGGGCATGAGAGGCCCTCCCCAGGCTCCTTGAGGAGCTGCTGGACCTCCTGTGACCTGGGGGGTCGCGTCCCCTGTGAGCCCCAGGACTCTCCTTCTGTGGGACGGAAGCACACACGGGCCCCCAGGAGAAGCTCCGCTCAGAGCTCCTTTGTCTACCTGTGGCCAGCTTCCTCCTTTCGCTCTCCACGATTTTATCATTTCCATCAGCTTCCTTCACCTGTTCCCCCTACAGCTTCCCAGTATTGGAGGGAAAACGCACCTCTGAGCTGCTCCAGGCAGGTCCCCGCACACGGCTCCCCTGGTGGCTGCAAGGAGGCTGAGGGAGCGCACCTGCCGCCTGGGTCCCACACGCCAACTGGGGCTCTTTGGCGATTGTGCCTTTCTTAACTTTTTCCTATGATGTTCAATTACAAAATAGTTTGGGAATTCCAGAAAAAGGAGAAAGATATCCATCTTTTTTGAAACTCTCTCTGTCCTGGAAGTTTTGATCAAGTCCTGATTCTGGAGCTGAATTATTTGCACGCAGGAGGAAACGTGGCGCTCATTACTGGAATATCCTGGACACATGGTTAACAGTCAGTAGGAAAAAGAAATTCTCAGAAAATGGTGCGAGCCAGATGGCGTTATGGTGCCTCGTGTGAAGCCCGAGCTTATTTACCCTAGCAGGAGCGGGGGAGGCCCCGTTAGCACAGACTGGCTTTCCGGGATGATGTCCTAATTGGCCTTAGGATGCACTCAGCCACATTTAGCCAGTCTCCAAACACTAAGTTCTGATTTTTAAATTGGCCCGTGGTTAGGTGTGGCAAACTACAGTGTTTATTTATTTATGTTTTTATTTTTTAAAGAAAGTGTTCAAAAATTCCAACTGTGCCTCGGAGAGCTTCACGCGCTCATGACCTCACAGAAGTGGTGCTTTAAAATCCTAGTGACACCAAAGTGACCCTGCTGGCTGGGAGAGCCAGTCTCTACACATGCAGGCGGGGCGTGAGAAAAGGAGAAGAGGAGCCGTGAGTTTGGATCCACACCCCCCTCCCCCGAGCTGTGCTCCCAGGACCGAGAGTCTCCCTCTGCCTGCCCGAGACGACCCATAGCGCCCTTCCGCCCCGGCCGGGCCCCGTCCTTGGCCGTCTTCCACGCGCGACGGGAACTAGGCAGGAACGAGCCAGGCTTGCTGGAGCCACTCTCAGTCCCCTACAACCTCCGTCAGATCATCCTATAGGGCAGTGCCCTCCGCTCCTACACCGGAAAACCGAGCCTTGCGTTCTCCCGAGGAAGCGCCCAGGCGTGCGGGCATCGCCCTACGTGTGTTTACACGAGATTTCAATTCTGACCTCCAGCAGCCCTCTGCACACCCAGTCTCTCGACCCCCAGGCTTCCCTGGCACAGTGACGTCCTCGTCCCCAGCGCCAGCCCAGCCCGTCCCATGTACCTTTGACACAGCGCCAGGTGCCCCAACCCCACACTCCAGCTGTGTGTCCTGTCCCCCGCCTCCGTGATGCCCTGTTGTCCCCAGGATCGAACGCCAGGCCCGGCCTCTGGGCACCATGCTGCTCCGTCTGCGGGAACGCCCACCCACCAGAGATCCTCCTGAACCCAGCTCACGGTCTTTACTCAGTGAACCCTCCTCCTGAAGCTGTCTCGATCCCCGCGCAGGGCAGACGCTCCCTCGGGCAGCCCACCAACACCTCCGTGCACCTTCCAAGCCTCTCTCCCGGACTCACCGTAGGCTCAGTGTGCCCAGGGACAGCACAGGGTGCTGGGATGTCCCCCACATGGTGCTCAACAAAGATCCCCTGACTTATTAAGAACACCTTAAATTAAGATGGCCAAGATCATGCTGTACCCCAAGGAACGTGCATGCCTCTTTCCTGGAGGAACGAAGCACGTTTCCTTAATGCAGTGTTCTTGTGCGCCTTGTTTGGAAAATGTTGAGGTGAGCACAGGTAAACTGGCTTCTTCATGGACCAGATTTTAGCACTTTTCACATCTGACTGTGTTGTGTCTCCACAGACTCCTCTTCAAGGAAACCCCAAGATGGAAGCTCTTGCTCTGGAATCTACCTTTTTAGAAGAGCTTCTAGCTCGCTCCACACCCAATACCATCTCAAGGCAAGACGACCCCCGTTTACAGGCAAAGACCAGCAGCTATGACCCAGTGTGGGTGTGCCCGCTGCTCTGTGTCCTTTGGAGTGAGTGGCCTACGGAGGGTCAGGCCTGCAGGGGACACCGGGGCCATCTGTGTGAGACTGCGCTGCAGAAGGGCAGTGCTCCTTTTCAGACGGGAGCCTGGAGAGGGGCCTGCTCCATGCAGGCCTCCTGCGCATCTGGAGCTCCTCCGGCCCTGCTGCCAGGACCTGACCCAGTGGGGCTTCTTGACAATAGGGCGGCCGCCTGCCCCCATGGCGCGATGTGGCCCCCAAGTGTGTCACAGTCACTGTCAATGTCCCCAGCTGTGCCTTCGGGAGCAGCCAGACTGGGCCAGGGGTTCTTGGAGAGTCTAGCTTGTTGAAAGATTGGGTCGTCCAGATCCAGCTCGGCCACCGCAATGGTCTCTGAGCCCCTTTTCTTGGCTACTCAGCTGTGAAGGGGCCGGGGAAGAGCAGACAAGGTTGTCCCGCAGGGTCTCCTTGGTTCTCTGGCCACCGGTGGGGGGATGACAGTGCCCCCCATGCCCCACCAGACCCTCTGCTGTGGAGTTTCAGATGGAGAGTGTGGGACTCCCGCCGCCCCGAGCTCACTGCCCTCAGCTTCCCACGTGCTCTGGGGGGAGGGGGGCGTTCCCACATGCTCTGGGGGGCGTTCCCCCGTGCTCTCGGGGGTCGGGCATTCCCCCGTGCTCTGGGGGGGCGTTCCCACGTGCTTTCGGAGGGGGGAGGGGGCGTTCCCACGTGCTCTGGGGAGGGGGGCGTTCCCCGTGCTCTACGGACCCGGCTCAGACCCGTCCCTTGACCCGGAGGTGGTCACCTTACCTGGGGCCGAGTGTCCGTCACTTCCTAGAACCCGCATCATGAGGACTGTGTGCTTGGAGACAAGGGGATTGACTCATCACTGGCATCCCTCGGGACTGAGAGCCCTTCAGTGTGTCGTTTTGCGGTATACACGGATTCCATCCGTAAGCCTCTTCTTTATGGCCCCTGAAAAGTACATCATCGACCAAGACCTCCCGTCTGAAAGATTACACTTCCTAAGCTCTTAAAACCCAACGAACAGAACCGCTTGGGTACCCTGTAGAGTTAAATTAAGAAGGAAGCCCCATCCCTGAAAGCCTCCCTTTCCTTGAACTTCAGCGCTGACCCGTTCGCAGCCGCGCCGTCGGGGCTGGACTCAGGCTGGCCACAGAGCAGGCCCGGGGGGCGCCTCCTCGCGCACAGATCCCACGTGAAGGCAGACCCGCGGGCCCCGGGCAGGCGCCAGGCCCTGGGGGACAGCGGCCTCCCCTCCCGCCCTGACCGTGGGCGCGAGCTGCCCGTCCTGTGCGGACGGAGGCCAGGTCCCCGCCGGCGCGCCCACCACACCCGCCAGCGCTGAAGTCCCTCCCGGACTCCAGCGCCAGGGCCAGGGCAGGTGTGCTGAGGCTGCTCCGGGCTCCGCACCTGCTTCCGGGGGGTCCCCCACCCACCCCTCCCCGGAGACTCGGCGCCCGCCTTCCCCTCCTTCCTGCCCAGAGTCTCCGAGAGCCCCGAGCTCGGGTCAGAGCAGAGCAGGCTGGGCGCGCGCCGCCGAGCGAGGGCTGACCGCTGGGAGAGCCATCAGCCGCGCCGTGTGAGGACGAACCCAGCAGTAAATTAATTAATCATCATTTTATGCCTCATCAAGCACTTTGCTGAAGCTCTCAACAGGGGCCTCTCGATGAGCCAATGGGAAGCAGACTGTTTTGTTTAGCAGGGTGAGACTTCCATAAACAGGGGAGGTTTTGACAAGCTAATAAATATGTCATCCGTCTCTGCCACGGGCAGCGACCGCCCCACCTGCAAAGTGGTGGGGCTCTGCCCGGCCTGGCGGGCCGTGAGTGATGGCAGAGACGTGCCCGTGGAGGAGGCAGTCGGGGGGAGCAGGAAGCGGGGGGAAGCTCCCAAAAGTTCCTGCAGGTTTTTCGGGAGGAATGCCAGAACCTTCCGGGACTCCCTGAGGGTCCGCACCGCAGGAGCGCAAGTCCTGCCGCGCGTCCTTCCAGCGCCCCTTCCACATTCATCATGCAGGATGCAGGCTGCTACGGGCTCCCCCACAAGTTCCCCCATTTGGGGACTGGAGCATGTTTTAAGAATGCCCAGGCAAGACGCTCCGGAGAAATCGACCTACTGGCGAGATGCCTCCTCACCAACTTTGAAATACAACATGGAAGCTGCTTGGGAAAGAAGCTTCAAGCTAGCCTCATCTCATCTCTGTTGAAACCACACCCCGGTGTAGAAACCACCTTTCTGTAGGGAAACAGGTCCTTGTAAATCTAAAGAAAAGTTGATATTTGAATGATAATTCCAGTGCCTTGATCATATGCTTTGCTTTATGTTTGTAAAGCAAAATGCAAACTCTGATACAATGTTGGAATAGGATCCAGCAGGACCAAAGAAATACAAACCCTAAATGATACAAACACAAATTCTGCACAGATCTCGGATTTGTCAATGACTCCAAACCAGTTTTTTTAAAGTGAGTTTAAAATGTCCACGTGTACGGTTTCTGAACTTCACCGGAGGCCTAACGGGTGGGGCCCACAGGAAGCCCATCTCCATAGTGTCCTTTCTTTTCAGGATCACACGGGACAACCGGGAACCACGAAGCCCCAGTGAGACCTTCCCTGTGCGGCCCTCCGCACCTGCCACGTTGGTTTCCTCTAGGAGTCAACAGACCATCGCGTAAAAGCATTAGGCACACTCCGACCCATCTAACTTGTGTTTTAGACTCCACTTGGGGTTCCAAACCCCAAAGAATGAAAGGGCATTGACCTGGAATTTATGCAGAAGGCCCTCGAGCTCAGACCCACAGACATTCACATGGAGAGACTACTCCCCAGTGCACCCCAGGTTGAGAGAATTACTGGGACCTTCCCATTTGCTCTCCCAACCTCCTGCACCCACTTTCCAGGTGTGAGGGGGCTCTCTGGATTCTGAACCTGGGCCTGGACTTCAGTCATACCCAGCCACACTCGGATAGGGGCCAGCAGTGCAGGTGGCCTTGACTTGGCTGTCCCCTGGATGACGTCTGTTCCGATTCCCTCACAGTGGCTGGTGGAAGGCGATCACCGTATCCATGCTGACATAAGGCAGGTCAGCATGAGCTCCCCCAGCTCTCCCCGACTCCAAATCACCATCAGGCTGCAAGGAGATGGCACCATTTTCCTCTAAAAGATAACAAGATCAGAGACCTTAGAAACGCTGAACAGCCTTAACAGATCTGCATTCTATCCATCATATCTGGAACACGCACCATTCTTTGTGTGAGTTTATGGTGTAGACAAATCTATGAGACAGCTTTTAAGATTAGGGATGAACTTGCTCACTTCTGCACATTATGCAACACAGCGTTCCCTCCATGACATTCTTCCATCACCTATATGACACTTCACGATCAGTGTCATATTCCAGGATAGGCTCTCGGGTCCAGGAGCAGAGGCCGAGCCTGTCTCTGCCTGCAGGCCACGCGGTGCTCAGGGTAGGATGCCCAGCACATGGCAGACACGGCACAGAACTGCATTACATAGAGGCTCTGGAAGGACTGAGATGACAAAGGCCAATGACCTCAGAGGTGATTTCTTTAAATGTTGCCTTTTTGTTTCTAATTTTCTTATTTTTGAAATCTGGTTCAGGAGGGAAAAAAAAGGAGTAAGGAAGAAGAGAGGGAGGGAGGTCAAGGTTAAAGACAGGGACTCTCTCGTGCAATTTCATCCTTGCTTCACCTGGTTCTTTTGCTGGAAGCAATGAGGACATTCACCCAGGAAGGTAGCATTTCCCATGGATGCTGTTCTACGGGTGTTCCTGAGATAGCGGTAGGAATGCCAAGCTCACGGCTCTGGGGGTTGGACCCTGGTAAGTTTAGAACACTGTGCTTGTCCTGTCTCCTCTTTGGCTTCACGAGCAAATGAGCACATTAAAGACTAGAGTCTTCTTGTAGTGACCAGTTTAATTTACCCTCATTTCTCAAATGTGTTAACCATGGAGTCCTTCCTGGAGGAGAGGCTCAGGGAGGTCTGACCACACACATCTGCTCGGCCGCGTGCCGTGGTGCCCCGTGCACACGTTCCTCCTTAGGTGTCAAGGACCCCATAGCTGAGGACCGTCTCCCCTCCACCGCTGTGCATACAGCCCCTGGGGGTCCAGTCTTCCTAGCGTCTTCGTAAAGGACCGTACCTGTTCTGTTATGCACATACCCCTGTCTTTTCGTTTATTTTTAAAATCTTTTGTTTATTTTAAAATGCATTTGTAATGGGAATGATGTTGCCCCAAAGTGGGGCAGAAACTGGTTTTCAGGGGGCAAAACACTCTCTTTTTATATATAAAATACAGATATACTTGCAACACATCAACAGATATATTGTGTGCCTTCAGCATTAAAATTTATGTAGGTGGGAAAAGGCTCATTAAGGGAATGATAATGAAAAATGAAAATGAGAATCATTGCTCTATTTGATTTATCAAATTATGAAGAAAGTATATTTGAGTCTCCCATTGTAATTCTATCCTGTATTATTGGTGTGTACACACACACACACACACACACACACACACTTTTATATTTAGCTCCTATATTGTTTGTTGAAAATAATTTTAACAATTCCATCACTTCTGGGACGCCTGGGTGGTTAAGCGTCTGACTCCTGATTTCAGCTCAGGTCATGATCTCAGGTCATGAGATCGAGCCCAACGATAGGCTCTACGCTGAGCGTGCAGCCTGCTTAAGATTCTCTTTCCCTCTGCCCCTCCCCACAGCTCTAAAAAAAATTGAATGCTGTAAATTCCTCCCTGGATGCACATTTATCAGCATACAACATTGTTGTTCACACGGTCTGGGCTGTTGTATTTTGCATTTGGTAGTAGTATTTTTACTTTTGCTTTGATTTGGTTTTATTTCACTGGTAGGTACTGGCCCATATCTTTCTCTTCTCTCTCTCTCTTTTTTTTTTTACCTCTTTTCTTAAAATGTTTTATTTAAATTCAATGTAGTTAACATATAGTGTATTATTAGTTTCAGAAGTAGAGTTCAGTGATTCATCTGTTGCATATAACACCCAGTACTTGATATCAAGTGCCCTCCTTAATGCCCATCACCCAGTTACTCCATCTCCCCACCCACCTCCCCTCCAGCAATCCTGTTTGTTTCCTAAAGTTAAGTCTCTGTCATGGTTTGCCTCCCTCTCTGATTTCATCTTATTTTATTTTTCCCTCCCTTCCCCCATGATCCTCTGTTTTGTTTCTAAATTTCCACATATGAGTGAGATCATATGATAATTGTCTTTCTCTGATTGACGTATTTCACTTAGCATAATACCCTCCAGTTCCATCCACGTCATTGCAAATGGCAAAATTCCATTTTTTTTTGGCTGAATAATATTCCATTGTGTATATATACCACACCTTCATCTTGTCATTCATCTGTAGATGGACATCTCGGCTCTTTCCATAGTTTGGCTATTGTGGACATTGCTGCTGTGAACATTGGGGCGCAGGTGCCCCTTTGGATCACTATGTTTGTATCTTTGGGTAAATCCCTAGTAGTGCAAATGCTGGGTGGTAGAACAGTATGGAGGTTCCTTAAAAAGTTCAAAATAGAACTACCCATATCTTTATTTTCAATCTTCCCTTGTCACTTGGAGGACTTTCTTGAAAAGAACAGAGCTGGATTTTGCTAACAATCTGACCCCCGCCCTTCCTGAATTTGGAGGTAGCTGTTGAGCCCACTGGCAATGAGTGTGATAGCTGATGGGATGGTCTTTACCCATCCCAGGCCATACCTCCGACCTGCAGCCCGAAGCTCCGCTGCTGCTATTCTGTCTCCCTTTTTGCTGTCTTGGCAGAGTTCCCATTCATTCTGTAGCCATACTGCAACAACCAACCATGAGTTTATAGCCCCCCAAGAGAGGGAAGCCCACACCTGCTTAACTTGCCTGCTCTCTCCTTGCTGCCATCTAAGTGAGTCATTTAGAAAGGTTTTACTTCCCCAAATCCATCCATCTTCCACATTCCTGGTTCTGCTGAGACAATGTAAAATTTAATTTCACTCCATAATTTGTTTTACCATGAAGTTTGTATTTTCCCAGCATTCTTAGCTGACGTGTGTGTTACAAACGCCCTGCCCGGACCACCATGCCCTCCGATGCCATTGCATACGGGGCGGATTGTGAGCCACTCTCCCCCCACCTCTGTGTCTTTTCCTATCTTGAAATTCCTAATTCAGTTGTCATTCGGCCAATGATTTCTTGATTATTTCCTTACGCAGCAAACATAGTGATGTTCTCTTAATATTCTCACACGTTCGAATTCGTTTTCATTTGTCCTGAAAGATGAACAATATCTTGGCTGAGGATACAAAATTCTTACTCGCCATCCTCTGCCTCCAGCCTCCGGTTCTGCGGGCGAGAAGTCTGAGGCTGCCGGCATGCCTTTCCCCTGTAAGTCCTTGCAACTTTTGTCTCGAAATTCCTATAGACTTTTGAGGATACAATTAAAATCCACCTTCCATGTTATCCAGCATTCTCATGTAGGAAAATTTACTTTTTATAAATGAAAGCACAGCTCTGCAATGATACATATCCAGAGATGCTTGTAGAGACCCAACTCAAGTGTTAAGCAGTAATGTCGTATAGATATTACGAATTTTAAGGCAGCCTTGTTAAAAACAATCTCAAGTCTGTACATATTGGCATGGGCATAATTTGTGTGAAAAAAGGAGGATTTTTGGAGTCGCGCATTTATATTCTGGTTACGGGAGAAAAGCACCTCCACTGGTGAAGACGCCCCCACGTTGAGACGAGTAGGCAGGAGGTCTGACAGGTGGGCATCGGAGGCTGCTGGTGGGGGCCTGGGTGGGGGTGGGGAAGCTGAAAGATTCGTTTTCCTGTCTTTGAGCAGTTTCAGTTATTACCATGAAGACTTCTGTTTGTGCGACTTCAAAAATCAAGCAAAATAAATCTAGAAGCAAATAAAATACAGTGTAATCAAGCGACTCACCATCTGAAAACCATCGTTGGGCCCCAGGCATAGAATTCGATCGGAACACACACGGCATGTCGTGCAAGGCCCTCAGCATCTGGCTTCTAGCTGCCTCCCCAGCGGCACCCACAGCAGCTCACGCGCCTGCCACGGTGGCCCAGCTGACCACCAGGCCCAGTCCTCTCTACCTGTGCCTTTGCTCGCTCCAGCCCTTCACCTGGAGAAGCCAACCCTTCCTCCCGCTGAAGCACTCACCTTCTTCTCAGACTATGTTGACACCCTGGCTTGCCTTCTGTCTCCTCGGAAAACACAGAAATGTGTATCCAAGAGCTCCCTTTGACGATTCAGCCCAGACCAGCTTGTGTCTCCTTAGACACAGCTATCTCCACATTATATTTTATATAAAGTTTCATAGTCGAATACTTGCTTCCCCAAATATGTTAGAAGTGCATGAAGGTAGAGGGACTGTCCTTAAAAATATCATACACATAATAATGCATCACCGGTAATCAATAGATAGATTGATTCATAGTTATTTGATGATTTGCTAGAAAGCTGGACGAGGTAGCGGCGTCTTATTTCTGCCTGCAGAGCTTTCCTGGAACATGACGCATGTGCTATTTTACTGAGTAGGATTCAGCAAGTATCACCACTGGTTAATCTGTTTTACATTCTCAGCTCTAAAATATACTTATCAATAACATTTAAGTAGGCACATTTGGGATCAACTATTAAAACACTAGCATATTAAAAACACAGATATATAGATAGAGAGAGAGATTTGGATCTTCAGATAAATTTTTATTGCAAGGAGAAACAAAACTGCAACATAGTAAAGTATTCCCAAGTGATGAGTTCTTCACTTACTGCCTAGGCATAAAATTGGTCAATGTCTCTTCCTTTTCTTACTTATAACTTGGAAAACTTATGTTGAATCCTCCCATTTAAAATCAAGGAAAGCAAAAATATCAGCAATATGTAAACAAACTAGTGAGCAAAGAACGAAGAACCAAAAATAGTATCTTCCCTGAAATTCTTTGTACTGTGCAATGGGCACTTGGTTTTCAAGACGAACGGACAATTTCAGTCATCTTTAACTTATCTGACTTCAGCCTCAATCAGTGTTATTCTGTAGCACAACTTTCTTATTCTTAATTTTGCCTATGGCCTCTGTGTCTGATGGCTATAGACTATCTTCGAGTACTTTCTTTTTATGAAGGGTATGCAGGTGGCACACTTTCTGAGGCTTTCCACTTAGGGCATTTTCCAACGTGAAAGGCAACTTGTAAGAGAAGGAAGTTTTAGAAGAGCAAGTAGTTTTGCTCCTGTGTCAAGTAGCTTCATCATCTCCCGTCAGCTGGGATGACTCAATGGAAGTATACAGCTAACTCAACTTCCTACTCTCTTTCTCATAAATGCTTGCAGATAGAGTTTTAAATCTTTGGACTTCAAAAAAAAAAAAGAAAAATCACGGGAGTCTATGTAGGCGTGGATGTTTCTACATGGGCTGCTTTCACTATTTTGCCTAGAACACTGAAAGCCATGGAGTCTGTGTGACTTTCTCTTTCCATTTCAAAAAGTTTTTCTTTTTTTTTTTATTGTGGTCTTAATTGCTAACGCTTTTTAAAAAATTTCTTTCCTTAAGAAAGCTCAGGCCTTTAGGTTGGACTCTGCTGTCCAGATATATTATGTTCTTTATTTTGTATTACCTTATTCTCATCCATTTCTCTACCTTCTTACAGACATTCTCAAATCTGTCTTTTGGAATAATGATTTAATGTTTCATGGTGGAAAACTCCTTCTGGTTTTATCAAATGCAGTAGATGTCAAAATTTTAATATTTTAATATTTTTAACTCATCTGCTTCTCTTTTTTTAATTTTAATTATTTTAAAAGATTTTATTTATTTATTTGACAGAGAGAGAGTTAGCAAGAGCAGAAACAAGCAGGGGGAGTGGGAAAGGGAGAAGCAGGCTTCCCGCTGAGCAGGGAGTCCGATGTGGGGCTCGATCCTAGGACCCCGGGATCATGACCTGAGCCGAAGGCAGACGTTTAACCAACTGCGCCACCCAGGCGCCCCTCGTCTGCTTCTCTTAATGCCAATCTTAA
>NC_138375.1:1600284-1623170 GCF_054177405.1 Leptonychotes weddellii
CAACTGAGCCACCCAGGCACCCCTGCACCCCGATGTTTATAGCAGCAATGTCCACAATAGCCAAACTGTGGAAAGAGCCAAGATGTCCATCAACAGATGAATGGATAAAGAAGATGTGGTGTATATATATATATATATATAATGAAATATTACTCAGCCATCAAAAAGGATGAACTCTTACCATTTGCAATGATGTGGATGGAACTAGAGGATTTTATGCTGAGTGAAATAAGTCAGTCAGAGGAAGAAAATTATCATATGATCTCACTCATATGTGGAATTTAAGAAACAAAACAGGATCATAGGGGAAGGGAGGGAAAAATAAAATGAGATAAAATCAGAGAGGTAGACAAACCATAAGAGACTCTTAACTCTAGGAAACCAGCTGTGGGTTGCTGGAGGGGAAGTGGGTGGGGGGATGGGTAACTGGGGGATGGGCATTAAGGAGAGCCCTTGATGTAATGAGCACTGGACATTATATACAACTGATAAAGCACTAAACTCTACCTCTGAAATGAATAACACACTATATGTTAATTAACTGAATTTAAATTTTAAAAAAAAATTAAAAATTTTAAAAATGAGAGAGAGAAAAGAAAGAATATTAAGAGGCAATCTGGGCAACCTCTGGGGTCCCCTCCCTCTCTGGGAGCTTTGTAATCCATCATTCAATAAACTTTACTATCACTCAATAAACCTTGTTTTGTGGCCTACCAAAAAAAAAAGAAAAATAGGGACACCTCAGGTGGCTCAGTCAGTTAAATGTCTGCCTTCAGCTCAGGTCATGATCCTGGGGTCCTGGGATCGAGCCCCGCATTGGGCCCCCTGCTCAGCAGGGAGTCTGCTTCTCCCTCACCCTCTCCCTCTGTCCCTACACCCCTCCACTCATGCTCTCTTTCTCTCTCTCAAATAAATAAATAAAACCTTTAAAAAGAGGCAATCTAACATTTTTTTCTAATTCGTGTAATAGAATATTCTGTGCTCTCTTTCCCTTGAAGCCATTCATGTGGAAGCCCGAGGAGGTTTATCCAAACCTAATCTTTAGAGTGTCTTTCCAGCCCTCATCTCCATCCACCTGCCTATGTGGCTCTTCTTTGCACGGTGTTAGAGCCCCCGGGCAGGTAGAGGGTGAGCCAAAGAGAGGATGTAGAAGATGGAATTTGGGCTTCTTCAAAATGGTATGACTAATCAGTTTTTTGCTTCATAACTTTCCCAGGTTTCTTGGCCTAGACTAGAAGAGGAAGGGGCACGGTGCCTTCTTAGGTTCATTTGGAGTGGTGCATTTGTTGTACGTGGAGACAGGAAGGCAGCAAAATGCTTAGATTGTTTTTAGTTGACATTTCTCCAAGAGCCAGTATGAGCTTTCTTCACATTCTGTATCTTCCCTAATATTCTGATGACAAATTGGGGAGCGGTGAATCAGTCTCACTGAATCTTGGTCTTTCCCCCAGACTTATTTGTATGATTCTTTGTAACTCACACTAAACTATTTTCCAAAATTCTAACCACTTCCAAAAGAGACCACAGCATGCTTTCGGGCATCTGCTCTTGGACATCCTTTGGTTGCCCCCTAGTCGTGGGCTGCCACTGTCCTGTGAAGGTCCTCCTGATGTCCATGTACTCCTGCTCACTAGCCTCCCAGTCCTTGCCTTTCATCCAGCACAAGCAAGAATGTATCAAGGAAGAATAAAAGGAACCACTCGATATTAGAAGTTCTTTTTCTAGGACTACTCTTCCTGGGCGCTAAGCCACTGAGAGTGAACGTTGCGGAGCTCCCTCAGTGGGCCGGGAGTCCCCTGCTCCAGCCTCCACCTGTGTCCAACCAACAGCCTGAGCTGGCTGCCTCTCGGACTGCTCAGTATCCACGCAGAGGCTGTAGACTTCCCTGCAAGACACAGATAATAATGGCCCCCGATGAACAAAGGCTGTCCTGTCTTTCCCACCGATGCTGATGAGGCTCAAGAATTTTACCTGAGGTTGTTGAAAACCAGTAGGTGTTGGTCAGGATAGAAGGATGAATTCACCATGAAATCATTGTTCAAATATTAACTCTCTTTGGGTTCTCCTTAATTATATGACCAGCCTATGGCTAGGTTTCTTCGAAATGTCTAAAATGTTTCCCTTTGTGTGTACGGGTTAGTCCTCCCAAGGAGTATTGGCCACCATGGCTCCACGGTGCCATGGAATCCTATGGCCACCATGGCAAGCACAGTGCCATGTCTACATGGAAGGTGGACCCATTGTTCTGTGTCCCCATGGATAGTCAAGTCCCCCCCCCCACCAAATGGTAGGTGGACATTTGCACCTGAACCTTTGCTCCTGAGAGGTCTCATGAGAAACGCACGAAGACGTGATTGGGAAGCTAACCTACGAACTTGATGCAGTGAAGCCTTGAGGACTGTTTCAAACAGAAATGCAAAAGGATTTCAGCACAGGTTTATGAAGCTTGCTGATGTGGCAGTTGAATTGTGAAACACACCAGTAATTATACCAAGCGGAATAGTCCAGGATGCAGCAGGAGGTGATGGAATTGCAGCTCTTGGCCCTAACCTTCGCCGATTAAAGAACCAGGTTCTGTCTCTCATTCATTCAGGCCACGTGTGAGTGGATGCGGGGGCTCTCAGTGGCCCAGGCTGACAGGGGCACCACCACGATACGGGCTCCCGTCGGGGCCAGGAAGGCAGACATGGCATATCACGCAGGAGCAACTCACCCACTTCCACTCGAGGCTCAGTGGCCAGTACCAGTCCCCGTACCCACCTGACCTCAGTGCGGCAGGGGAGTGGAGTCCCACGTGTGTCCTTAAGGAGAACAGTCCAATGGTTACAAGAGCAACCAAATCACAAGGCTTGGTAGAATTAACTCCATTGTCAAAAAAGATAAATATGGGACATAAAGAAATCACAAAGGGCAAAGAATGTGCAGAGAATGTCTGCACATCAGAATAAAGGCAATAAAATAAAGGGACCTCATTTTCAAAACAGAGTATCTATCTTACTCCCCTTTTTTTAATTCAGTTTATTGCAACTTTTTTATTCAGTGCTACTTGATAGTAACCTATGGTTTTAGGCACCTAATCATGTCCTTTTAATTAATTAAATATAAAGTTCGGTGAGAAACTTTTTTGCAAATCGTGATTTTCCAAAAGTTGCATTCCGAAACCAGGTTCATAGATGCTCCGTCCCTGTCCCCACCCTTCATGCGATGTGCTTTTCTAAACACAACCTAAGAAACCCTAGTATACTTTAAGTACAGGATTTAAGTGGTGTGCAGTAGAATCTGTTATCCTACTAGTTAGTTGGGATATCAAATTAATAGGATATGATAAGTAATTTGTGTTCTACAAAGATTTTATTTTAAGGAGCTATTGCTTTCATGTGATATAATTAGATCCATATTGTATTTAAATATGTGTAGGGACAAGCCAATACGTTATTGGGGAAAAAAAAAAACAACACAACAATCATAGACCATGTTTCCAGCACATGAACCAAGAGAACATCTGAGATGTGAATGTTCACCATAAGCTGACCCAACAGTTAATACCACTGCATCTAAAAATGGTTTTACACGTGGGGGTGGGAAGAAGAGGGAAGGATATTTTCAGGCTAGGACAACCGACAAGTGCCTGGATTCATAGGGGCATGTTTTCTGGCTTTGATGGTAGATTACGTCACTGAGAAAACAGGGAACTTCGAGGAATTAAGTGCTCCATTGTCTTAGAGATGACTGCTTATGTTCACCAAAGCCTCCGGGCCTTCTTAGTCACACTAGGTGATTTTTAAGAGAATAAAGCCACCTTTTATGATTCTGTAGAAAATTGAGAGGGGGCGTCTCCTCTTTTTTTAATAGTTTAAGCCACAAAATTGAAGAATCTACGCTCAGCGGTAATCACTCCTTAAGCAAAAACTCTCCCTCTGAAAGCAGATGAAAGAAGACAACAACAACAGAACTTTGCTTCAATTTTCTGGACAGAGTGAGAAAAATGTGCCTTTAAACAAGGTTGAAAAAGAGGACTTAAACAGATAATACAACAGAGGACACGTTCTAGAAAAAGTGCCTGTCTGGGGAAGAAGTGGGAAGGCCATCCCTTGTTCACCCTGCAGCTCGGAGGGAGAGGGATGGTGCTGAGCGCCGTCTGGGAATCTGCAAGAGGACCTGGGATATCCTTCTTGTGAGCTGCTGAAGGTTTGAGGAGAGTGAGTACGGAAGACCCATTACTGCAAACAAATGTCACACAAGGCAAGGAGCCTCAATAGACGTGCTTTGATTCTTGGCCTGGGAGGATGTTTCATCGAGGTAGAATTCAGAGGGTGTGAGTCTATGCAAACAAGACCTGTTGGAAGCCGTTGGCAAAGGTTGCGCCAACTGCAGCCCACGCTTTACCAGCCTTCCTGGGGCTCATCATCACCCCCCGTGCGCTGCTAGCTGCCGGGAACTTTCCCAACCCCTGAGCCTCTGACTCATTTCCTTTTTGAAGCTCATCTTTCTGTTTATGTCAATTTAAGATGAAGCGTTTTAGTTCTCGACCCCACCAAGTAACGTGGAAGAACGTTCACTTGCATGCTTCAGTTCTCCCTCTCACTGCCTTTGAAAATTGCCCGCAACACTCACTTAAGGAGCATTTGGTTTATTTCCCAAGGAGAAGGGGAGTTATTCTAGTCCCCTGAGAAGACCGCCGAAACAGGCAGTGTAGTGGACGGACAGCGTGCCTTACACTGCCCCATGCTGTTCAACATCCAGAGCCAGCCCAGAGGCGGGCGCACATCCCACCATCATGCTCAGGTGGATAAGGCGATAAGGAGACTGGGGCATCAAACCGAGTCCAGAGCAGTGGTGGGGGTGCTTACGTACTTTCGTACAGCTTGATGAAGCAGAGAGTGAGACAAGGCCGGGCCCGAATAGGACTCAACTGGGTTCCCTCTTCTGCCGCGTGAGGCAGGGGAGAGGGACCCAGGGGCATTTCCCGTCTGTCCGTCTGTGTGATGTCTTCTTCCTGAAAGGCTGCCAGGGGAGCAGGGTGTCTGTGAGGGCACAGGGAGAAGCTTCCTCTTATCCACACACAACAGCTATAATGTTCATTGAACACCTGTGGTTTCAAGTGAACCCTGCGTGTAAATAAAATTATCTAATTGTTCTGTGTTTCACCGAAGATTATTCCAAAGTGTCTGAAATCCAACATGGCACTCTCGTCTTCAAGTAAAAGTTGAATCTGAATTTGCTTGTTTTGGCTCACTTATTGTAGGGTCTTTGGGGCTATTTCATAAAATTTCTTGTGCAAAGAGAGAAACTACCACTTCTGAGAATTTAGGGACTCTCACCCCCTGTTCTAGATGCTTCTACAAAGAACTTCTCGTTGAAGGCTCCAAAAACCCTGGAGAGGGCATTATGCTTTTCTATTTTGGGGGTGAGTAAAACTGAACAGCAGGGAGGTGGGGCCTCTCCCAGGGCCGCTTGGCAGCGCTGGGCCCTCCTGAGGGCCTCTGGTCCACTGGCCATGGGTGCCCCATGGCCCCTTCCTGGGCTCTCTGCTGGGCTCTCCATCCGAGTGTCCTTCAGTCCTCCGAGGCTTCCATAGAATTACCTGAGACCCCCAAAGTGATGAGCGCCCCCCACCTAGGCTGAGACAAAGATGCCATCCTCTGGGCCTCAGCAAGCAGGATTCCTCACATGAAATGACTCACATGGAAGGCAGATGGAAGAAAAAATGAACTGATTTATTGGACTAAAATTCCATTTCCCTCTGCTTCATTGATTTTGTACTTGTTATAATTATGGAAAATTCTTTTAAACAGCCTGTAAAAAGATGCTCTTTCATCTGAGTGGGACAGGGTCCTACTTGGAAGCTGCTGGTGATCAGCTGTTTTGCTCGGCGGCCCCACCCACTGCCCCAGAGAGGCGGAGGGCCCCGTGCTGCTCCCCACAAACGAGGAAGGCACGCACTCTCTGTGTGCCGGGGTCCCAGTGACTGTGGCTGGGCCAGCTCAAGACTGCCAAATGTAGCAATCCTTGCTCAGGCATGGCTTCTCCTGGTCATAGCCACATCTTAGTTGATGGAAAGAAAAGAAGGGAAAGGAAAAGAAAGGAATGGAAAGGAAAGGAAAGGAAAGGAAAGGAAAGGAAAGGAAAGGAAAGGAAAGGAAAGGCAGAAAGAGAGAAAGAGGGAGGGAGAGAGGGAGAGAGAGAGAGAGAAAGAAAGAAGGAAGGAAGGAAGGAAGGAAGGAAGCCACCCATTAAACGCGATCTGATGGTTCTGGAGTTTCAGCAAAGCAGCTAACAGCTCCAAATGAAGGAAGGTGCACGGCTCTCTCCCGCCCATGAGCACGGAGCATGCTAGTTACCGCTCCTTACGAACAGGGCCCGGAGATTACATATTTCCAATAAGCCCGAGGTCATCACCAAACTACCATGAGACGTGAAATGCGTGGCCTCCCCAATAACGGGGCTAATGACGAAGCGGCAGGGGCTGAGGGAGGAGAAGGAGCGGGATATGAGAAATGCGCGGGTCAGCACGGGGCCCCCAGCTCCAGTGGGCGGGCTGCCTGCGCTCATCTGTTATCCCAACGTCCTCCTGGGGAACACTACGTGGAACCCGATTCTAAAGGAGGGAAGTCACCCACCAGTTCACTGAGTGGTTTGAATTCGCAGGTGCCTTCCCGGGCCGGCCCTCTGTCTTCCCGGGGATGGCAGCCCTGGTGGGGACTCAGGCCTCACCTTGCTCACCGGCCCGGGCGGGAGGGCAGCTGGGCAGGCTGGCTTCTCACCGACCATCTGTGCCTCACTCAAGGGCTGCCCGGTCAGAATTAACTGTTCCCTAGCATGTTATTAGTGGAAACACTCCGTTTGCTCTTAGGGTGAAGTTCCTGCTTGATGAACTGTGCTCCTTGCTCTAAGCCCCCCTCCAGGCATTCCTCCCCGGCGATAGCATCAAGCCAGGTGCCGCCACAGTGTGAAAAACTGCAAATCTTAACCTGTCACCGCAGGGAGGGGAGGAAAAGGGTGAAACAGGTTTGTGGAAGAACGTTTCCCAGGTGCTATTTTGCAAGTGGAGAGCTAACTGAGGGTTCTGCAGTAATAGGTGCGGGAGATAAAGATCGTGTAAGCACGGCCTTGGGGCAGGGGGGCCGGGCAGCCCAGAGCCTGGCCCTGCACAGACCGCACCAGGCCCCACACTGGAAGCGTGTGAACCACCGTCTCCTCCCCCCCCTCCCCCCCCCCAGGAAACACAGCTCCCAGGGCCTGAAACTCAGGGAGCGGGTCATTTTCTGTGCTGTACCAAGATCAAATCCAGCAAGTCCACTAAATGAGGACCTGGAGGAGCTAGAATTACTCCTAGGACTTCTCATTTTGGCGCACCCCAAGTTAGCTCCTAAATGGGCATGAGACCCGTCCCGCTGCAATGTTAAGGCTAATAATTCTTTCTGGAATATGTAAAAGGAGAGGAAAGCTTTCCCATGGTGGCATCCTGGAAGCTGAGAAAAGAATTTAACTGGCGGCCTCCCCTCGGCTCTCCCCTCACCGCCCTGGGCCGCGCACCCGGCCCCGAACATAATTGGATTCCAGGGCGAGGGTGGGAGAGGAGCGATAAAGCCGGTCAGAATTTCCACACAAAAGCGCACAGCCCATTTACATTTTCATTGGTTTCCCAAGAAGAAAATATGGAGCCAGTGGAGTTTTTCTAATTTTTGCCATCATTGAAAAATTAGCATTTGCCCGAGTAAAGGCCATTGTGCTTATGTCCATGATATTGGCCCTAACTTAGAAGGAGTCTGGAGCACCAGAAAAATAAAAAAAGAAAAAAAAAGAAAAGAAAAGAAAGGAGGATAATGTTTCCATTTTCTCCTTTATATTCCATAACCTGGTTTTAACTGCATTTGCTTGGGGATTTTTTTCTTATGAAAATAGCATTATGTGTGACATTCAGGCTTCCATAAACATGATTAAAACCACAGTGTCTTTGATGATATGTATTCGGCATCTATAAATAACATCAGTATAAATAAATTCCAAAGCAACGATGGGCAGAAATAAGTTGTGTCAGATTTCATTCACTGTTTAGCTAAATTGCTTTTCTGTTTTACCATTTGTAAATTAAGGAGCAAATCATTACCTGTGTAAGCAGGAGTGGAGCCCCCGGACCCTTGACCGACAAGAGGGGCTTGCGCGCCGGCAAGAGGGCGCTGGCCCTTGGCCCCGGGCTGGGGCTCGGGCTGGCTGGGGCTCTGCAGCGGGGAGAAGCCTGTGATCATCAGATGCCTCTGGTCCCCGCCTTCCCTTTCATGCTGCCCGGGGATTCAGGGCCGAGCTATCAAACGGATGTCTCCGTGTCCGCTCTTGTTACGCAGGGTGCTTGCTCCTGAAAATAGTGCTGAGAAGTTTGGATTTATTTATTTTTTTGGTAGTAGTTGAATCTTGTCTTCTTGTTGTTACTCTCCTGCTCTGAACAGCGGAGTGCTGGATGCAGGCAAAGGCCTTTTTCACAAAAATCAGCATGTGTTTGGAGTGAGTCCTAACAGGGCACAGTTTAGGGGGAAGAACAGAGAGAAAACTGCATGACCGGCCTCCCAAACTTTCCCGGGCAATCCCGGGCAACTGTAGGGCCAGGCCACCCCAGCCAGTAGCCGCTTAAGGTCTGCAACCAACCTACAGGGTCCTAGAGCTCTGTCCTCAAAAGAGCAGCATAAAAACCCACCGGTAAAGGGCCTCGACGACAAACGGGCTTCCTCCAGGAAAGAAGTCCATATGGTCAAGTGAACTACCACAGAAGACCCAAAGGGACCTGGGCAGCGTCGGGGACTCGCCCCAGCCTTGCGGGAATGCCCCGCTGGAGAGAAGTTTTCTCCGTGAACCAGGCCCAAGGGGGCGCGGAGTTTCCTCGTACCTGGATTGTGTCTGGGAGACAGTGGACCCATAAGCCCAGCTGTGCCGGGGTCCCCTCGGGCCCCCTCCAGGGAAGGGGGGCCTGGGCACCCCCCACGTCGGCCACCAAGCCCGGGCCCCTGGGTCCCCCCTGGCCCAGCCCCGCACAGGCAGTTGCTGGGGGGCAGTGGCCCAGGCATCCCCACACCCCGTCACTCCGGATGCATGGCTGTCCTGGATGTTCTTTGCTGTTTTCCTGAGACGGACCCCCTTCCTTTGTAACTTAATAAAGTCCATTTAAAAGGAGACTTAAGGGCGCCTGGGTGGCTCAGTCGGTTAAGCGACTGCCTTCGGCTCAGGTCATGATCCCAGAGTCCCTGGATCGAGTCCCGCATCGGGCTCCCGGCTCGGCAGGGAGCCTGCTTCTGCCTCTGACCCTCCCCCCTCTCATGTGCTCTCTCTCTCTCATTCTCTCTGTCTCAAATAAATAAATAAAAAAAAATCTTTAAAAAAAAAAATAAAAGGAGACTTAATGTCACTGTTGTAAGCAGTCATTTGCCTTTTTTTTTTTTAATACAAGTATACTTAAAGCAACACGATACCATCAAATCCTCAAATTAAAATGAACCATCGTTTACAAGGATTAGAAACCTCAACCATTTACGAAGTGATCCTCACTCAGGAAAGCCGGGTTCTCACAGAGAACAATGTAACTGTTCACGAGAAGTTGTAATCAAGGGCCACTGGGTCTGATGTCCCATTTAAGGAGGCACAGTCCTAAGCTAGCTAAACAGCGGGGGCTTTGTTTTGTTTGGGGCCGTGAAGCAGCCACGGAGGCTGGCTGCAGAGGGGGGCACAGTTGTACCCCTGCCCTCCCGCCCACCCGGGCGGCGGGCTCAGCCCTGCCTCTCCGTCGGCCCCCGGTGGAGCTCTCCCACCCTTGCCGGCCCAGGATTCCTGACCCCGAGCCCTACTTGGGTGTGGTTTCAGGGTTTGCACCCCCAGGAGACGGCACAGCCCACCCCTCTCCAACACTGCAAACACACCCTAACCAGGGAAACCCAGAACTTAAGTATTATATCTGCAGTCAGTCAGTAAATGTGTTTCTCTCCCTCTCCGTCCCCCACATTGCCCTTCTGAGATGGGAATGGATGTGACCATTTGGTCACCTCACCGTGCGGAAGGCCCTCGCCTGGCCTGCTGACCTCCACCCATAACCACATCTCACGCTGCAAACCTCAGCGAGCCCAACACGGAGGCCCCTGCAACACCAGTTCCCGGAGGGGCCACGTGACTGGACGCCGTTGAGCAAGGCTGGTCCAGCATGCATGTTTCAAAGTGTCATCCAAAGGAAATTAAAATGAAGGAACAGCAGAATCTTTGATTTGCTAACTTTCAATGGAGCCAAAATATTTACATTAAAAACAGATCATTTGGCCATGCTAACAAAGTCAGACCCTCAGAACATTTTTTTAACGGCCTAGGCATGCATAAACTTCTCCTAATTGGCTGGTGACCAGAAATTGTTGATAAGTGTGGCCAACCCCACCCCCGTTTGTAAAGAAAACCCAAAGCTTTGGCATTCCAGGCCTGAACCAGGAACCAGCGTGTGTTTGGCCTGGGCGGGCCCTTGAAGGCCAGGTGGGCAGGCCTGGAGTCTCACACTCCAAGTGGATGCCACCTTGAGTCCCTGGGACCTTCACTTGTATTCTGCTGTTGCAATAAGATGGACACGTGAGCACATTCTTGCTGCATCTTCTGAGTCACGAACTCAAGGAAAATACAGCTCTGCAGAGCATTATTCAGCCTCTTGTTACTGAAGTTCATTCCCACCAAAAATGACTGAATATAGGAAATGTTTGGCTATGTTTGTGAGTTAAGTTTTTAAACTTACTATCATTACACAGATATTTCCCTTCGATCTGATGATTAAATATTCCAAGAACGCCCCTCTGTGTGCATGTGAACCGCCTTTCACAGCAGCTTTTAGGTATGAAGCACCTTTCCAGTAAATAAAAACAGCAACGTTTTCCCCGACTCACCACATTGTGCAAATCCCAGAAGGAGTGTGTTTCACTTTGCTTACATAGATTGAAAACCCAAAACCACCAGTAACTTTTATAGCATAACTGTATCTCCCTCAAATTAAAGAGCCAGCGAGAGAGAGAGCTCAGTAAAAGAAGGTCAATCATTTTTATTTGAAGAACTTTTCTACTGTGGCTAATAGTCAACATTATATGCCTCGTGCTAAATCGGGCTTGACCTGGAGAGAGCAGCACATCTGGAAAAGATGCAGAGATGGTCCTAAAGGAGCCTAGGATGAGAAGCTTACTCAGAGCCCTGCTGAGGGCCAGGCTGCTCCAGGCAGCTGGTGGGGAGGGAGCAGGGGGCCAGGGTGCTCAGGGGCTGGGGCGGGGGGCTGGTGGGGGCATCGACCAGGGACAAAGGACGCTTCCTTTGACTGACACTTGTCCAGTTGTCATCATAATAAAGTTCTAAAAGCCCTTCTGCCCGAGAAAAAGAAAACTGTTGTCCTTTGAGTTTATAAGATCTTTACTGGCACCAGATACGTACGTATGTTTTACAAAACTCCTGTTTTCTTTGAAGACAAATGATCAAATATTATTTTTATTTTATTTTTATTTAATTGCTAAATTTTATGTCCTTCAAACTTTGGTTAGGGGATCCCCTGCCCCCATTAAGTTCAGGGAATCCCAAGAAGAGGGTAATTATAGAAAGTACTTAGAGACTAAAACCATAACCTAATATTTTAGAACTGTTTGCTCTCATAAAAGGAAGACAGACTTAGAAGTGTCAGAACTCATCCTTGCAGTTTGACTTCTGAGGAGCTTTAATCTTTGTAAGGATGTGCTTTCAAATACATTTTCTTCTCAGCGAAATTTGACTTGTTCCCAGCCATCTGGGGGAATGGGTCATGCTCCTTACAGATTGAGCAAAGAGGCGCATTTCCCTAGAAGCCAGTAGGTGTGCCGAAATCTCACTTTGGGGTACGGACCCTCCTTGGCTCCCCAACCAGAAGCCTGCGCCCTCCAGAAGAGAAGATAAATCCCGGCTTTCCCTGGGGGAGGTGCCCAGCGTCACTCTGGGGTTTGCAGCGTCCTCCCTCCTCTGATGAATGAGCGGATGAGCGATGAGCGTGGGCTTCCCCTGGGCCGGGTAAGTGCTCCCTCCACCACAGAGCATTACTGTTGTCCTGTGAAGCACCTCTCTCCATTAGTACAAGATAGACTCCAGTCTGTGACTTGTACTCAAAGTAATATTTCAGCAGCTGTACCTTTCCAATACATTTTCTCTGTTTTTTACAACTGTTCCCTAATCTGAAATCGTTTGCTGTGTGTCTGCAATGAATGAGAGTTAATAGTGTCTGCCTTTTATAGGGAGAAATATATATATATAATTCAGTCATGACAAGGAAATTAAAAACCTGCTTAACAGCAAGAGTCAGAAAATGTCACAGTATTGGATGAGCTGCGGCACAGCTGCTCATGTGTCCACCCCAGAGCCTAAGAACACAACCCACTGAAGTAGCTACGTGATTTCACCATTTTCTCCCCAACATCAACCAAAGGACCCCATTAATAACGGCACCTCTTCAAATTTAGTAATTCTTACTAGAGTTAAAAAGTCCTGGACTTTATAAATTATTAAAAACTAGCTACACATAGTTCTTAGAAAGAAGAAGCCATGTGGGCTAATGAACATTTCTGCGTTTTATGGAGAAAACCTGCTGTATAGATTCTGATTTCATCAAATCAGAATGGAAAGTCCAGGAACAAAATAAAGCGTGCATGAAAAGTTGGTAATTGATAAAGTTGACCTCTCAAATCACTGTTCTTTTTAAAGGATGAATTTTTTCATAGATGGTATTGGGTTTACCTCCTAGATAAAGATAAAATGTGATCCATACCTCACACCATACACCAGAAGAACTCCGGATATATTAAAGATTTTAACTTGAAAAATAAAACCAGTAGTATTAGACGGCGATGTAAAAACGTGGGTTGATTCAATCCTAACATGGGAGTGGAGGTCACACTTCTAATTATGGCTCCAAATCCAAAGGCAATAAAATGTTAATAAATCTGATTACAAAAATTTTAAAAATGTTTATATAAAAATTAAATCACCTTAAGGAAATTCAAAAGACATCTGACAAACTGAGAAAAAAATAGTTGCCATTTCAGTGAAGGCAAATATTAACGGAGTGTTTAAGAATGAAGACAACCAAAACCTCACAGAAAAAGAGGCAAAAGACAAAATATGCTCAACTTCACAAAAAGTAATTTAAAAATCACACCAATGTGTTATTTCTCATGTATCAGAGCAGCAACAATCCCCCAAATTTGGCCACAGACTGCAGAAGTGGGTACTAATTCTGGTCATCAGAAAGTATTCACAGAGGATAATCCCACAGGGATTGTAGCCAAATAGCAAACATAAAATAGACACTGTTTAGTGAAGTTTCTGGTCTTTAGGTGAGGAAAATAACTCTTTCCTTCTATTTTAATCCTCAAAAAAGATTTATGGGTTTTTGTAAACTGTCTTTCCTAACATTTTAGAACTGATTCTTCAGGTGCTAAAAGGAGAAAAAATAGAATTTCTTATTTAATTTTTACCATTCTTATATAATATTTTCCTTAATAGATCTGTCAAAATACAGTTTCAGATACTACAAATCTTGGCAAAGTTCTGCAAAAGGTAGTCTTCTACCAGGCCCAGAGACATGCCCATCTGAACCAAGAAAGGCAGAAAATGAATCCTCCAGATGCTTCTGGGATCAGAACAGCTGTGACCCCAGCCTCACCTGCATGGCCTCAGCTTTTCCTATTTACCTCACCTGCGCACCTCACCTGCACACACCTGTGCACCCCACCTGCTTACCTCAGCTGCATGGCCTCCCCGTCTGCTGAGCTGTACGACCCCAGGGGGTTCCAGTCACATGGGCCATGTGAGGCTGTTATGGATTAACAATGAACCAAATTCTGGTTTTCATGTTAAAAATTAGGTTTCATTTCATCTTAATTTCAGAGTTGTCTGGGGGCACCAAAATGTCTGGCCCCACAAAGTTTGGATTGCCTGCCCCAGGGAAATCAGCAGTTGACACTTTTGTTTTTCCCAGTGGTGGAGTCAGCTGAGGGTTGTGCTTCCTCCTGAGAGTGTCCTTGCGGCTTTGATCCCGGGGAGGTGCCACTGGTGGACGGTGACTAGTATGTTACAGCTGAGGGACAGACTCGCGTCTCATTCGTAATGCCACGTGCCCAACATGGAGAAACAGCGGTAGCATCAGAGGTCAGGCACACTATTTTAGACCATGGCCTCCCACGTCAGTGGTTATTCTGCCAGCGCAGAATCACGGAGACTCCGAGCAGCAGAGCACACGGTCTCAGCAGAGGTCAGGAGTCTGAAGTGCACCCTTGGCGCCTGCCCACTGCTGCCCGTCCTTCTTGCCCTCGACCTTCCCAGTCCCCAGGCCCCTCACAGGCCCTGCTGTCCCGTCCTGCAGGGACCCTGGCCCGTGCCTGGCTGCATCTTCTGAATCTGCCACGGCCTGTGGTCACAAGAGTACAAGTAGCTGACACTCAAGTCCATGTTTCCTCCCAAGGGCGCCCATATTGTAGGGAGATCACAATTAGCAATAGGAATATTATTCAGACGCCCACGTTTTCACAAAGATCACAGAAGCTGCAATCATGTCATCTGTGAATTTCTTTGCCTAAGTCTCCCCGAAGACAGTCACTCCCATATGAGCACAGACCTGGCTGTGGCTTTTTGTTAGGTCGACCTGAGACACAAGTATGACTTGTCAGCCTCCTGGGAGGAGACGTCCTCCCTGGAGTGTCCAGCAGTTAACAGCCCTACCCTGTATGCACATTAGCTACTAGTCTTCCCAGGACATCGTGGGCCCTCTGCTGCATCTGCCCATGCATCAGCATGCTCTCCGGGTGTCTGCACGGGTCACTCGCCCAGAAGCAGGCACCCCTGACCGGCCGGCCACCATGCATCCACTCTCTCTGACCCATCCTCCACCCTTAGCAGTGCTCTTAACCCCACCATACTCCCCCGCCCCCCATGGCGTCCCACCATTCGTAGGACAAAGATGTCAGAGGGGGAGGGTGTGGGGACAAAGCTGGGAGGTGGCCTCCAGACTCCCTCACCGTACACCTGCCTGCCCTAGGCTCTGCACCTCACTGCTGCCTTCTAGTGCCCTCTGCACAGAGCTCCAGCCAGCACTGAACTCCTCTGGGCAAGCCCCCGTGACACCCCCTCAGAGCCTCTGAGAATGGCTCAGAATGGCCGGGTCCCCCTGACGTTCTTGTCCCAGGATCTTGGACTCTCCCATCTCCCACGACACTGCTTGGAGCAGTCTGTTCTCAGTAACCACCTCCGGAGTGGATGAGTGACTGATGCACCGTTCCTGCCATCTCTCCTAAATCCAACCAATCTTTAGGTTCATTTGCAGGGACCTACAGAAATTTGTCAGTTACTCTCAGTATTGGTAATAGCATTTCCCAACAGAATGCTTTATCTGGTAGTCAAGTAAAGAAGAGATGGAAATTCATGTATGTTATATTTAATTGCCTTTCTTCCAAGAAATCGTGATCAAACAGCGTAAAGATGAATAAAATGCTGAGACAACCAGCTCATTCAACAGCACGTCCTACAGCTGACACACTGGTCCCACTGGGCACTCTGCGTGGAACAAGCAGACGGGACGTGGCCTCCGCCCTCACGGGAACCCGGGGCCGCTGGTCCTAGCAGACCCCCAGCCTCCCCACGGCGTGCGGGCCGAGTAAAGCCAAGACGCCCCTGGCGGCTGAGGCCAGTGCCCAGAACGCTCGTCCCCGGCTCGCCCTGGCAGCGGAATGAATTTCCCTCCTTCCCCACGAAGCTGCGCCGACTCACGCACGACGGGGAGAAGTCCTGGAGACAGGAGAGTTAGAAACCAAGGTGCGCCTTGCGTCCGCAGAGCGGTCACCCCGGCCGGACCGCGTCTGTTCCGGGGCGCGGGAGGACTGGAGCGGGCGGTCCCCGGTGTGCGCCTCCTGAGCCCTCACTCTGGGGGTTCTGGCATCAGCCTCATTAAGCCCCAGACCCCCTGGTTGCAGATTTACGAGAAACACTCCTTGAGAGCCTGGTGGGAGAGTAGGAGGGGACGGGACGGTGTGAGTGAAGACGCGCGCTCGCAGGACGCAGGCCCGGGTCCCCAAGCCCGCGCCGGGTCAGCAGCTCCCTGCGGGACTCCCACCACTCGGCCTGTCCTCACGCTCATGGACACGACGCAGGTCAGCAAGGCGAGGGCACGCGTGTGGACGGCAGACCAGGCACCAGCTTCCGCAGCCCTTCCCAGGGGCATCGGAGGACGCCCTGAAGTCCCCAGAATGGAGTCGTGCCACTGCGGGGCCCGTAGAGACGCAGGCCCAGGGCCCTTCGTGGGGGTCGTCCTGCAGGCGCACTCCGACTGCCATGGGCCGAAATCCCAGACTCCCCGCAGGAAGGCAGGATTCAGTGTAAGCCCAGTTTGTGCAGACTGTTGGGGGGCAGGGAGCCCCTCTTTTCAGTGTGGTGACGAGGCACCCACTCCGTCGGGTTCCCAGACGCGCCGAGGCCACCTTGCCATCAGGCCTTTCTAAATGTAGCGGGCTCAGGCCTGCTGTGCAAACCCTTTTCGGCAGTTACTTTTGTCTAGAGATTCTGGAACACGGCAATGACGACTGTTAAATAGTTTGAAGTTGAGATCACAGGAACTTGAGTGACGCATCCCAAAGAGCTCCCTAGTAAAGAGGGGCGCGAGCACACGCTGGTTCCGGGTGGCTTAACAGCTGTGCGCCCGTCCCTCTGTGGCACCATCCCGTAATTTAGGATGATGTCACACCCGTGATAAGCTCATAGCGGTGCCGGAAACTAAGGAAAGGCCCAGAATCCAGGAGTTCCCCACGTCATAACTGGGTGCATAGTTTGACAAGCCCGAAGCCAGAGGAAATGTTCACTGGCTAAGTGAGAATTTCATTACAGAGCGCAGCTAAACCACAGTTCTGTCCGTGAAGTTCCCCCGGTCACTCCCATTTCAGTGAACATGTGAGCGACGTGGAGACCCCTGGTGAACCCGTGGCCTGAGCAAACAGTGAAGACACTGCAGGGTGACTGCTGGGGCCAAGTCGGCCACCCGCTGTGAGCAGAACCCGGGTGACCGCGCGCTTGCATCCTGCTCGCGCAATGTCAACACCGCACCAGTCACTTCCCCTCCAAACCACGGAATCAGGTGGACAGCGTCTGCACGGGCCTCGCAGCCAGCGCCACTGTGGGAGGTGAATCTGCTCCTCGGCTAACCAACGAAAACATCCCTGAGATTTAGCCTGTTTGTCTCAAGATTAAAGACTCCAAGTCCCCCGAAGGTGTCATGTCTCCCACTGAGAGGCGTTCTGTCCCCGCAGGAGCCCAAAACAACCTTCAGTAAAGACGTTAAACACAATCTTGTAGGATGTGAACTGCATCCCTCAACTTTTCCTGATGGCTTGCCAGATTTGCAGTCTGAAACTTCTGTGGTTGGAAAATAAATATATTTCTTTCTTGTAAGTGTTTTTGATAACCCAGTGCTTACAGACCTTCCTGAAGCCCTTGGTTTCGGCCTTTCCCACTGTTGAAGACAGCACGGATGCGGAGGCAGCTGTCCCGAGGTGCCCTGGCTGCAGGCAGGTCCCGGCAGGTGTTTTGCCGGCACGCAGGCCACCAGAAGCCAGGGGAGATTGGGACAGCTCCCCACGCTGTACAAATGAACCCAATCAAAGCTCGTCGGCAGAGATATCTATCAGGAAGGCAGCACTCTGTGCATTGAGTAATCGCCGCTCCTGGAGCTGGAAGGAAAACCCAGCAGCTGATTCAAAAAGGGACAAAAATCTCATCTAGAGGATGCGGAGCAGAGGCTCTGCTGAAGTCCTTGATTCAGTGTCAGACTCTGTCCTTGAGCAGGCTGGAGAATCCTTCAAAACACAACGAGCACGGACTTTAAGGCAACGACTCTTCATCAACAGGAGATCCTACAGTTATGTGTCCCCTGAATCACATGATGCAAGCTAGGAAGGTTCTTGCAGGATCTGTGGCAGAGGAAGTTTCCCTCCGAGGCCCCCTCAGCAAGGGGTGGTGCTGGTCGGGGTGTAGGGGCAACGGGGAAGAAGCCGACAGGGTGGTTTCACCTGGAGCGGCTTCCTCCAGTGCTCCCTGGAGCCCTGAGCAAGGGTTTCCACGACACACACAACATTTGAAATCTATTTACAAGTAAGTGAACAAACATCCACAGGGATCAGTGCCCTCCTAGGGGAAAAAGCTCTAAAATTCAGCTCTTTCCCCTGAACCATGCAGTCGCCTCGGTGATGGCCACCTGTACCCCAGGCAGGAATCTGCACCAGCCCAGGGAACAACAGCAAGGATGATGTGCGAGGCTGTGTCAGCCATCACGGAGGCCAGTAGGCAAGGACAAGGGTCAAATGAGTAGGAGGTTGGTTTGTTGTGTTTTGTTTCCTCCTCTTCTGGTCTGTGATGGTATGGTGCATCCAATTAGGCTCCCCAGAGATGCCCATGCCCTAATTCTCTGGAACCTGTGGATATGTGATGGTAAATGGCAAAAGAGACTTAGTGGATGTGATGAACTGGAAATGATCTGGGTTTGCCAGGTTGGCCTGGTCCCATCACACGAGATCTTACAAGTAGAGAACATTCTCTGGCTAGAGGCAGGAGTGTAAGTGGTAGAAAGGAAATTTGGAAAGATGTGAAGTGTGAGTGAGCCGTGACTCGCTGGACGATAACAACATTCAGGATTATGACTTTTCTGCCAGGTTAGAGGTCCTTGAAAGGTTACAATGAGAAATCAATTTGTGGTAAAACTAATTGACATTTTAAGGGCGCCTGGGTGGCACAGTCCATTAAGCATCTGACCCTTGGTTTAGGCTTAAGTCATGATCTCAGGGTCGTGGGATCGAGCCCCCCGGCGGCCTGGGCGCTCAGTGAGGGCTCTGCTAAAGTTTCTCTCTCCCTCTCCCTCTGCCCCTCCCCCTCCCCTCTCAAATAAATAAATAAATATATCTTTGAAAACCTACTGACATTTTAGGATTGTTGGTCACCAAAAAGTAATTTAAAGCATCGTAAGTGATGCCGGTATTGGAACCAGAGGTGAGGTGCTGTCCTAACAGAAAAGCTAGAGTATGTGGCGTTGATTTGGGGGATGGGTGTCAGCTGTTGAGGACACTGGTACCCGGGGCCTCTAAGGGTGCAGATCCACCGTATGAAGTGGGGAGATATTTGGAACCATTCTTAGCTCTGCTAACTTGGGCAGCGTACAATGAACTGGACAGATTGGATGATGGTAGGTTAGCAGCATGTGCTGGTGTTTGTTGGCTGGGTCTGACATGATACTACAAGAAAGGTTTGAGCTCAGAAAACAAAATAGGGGTTTTCAGAGTTGGAAGGTTATAATCTCTTCTCATCAAAGACATGGCCATCAAGCCCTTTGTTAAAACCTCTGAATAGATTAGGATATCTCAGAGCAAAGGTCATGCTTTCAACCTCACAAAATGCCTAGGGGACACGACTAGAGTGTGGTTCTTCCAGCAGAGCCACAAGGGCCTGATGCAGGGCAGAGATCAAGGCCCAGAGAGACCGGCAGGGGGTGAAAGAGCAAAGCAACACAGCAAGTCTAAGGACATCCAGGAAATTGGCACACAGAGCTGACTGGAGGCAAATAGATAAGAAATTCATTGACTTTCTTTGTTTTTGTTTTTTAATTTTGCTAAAATATACATAAGACAGCATTTGCCATTTTAAACCTTTTTAGGCGTACCTTTCAACGGCATTTACACTGTTGTGCAAGCATCACCACCACCCATCACCAGAGCTGTTTCATCTTCCAAAAAGGAAACTCCATCCTCAGGAAGCGTGCGCCCCCCATCCCCTCCCGCAACCCTGGCCCCACCGTCCTACTTTCTGTCTGTATGATACAATCTGATGACTCTGAGCACCTCGTGTAAGTGGAACCATACAGTATTTATCCTTTTGTGACTGGCTTGATCAAATTAGCGTAATGTCTTCAGGGTCCACTTACGTGGGGCACGTGTCAGAATTTCATTCTTCTTAAGCATGAATAATATTCCACTGTATGCATATAACACTGTTTATCCACGTACCTGTCAATGGATGCTTGGGTTGCTTCCGCCTTTTGGCTTTGTTGCTATAAACGCGGATGCGCAAATACCTGTTCTAGTCCCTGCCTTCAGTTCTTTTGGAGATATATCCACAAGTGGCGTTGCTTGGTTATATGACAGTCATATTTTTAATTTTTTAAGAACCTCTATACTGTTTTCCATAGAGGCTGCACCATTTTCCATTCACACCAGCAGTGCATGAGGGTTCCAATTTCTCCACATCCTCGCCAATACTTACTTTCTGCTTTTTTTTTCAATAGTAGACATCCTGATGGGTATGAAGTGGTTTGTTGTCATTGTTATGATTTACATTCCCCTAATGATTAGTGATCTTGAACATTTTTTCATGTGCTTATCAGCCATTTGTATATCTTCTTTGGGGAAAAGTCTATTCACGTTCTTTGCCCTTTTTTAAATAAGTTTTTTTTTTTTTTCTTTGTTGCTGGGTTGTAGGAGTTCTTTATGTATTTTGCATATTATGATATGCATATTAACTCCTTATGAGATACATGATTTTTAAATATTTCCTCCCATTCTGAAGGTTGCTTTTTACTCTGTTGATGGTGTCCTTTGGTGCACAAGGAAATTTATTATGTTTTTAAGGTAGTTGTCCTTCCAAAGAAACTATGAGCTGAGATAAAAAGTCTCTTTGGAAATTAAACGAGATTATATGCGTAAAACCCTTAGCATAACACCTAATGTATTGTGTTCAATAGGTGTTAGTTTTAGTATATGCTGATCCTAATGCAAGCTTATTTTTAAAATTTCAGAACTTTATTTTTTTTAAGATTTTTATTTATTTGAGACAGAGAGAGAGAGAGAGAACACAGAGGGAGTAGCCGACTCCCTGCTGATAAGGGAGCCGGATGCAGGGCTCAATCCCAGGACCCTGGGATCATGGCCCGAGCCGAGGGCAGACACGTAATGACTGAGCCACACAGGCACCCCATAAAATTTCAGAACTTTTTTTGTTATTAGTATGTTATGTTAGTCACCGTACAGTACTTCATTAGTTTTTGAGGTAGTGTCAAACAATGAATCATGGAACACTACATCAGAACTTTAATTTCAGAACTTTAAAAAAAAATCCCTTTTGGAATAATCTGAGAAACCGCATTTTAAAAATCTCAAAAATAATCAGTTTCATTATTTATAAACGTATTTTGTGTGAAGACTCCAAATAAATAGCATGGGTTTATTGGTTATTGGATTTTGTATTTACATTTTCTTCACCTGCTAGGTGTAAAGAGATTCTGGGCTCGTTCTACAAAGTAATTCTACCCTCAGCAAATCATACCTGCTGTCACTGAACCACATAAAGCCATAATGCAATGTAGAATCTGATGGTTCTGAACCTTCAGGGCCACAGTGTAAAATGGGCCTTGAGTTAAGTGCCCCTCCCCCACCGTCATCTTTAAGACAGAAAACGTCAATTTAAAAATGCAATTCTAGTATAGTCACTATACAAACAGACACCTTCCCGCTTGCCTCGTGTAACTCTAGCATGTTCCCGATGATGAGTGTGTGGCTGTGGTACCCACAGCCTCTGCTCTTCTGATGAGGCTGGATGGGAGCCACGTTCTTCCTCTCCCATCCTATCTGCTGCTAAGTCCCACAGCCAGCATCACCCACAATTACCATCTGCAGGCTTGCACGACCAGCCAGATACGTGGATGGAAAGGCTCCGAGACACGAAGGTGATTTTGACGCCATGCCACTATTGAGCTGGGGATTGGCATTCTTTGTCACAGACAAAGCTCTGCAGTAACCTGAAGAGGAGAGAAAGTCATCCATTTACTCAACCAACAGCTCAAAACCCTGGCAGGCACTCTACCCTCGACATTAGGCGTGCCTGGGTAAACAGCGGTCTCATCAACCTGAAAACTCTGTGTATTAGGCTGGAAACCAAGGAGGTCTGCACTTTTGTTGTTCAGTTGCTATAGAACAGAGCCGTCCTGTTAGATCTGTTATCTCAAGCTGGATTATTTTGACTGCTTGGGTTCATCAAGACAATCATTCAATTAAGTGCTTCCTGGATGATGATTTGCATAGCTCAATCTGAGAACACAGAAATGAGTGAAGTTCTAACAAGCTGATCACTTGATCTGTGTTCTCTTGTAGAAGTGTAGCTACACCGGGTTCAGGGCTTCTGTTTTTGTTTTGTCTTGAGCTCCAATTCTTAAATAATGATATACTGAGACAGAGTAACTGGCCAGGCCCGAGCAATGACACAGTGTTCTCGGCCAAAACAAATTCAGACAAAGAAATGAAAGTCCGCCTGTTTGAAATGCTCTGTGTTTCACAAAGCCGGTGGTGTGCATGCATTACGAAACCCAAAGCCGGTGGATTCCTCAGCTGAGTCCACATCACAAAACTACCACAGAACATATCTCCTATTACATGATATTCTCAGGATGGCAGGCACAAGGAGATCAAAGCAGAGTCTTTAGGAATGAGATTTGGCTTAATGTGGAAGTTGGCAAACAGTTTGAGCAAAAGTTGATGAATGAGATGATTCTTCTGGAAGCAACTCTTACCTGTTTATGTTTAATCCATTTCCAGTGGACAGAAGTATATTTGGGGAGATTTTTAAATTATTTCTGCCATGAGACCAAATAATCACCGGGCTTTCTTCCATGTCTAGCAGAGGTAGAAATAGGACACTCGAGCCGGCAAGCATGCCATGGGGCGGGGTTCCCAAACACGGCTCAGCCACGGAGGTTCCAACAGTCTGGGAGTGAAGGCGAAAAACAAGAAAAATGTAGTGTATGTGGGTATCAAGTTGCCAACCAACCATGCTTGGAAAGCATTACT
>NC_138375.1:1623270-1717811 GCF_054177405.1 Leptonychotes weddellii
CAGGGAGAGGCAGGGGTGGTGGGGAGGGTGATGTGGGGAGAGGCAGGGGAGACAAAGGAAGGAGGACCTTGTCAGTGGAAGGAGCGATGTTGAGGCTGAGTTCCATCCTCATGGACTCAGTCCCCGGGCCATCGCTCGTCTCCCCTCGGCAGGTCCATGTCTTTGTTCCAGACACAGTGATGAAGCACCTACTGAGGAGACGCCATGGATTTGGAGAAAGCCAATGGAAGCAGAGCAAATTTGGATGCATCGTTTCAAACAGGTGAAGACGTCTTGCAGAAGGAAGCCATCTCTCTTGATCTTGAGTGAAATCATGCACATTTATTTAGAGAGTCCATATTCGGGGCAGTGTAGCCCTGACGGTAATTATGCCGTCTTGGTGGTGCCGGCCAAACAGGCCCGAAGCTCGAGGGCTAAGCAGTGTCCGAGCAGCTTGGAAAGGCCCCCAGCTACAGCATTGAAGATGCGCCTGCCGTGCTCAGCACGGAGGTTCCACGTGGCCCTGCACACAGTCCACCAGGGACAGCAGCCATGGCAGTGGGATCCACAACTTCCAAACCGGGGCCCAACTATCTCGAAATGCTTCGCGTTCTGCCGCTCACCTCGTGAACGGGGTGGTGGGCTTGTCACGCGCAGGTTCACCAAGCTCTAGCGACAGGACCACATGCCCTGAGTTCTCTCCTATTCAACCGCGAGCCTTGCCCAGATTCTCTCTGCGTGCTGTCTCATGGGTCAGGATTTCACAGAAAGAAAGGATGGGTTAACCAGTGAAAGCGAAACAGAATGGGGGACTTAGAAGCGGAGGCTCACACTTTGTATCCCCAGGTCCCGTTGTCAAAGTCACGTGTGGATCATAGCACAAACAAGGAAGGACGCTGTGCCCCTCATCAGCTCCACGCAGCTGTAGGCACTGAGACCTGCAGGCGGGGGCCAGGGATCCAGCTTCTGTTGGGAGAGCTGTGATCGTCCGGACAAGCAGCGGGGCCCCCAGGTGTCACCGAATGTTGGGAGGGGCCCGAAGGAGGGCTCGCCTTGCACGGAAGAAGCTCGGGTCCTCAGCAGCAGGGTCTTCTTCTCTGCCATCACAGGGAAAGTGGGGATGTTCTTCATGTGTCCTCAGAGGGCTTCTGAGCAGACCAACAAGGTCAACGGTACTTCGCATAAACGATCCCAGAGGCATTCACTGTACAACTAGCTCTCTTGTTTTCTTTTTTTCAAATCAGCCGATAGCAAGGGGAGGGCGACTTCCGAGGGAAATGACACCCTCCGGCCCCATCCTGCTCCACGCTGTCCACTCTGCTCATCCAAAGACCCCTCGACCACCTGAAACCACCCCACATTGTTTCAGGACTGAGATGCGGCCTCACTCAAGAGGAACTTGTGCTTTGAAAATTTGATTTGGAATTTTTAGAGTTTAAAAAATGTATACATGCAAGAAGGAATATTTAATCTTTAATTTACTATTTTTCTTGTTAGGAGAGTGCTACATGTTTATCAAAAATAATAAGGGAATGCAGACGGTAATAATCAGACAGCAACATAGAGGAAAGGGGAAATCATTCTCCCAATGAATTTGTATGTTTTGAATTTAGATCTATTTTGTTAACTTCCTCAAGAAAATCTGCAGCACTGGTCCCGACCTGGAGTGTGGTAGAGCGCCCCGACGCCGTGTCACCAAAAGTTCAATGTTTGCCAGCTGAAACACGGACTTTAGCTTTCGATTTCCTGGCACTGGCAACGTTGGAAACTCTGGGGAGGTGTGCGGTGCACGCGCCCCGCGGCCGCTGTGAACACCAGCAAGCGTCTACGCTGGAACTTCAAGGACTCTGCTGTTTGGGCGTTGATCCTCTTCTTGATTTGTGGAGCTCTTTTCTTTGTAAAAAAAGGTGGTTTTCTGCCCCATTTTATCATTTCTTCTCACTTTTTGTTTTTATTTGCCTTAGGTAGACTTTACATTTTTATCAGTCAAATTTTTCTTTCTTTTTTGAGTATAATTGCAATCCATATTTGGAAGTCCTTCTCAAAACCAGACCAGTGTAACAAAAATGCACTTCATTTTCTTCCCGACCTTTTGTGGCTTCCTTTTTCATATTTACATATTTTGTCTACCTTAAATTTACTTCCATGTAAGACGCATACTTATTAGATGAATTTTTCACATAAGATGCATTTTTTTTTTTACATGTTTCTTTCTTCCAAATGCCTAGCGTAGTAAATATCCCCTCCTTTGTGACTTGTCAGATGCCACTCTGTACGTCATCCTTCCTGGATGGAACTCCATTCCATTAATCCTTCTGTCTTTTCCTAGACAAATAAATACTCAATGATTTTAATTCCCAGACCTCTTTTGTAAAGGAATATGAATAATTCTCAAAGAAGCGTGTTTAAAATAAGTCATCTGCGGGTAGAAATCCGTAATGACTTATGTAAAACCACACTTAGCCAGTAACAGAGGAATGACAGAGAGACATTTGTATCCATAAGCTGGAAGAGGACACAAAGCCAGGATTATGGAATACCACACAGACCCATAGTCTGGAGCAATCCCTGATGCTGGGGAGCAGAATCCGACGTTATGGAGAAAGCTGCGGATTAGAGGGGCGGGCCACAGTCATGGGATAGCTGTCATGCAGCGCACCTGGGCGTAGACGACCGACTCCTCTCGTACTGGGAGGAAAGCCCTGGGTTAACACGGCCTCTTGGGTCAAAGACAGCGCGAGCTCACGCCAGCCGGCAGGGCGAGCTTGGGCCGCGCCAGCTGAGTTAGTCTCCAAAGCTCCCAGAGCGGAGCTCCCTGAACTGCCCGCCGCCTCCCGAGTCCACAGCTGCCCCTGCCTGACGCTGACCCCGTCTCCCCGGCAAAGCCAGAGCCATGTGGGGAGACCGTTCTGGGCGGGGACCCAGGAAGTAGCTTTGGAAGTAATAGTAATAGCGCTCACCGGCAAGGTTGGTGACCTGAACACGTGTTCTCTCAAAACAGTTTTTAGAAAAATTACTTTGTTGCCAACCCAAACTATAATATTTAATGAGAAGACCAGGACTCACTCCTGAAATACCTTAGAAAGGGGCTCCTAAGAACACTCCCAGCTTTACTTGCATCCTCTAAGCTGAACGCGGTAGAAGGGAGAGAAAAGGCACCTTGGCTTTCAGGAAGCAGAATGCGGGCAGTCCCTGGCTCGGGAGGTACAGGGACCTCAGAAGTTAGAATGTCCAGGGCAGTGTGTAACGCCGAAGTTGGTTGGCAATGAAGCAGAAGACCGTACAGAGAAAAGGAAGGTGAGCAGAACATAAACCGAAAAATACATCTGGATCCCTTTGCAGAAGATGAAAGAGACCAAACCAATCCCCCGCCCCCTCAGTTTGGAAAAGGGGATTCAGTGTGGGAAACAAAAAGGGGCAAAAGGAAAGGGAGAGAAGGTGGGGGGGGGATGGGGGAGGGGGCGTAGCATGGGTTCCTGGAAACATCCATGGGTGGGTTCATTACCAGGGAAATGCCAAATAAAACCATCAAACCAGCTTATAAAGACCCTGCCTATGCTCAGCGTGCGGAGCCTGGGCCCCCATCAGGAGCCCCCTCCCCCGCCCCCAACAGTGAGGCCCATGGAGAATGCCTTCCAACTATGGCTACCTCCCCTCGGTAATAACAACCGCATGCCCTGGGTGGGGGCGCTCTGCCCACCCCCCGCCTCCATGGCGTCCCCCGCAACCACAGTGTCTGGGGTTTCTGCTGGAAGAAGGGGTTCCCAGTCTTGGGGCTGGGGCCTAGAATGCACCCTCTCTTCCCAGCAGCTTTAGGACATTAGCTGCTTTTAACAGGTTGCATGCTGGCTTGGGAACCTCACCCTGGCCTAGAGCACTGGGTGGTTGTCCTAAAGAGCTCACACAGGAGCTTTTGGAGTCCAATCCATTCATCACCAAAACCGGCCCATCTTTGCCACAGACGAATTTGCCCACTCCTGGGATGACAACTGCCTGGGTTAGAAAAGCTACCTTTGATGGGAGCGTCTTGGCTCCAAATACCTCCCTTTGGGAGCAAGGGGCTGGGGACCTTCCCAGGGAGCGTTGGGTCTTCTCCAGTGGAGTCAGCTGCGATTCCTCCTGCCGGGGAGCGCGGGCTGAGCTTGCCTTGAGGCCTTTAAGCTGGCGGTCGCTGTGCGGAGGAGAATGCGGTCCACCCAAGGTAAGTCCCGCACAATAACCACGGCGGTCCCTGGCGAGCACGTGCTCACCGCAACCGCGGGTCCTTCCCTATTCAGCTGTGTCCACACTCTGCTCTGGGCAATGACTGATAGAATAGCAAAATTGCTGCTTACTTATCTAAGCACAGTTCAGAAAGTGTTGCGTTGTATTGTAACATTTAATTGCTACCAAAATATTGTATGTCAAGTAAACAGTTTATAGATAAAAGAAGGGCATTGTTCAGAAAATGGATTAATTAGTATTTAATTGCTATAACTTGCAATTAATCCATTAATATTAGGAATGCAAGCTTGTAACAAATTAGAGGGGAGCCAAAGAAGCCAACAAGGAATGAGGGATCCTTTGCCAAATCCAAAACCCAAGAGAACTCCCACCTCCTGCAATGTTGACTTAGTTGGTCCTCAGGAATCTCCAGGTCTTTCCACAGGTTAAAACTCAGTTTCTCTTTCCAACCTCAAAAGTCATTTTAAATGGCTAAGGTGGATTCAGTATTAGTTTTGGTGACTCACTTAGAGGTGAGGCAGCAGTGGGTGTCTTCAATTGAGAGTACATCTGAAAATAATTGCTTTGCCGGGAGGAAGCGTCTAGAAAGGCTTGTTTGGAAGGACAGAAAACTCCACATGTCCCCCACATATATGTTCGCCTTGAGCTCAGGCTCAAACCAGGCCTGTCTTTTCTAATACAGCTCTGTCCAGGGAGGGGGCTGGACATCCTGCCCACCAGGGACACTGCTCGCCCAGCTCGCGCTGCTGGGAGGGCTGGGGAGCACCTTGAGGGTGAACACGGTGCCCTGACATCCCCAGGAGACCCGGCCAGGACCCCCACCAAACCCCCAGGGTGGCCAGCTGGATGGCCGCTCGCCAGGCCCAGGCCCCAGCCCAGACCGTCCCCTGCCCCCGCACCCCGGGAGCTGACTCCAGCTTCTCATGAGAGAATTAGAGCCCCACACACGATGGGGTTTCCCCAGGGCCCAGCAGCTCCTCCCACCACTGTCCACCCACCGCCAGCTCTTAAAGGCCTTTCTGAATTGTTCGCTGTCAGCAAAACAAGTGTGTGCCCTGCGATCCCACAGACAACAAAGCCCGCAGCGGCATTTCATGCAGGTGATGTCACCCAGGTAAAATTGTACTGACAAGCTTTTAATTAAAGTTTTCCCACACATCTTTCCGCGGGTCCCCGGAGCGATTATTCATTATGTGCCGACTGCCAGCCAATTGTGAGTTGGGAGGGAAGTGTTTTATTTTCAAAGCTCTTGCTGACAGCTAGAGAACACTTTGTTATACAATCTGTTTACGTTTTTTCACACACACACACGCACACACACTCACACATGATCTTGCTAAAGGGGAGCTGGTGAGCCCGGGTGTTCAGCATGCATGACAGTAATTAAATACATCTGGTGCTGGAATAACCAGAGGGGCGGGGACAGCCAAGCTCCCTCTATAAACAATCACCCCATCTTGACGAGACCACCCCCCCAGCTTGTCAAGGAGAAACCACTCCAAGAAAGCACAGGTTCAAACAGGTGCATGGACCCCGCGGCCGGCGCGGGGAGGCGCCCTGTGAAGAGTGGGAGCAGTTTCCAACTGGAAAGAATGCACATGCTGTCGGGACTGCAAGTCAGCGCCATGCAGAGCGGCGAGGAGCTCGAAGCAGGTTTGTCCACACTTGAGACCGTCCCACACTGCTTCTTTGGAGATCCTGCTTTGGAAGGAAGGACCCAGCTTTGAGGAGTGGGGTGAGCTGTGGCTGGATGGGGGTTCCTGGCTGCAGCATCTCTGCATCACCACGACAAGCTCCAACACCTGGAAGAAAAGGGAGGGAGGGTCCCTGCCCAGCACAGGCGACTCCTACCTTCCACCTGGGAGTAGGAGAGGCTCCATTGCCATCATGACCCTCAGACAGGACCTCTCTTGCCATCTCCTGTCCAGGTCCCTCCTGTGGGCTGTGGAGACTTCAGAACTGGGTTTCCATTCTGACGGTGTGCTTTGCTGGATGTGAGACTTGACACATAGCCTGCCCTCTCAGGACTCAGTTTCCCCACATGAGAATCAGGGACAAGAACACCTGACTCAGGGGTCGGTCATAACCTGAACTCAAAGTATGAGTTCACAGTAGGTCTCTTCAGTCCTGGAAAGAGTGGGCAGACGCATTCCCACCAAACCTGTAAAATTACCCTGGTGCACAGGTTGCTTTCCCTCTCTTCCATCAGAGCTGCAAACCGTGGTGCAGAAAGAGGATTGCAAAGCTTTGGGCCAACCAAGAGTGGATCTACAACATGCCCGAGGGTTGCTATACCCAGGGCCCTCCTTCCAGAAAGTTCCCAGAAAGACTTGGCAGAGATTCCGTCAGATGGAAGCAGGCCCCGTGAGCAGACCCACAGAGGTTTCCCCACACCTCACACCAGCCAGGCCACTCGAGCTGCCCTTCCACCATCTGTCTGTCAAATTATCTGTGAATTGGACAAAGAAATCATGTGCATGTATATGCAACCATCTGGAACAGATGTCCCCTTCCCGATGCAGATGTAAGAGGAGATGTAAATGGAATGCAAGCCACAGCCCCATGGAGGTCAGCTCAGCGCTTGTAAGAACCAGAGCCTGTCTTCACACCATCACAGGGATGGGCTTGCACTCTGCACAGACTTCTTCCCATGGCTTTGCCTTCTTTGGCCACAGATACTCCGTGGGACTCATGAGTATCTCTGTGGCAAGCTGTGATGAGCAAGCACCTCCAGGGGTAGACTCCTGCCATTCAGCTCAGGAGCCCAAGCTGCACTCAAGTGACCACAGTCACCTGAAAAAACCATTCCTGAAACAATTCGACAAGTGCTTACTGCTCTGTCCTAGGTGCAAGGTGTAGAGTCCAGCTGCGGCCACAGACATGAACACAAGTGCAGGAAAACACCTGGATGGGGAAGCGTGGGGGCACCACCAAGCCACGTCTGGGAGTTAAGAATGGCTCCAAAGGGGAAAGGCATTTTTGGTGGAAGTTGGGAGCAAGGAAGGGAGGGAGAGAGGAAGAAGGAGAGGAGGGGAGACGGCATTCAGAAATCAGGGTAGAGGGTTCCCCTTTCTCTGCATCCTCGCCAACATCTGTTGTTTCTTGACTTGTTAATTTTAGCCATTCTGACTGGTGTGAGGCCATTTCTCATTGAGGTTTTGATTTGTATTTCCCTGATGATGAATGATATTGAGCATCTTTTCATGTGTCTGTTGACCATTTGTATGTCTTCTTTGGAGAAGTATCTGTCTTCTGCCCATTTCTTGACTGGATTCTTTGTTTTTTAGGTGTTGAGTTTGATAAGTTCTTTATAGGTTTTGGATACCAGCCCTTTATCTGATAAGACATTTGCAAATATCTTCTCCCATTCTGTCGGTCGTCTTTTGGTTTTATTGACTGTTTCCTTTGCTGTGCAAAAGCTTTTTATCTTGATGGAGGCCCAATAGTTCATTTTTGCTTTTGTTTCCCTTGCCTTTGGAGGTGTATCTAGCAAGAAGTTGCTATGGCCAAGCATAGCAACTTGGTTGCTGCCTGTGTTCTCCTCTAGGATTTTGATGGATTCCTGTCTCACATTTAGGTTTTTCATCCATTTTGAGTTTATTTTTGTGTATGATGTAAGAAAGTGGTCTAATTTCATTCATACACTGGTGGTGGGAATGCAAGCTGGTGCAGCCCCTCTGGAAAACAGTATGGAGGTTCCTCAAAAAGTTAAAAATAGAGCTACCCTAGGATCCAGCAATTGCACTACTAAGTATTTACACAAAGAATATAAACATAGTAATCCAGAGGGGCACCTGCACCCCAATGTTTATAACAGCAATGTCCACTATAGCCAAACTATGAAAAGATCCCAGATGTCCATCAACAGATAAGTCGGTAAAGAAGATGTGGTCTATATATACAATGGAATATTACTCAGCCATAAAAAAATGAAATCTAGCCATTTGCAATGATGTGGATGGATCTAGGGGGTATTATGCTAAGCAAAATAAGTCAATCAGAGGAAGACAATTATCATATGATTTCACTTGTATGTGGAACTTAAGAAACAAGACAGAGGATCCTAGGGCAAGGGAAGGAAAAATAAAATAAGATGAAAACAGAGAGGGAGACAAACCACAAGAGACTCTTAACTCTAGGGAACAAACTGAAAGTTGCTGGAGGGTCAGTGGGTGGGGGGAATGGGATACCTGGGTAATGGGCATTAAGGAGGGCATGTGATGTAATGAGCACTGGGTGTTATATGCAAATGATGTATCTCTGAACTCTACCTCTGAAACTAATAATAAACTATATGTTAATTGAATTTAAATAAAATAAAATTTGAAAAATCGGGGTAGAACTCTGTGCTTCAGGTTTGGAGTCTATCAGGAGAGCAACAGAAGAAGGAGGAGGCTGAGATCCCGAGACTGGACAGAGGGGCAGGCCCAAATCACTGGGGCTTCAGAGGACTCTCTGGGACACCAGGCTCTATTTTAGAAGCAGCTGGAGCCCCTGAAACATTGTGAGCAAGAAAAAGCACAATCCACCTTGCATTTTAGAGAGAATTTTCTAGTTTCTGGGTGGCCAGCAGGTAAGAGAGTGTCATGGAAGGGGCACTTGGGAGGATTGCACAGTCCCTTTGGAGTAAGAAGGCTCTCCTGAGAAGGAGCAGGGCCAGTGAGGATAAAGGGTGATGGCCAGGGTCTCAGGGGACACAGCTCTGCAGAGCCTGTCATGTGAGTTGCATAGTGGGGACTCAGATGTTTGATAAGCATATGTGTAAACATGGGGATGGATGGATGGATGGATGGGTGAATGGGTGGATGGATGGATTCATGAATGAATGAATGAATAGAAAATCATTTGCTCTCAACTATTTGGCAGTTTCATTATTTAGAATGGTTTGTGGGTTTGGTTAATCTAATTTGGCATAATGCATCAGGGAACTCAAAAAGAAGAAAAAAAAGCAGCCACAAAAGTCTTTGCTGCTCCTTCCTTTGAGCTGCAGGATGCAAGTCCCCTCCTCTTGAATGTTGGGTGGCTAGTGTCTCCTTCAACCCACACAGAGGAAGAGAGGCATATTGGATGGCATCTAAGGCTAGTGTAAAGCACACAATGAAGCTTTCACTCTGCTCTTTTGAGCCCTGGAACTGGAGAATCCGCTTGAGAAGTCCAGCCACACAAAAGCATTCTGGCTGACAATTCCAGCACCAGGCAGCTTTGCTAAATTCTGCTTCAGATGATTTTGTCCTCCACTCCCCAGGGTCAACCCAAACTTTGTAATTTGCACCAAAGTTCCCAGACATTACAAATCAGAGATGCACCATTTCCTCTGTGTCTTTTTAAAATTTTTGATCCCCTGAATATATTAGCAAAATAAAATGGCTTATGCGAATCACTGAGTTTTAGGTGATTTGTTTTGCCTCAGTGGGGGCCGGAAAAGAATTTGGAAGCTGAGAGTGGGATATACGGCCATAATAAAAACCTAAAATGCAGAGCATTGGTTTGGGGGCTGGTGGAAGCTAGGGAGCCTTGGGGAGGCTATTGGTAGAAGCCAGCCAGTTGTCACAACAGATGTCAGTGAAAACCCAATAAAAGGTGAGGAAATACTTAAGGAAAGAAGACCCTTACTATTTAGCAATAGAAGTTTTAGCAAGACATTGCCTGAAATAATGAAGCAAATAGCAAATGTATTCAATAAAGGGATGGGTTCAGCTAAGGAAATTTTTAGGCAGAATGTTGAAAGTGCCAATTTTTTTTTAACTGAATATTATAAGGTAAGGATAAAGAAAGATGAGTTACAGATGGAATTATTCAACTTTCAAGCAGAATGTAGAAGAAATATAAATAGGCAGGGCTTGCTAACTTTGAAAATAAACTTCTTCCCATTTTCAATCTCTCCAAAGAAAGAGTTAGAGCTGTGCTTTGTAGACTCTTCAGTGAAGGAGTCTTTCAAGAATGTCAGGTCACAAGCCCTGCCTGTTGAACAATAGGGCTTCTGAGAATCTCCCAGTCATTTCCCCCAATTTATGCTCAAGAGAAGGATTTGTCTTGAAGAGTTTTGTGGATGTGCTTTTTGACTAGTGGAATAGAAATGAAATGATACAAAGGAAACTCACAATGTTTTTAAGGGAATTGTATTGACTTGGCCTGGAATGATACAGAAACAGTACAAAATGAAGAGTAGTTTGTAGCGATAGCATTTGGCATCAGGAAATAGACTAAGAAGGGTGTTCCTTCCCTTACGAGCCTGAGCTCGTTTCTTACAGCAAAAGAAGAATGCGTCCTTTGTACACAGGTCTTCAGATTGGGAGGAAGTGCATGCAAGGAACCACACAGAAGCCTCAGCCTTACATGGACCCTGAGCCTGATGCCAGGATGACTGGGGATGGTCTCGACCTATTCTGCACAGGGACAGAATGTAAATAACTTGTAACCAGAGGCTAGACTGTTACATCCTTTTTTAAGAAAAATGGCCGTGAATTTCTCTGGCAGTCTCCCATTCAGAAATGGGGTCTATGGCCCTCTTAAATCTGTAAGGGCTTTCGCCTGTTTTAACCACGAATGCAGCAGGAAGGATGATTTGATTTCTGAAGTTAGTCCATAAAAATGATCCAGGTTTTCCCTGGCATCCGGGACCACTCAGGTGGAACCCTGAGCCATCCCGTGAGGAGTCCCCCTGCCTTAAGGTCACCGTGGCATGAAGAAGCCTGAGCAACCTGACGAGGGCCTGGGGCCCCGTCTGCAATCCCAGCGGGGACACATGAGCAAAGGAACCTCCAAGGTCAGGCCCGAGCCAAAGAACAACGGCCACCGGCTACTGGATGAGGCAAAGCAGGGTCCTCGCTTAGAGTCTCTCCAGAGAGGGTGGCCCTGCCAACACACCTAGATTTTGGATGCCTGGCCTCCCGGTGCGAGAGAACACATTTCTGTGGTTTTAAGTGCCAAAGTTTGTGGACCTTCGTTACAGCAGTCCTAGGGGACGGATACAAAGAGTCGTGTGAGGACAAAGTGTCTGGAGAAACCGCACCGGGCCTGGCCCCAGCGTTCGCCCGGAGCACCATCTCCCTGCCCGAGCCCCACGGGGAGCTGGCCGTGCGGACCAGGCCGCGTGGAGGGCTGCAGCACATGCAGACGCACAAGCTGGGGCGGGGGGGCAGCCCAGGGCCTCGAGCAGTGACAGGGACAGAGACAAGAGCGCCTGGGGGGGGGGGTTGCGAGTGATGGGTGGGCAGTAGGGACGCCGGCGGCTGTGAGTCTCATCTGCAGGAAAGCAGCAAACCCCCGGGGGGCCTCCGTGGGGGAGACTGATCTCTGGCGCACACTCATGGCCAGCCATCAGGCCCAGCGCCCCTGGCTGTCTGCCTACCCAGCAGAATCACCAGTAAGAGTAATCTAAAAACAATGAAGCAAGCTTTCTGCCCACTTCCAAGGCAGAGAACACACAAAGAGGAGAGCCCCGGTCCAAGACTCTCAGCCGCTGAGACGTTCAGACCTCCTCTGTCTGCAAAAGCAGCCTAGAGCCACAGGGGACATCACGTCCCCACTGCCAGGTGGCCTGGAGCCCCACTGCTCCTGCGCCTTTCCCAGGGGGGCAGACTGAGCTGTGATATGGGGGCCACACTGCTGCCCCACCTTCGGACATCCCACAGCCCAGGACCTTGACCTTAGCCCCATGGACTTGTCAGTCAGACAGTTCCTGGGTGTCCAGGTGGGAGTGAAGCTCCTGGTGTAAACTGCAAAAGCCTAAGAGGACCCTGGCCCCATGGAGATGAGCTCAGCCTGCTGTGTCCCTGGGGCACCTGCTGATGTCCGCTGGCTGGGACCCCCGAGCACCAGGCTGGGGATGGCTGTCATAAGCAGCCTGGACCAGAGACACTGAGCTTCTGCTCTCACCTGAGTGAGTACCTGCTGAGGTGGGTTTTTTTTTCCACCAGGATTTAATTTTTCTTTTTGCTTTGTTTGCTCATGTGTTGTGTGATGAGAATTGCTTTTTCTTCTTACACACTTTCTTTGCTTCTTGCGTGAAAACTGGAAGCTGAGCCGAAACTTGTTGGGGGTTACCACGTTGCTAATCATTCACATGCCTCTCTGGTTTGGGCAGCTGTGTCAACTGCCTTGCCAGGCTCTCTGAGCTTCTAGAACTGGACTCTAAACCCGCTGGTCAGTGATGCTTACGGGAGCGCGGGTGCCGAGAGGGGTGGCACCTGGCAAGAGAGTCCGAGGAGGATCAGAGAGGCCTTCATCAGGAGAGGAGCATCCTGCTACGTGAAGGACCCCTGGAGAATTTCTAGACACAGCCTGGGACAACACCCCTCTTTGGATGGTGAGGTTGGCTAGATCAGACAAACTCTAGGCTGTGAACAGGGCAGCTGGGTCTCTCTCAAGAACTGCCTGATAGTAACCCAAAATTGTTACCTCCATTCTTTATCACTGATCCCACTGCATTGGCAAATAAGATAGAAATGCAAAAAGGAAAAATAAAAGGCTTGCAGAAGGAAGAGCACTTTCCGGCGCCCGCCCCTCTCCTGCGTGTGCATCTTTCCCGCAGCAGGCAGAGGACGCGGTGGGTCTGGGGAAGCCTGCTCAGGGTGCAGGGCATGCACTCCTCCGTGCTCATGCGGCAGGCAGATGTTCAGGGGCTTTGATAACCAGGAAACCCCAAAACAGATCGTGAGGGGAAATTATCTGCAGATGTGTCACAGGGAGAAGAGTCGAACTATTGCCAATAAATTAGTCAAAATAACATTTCCCCAGATCAGCCTTATCTTCTGAAGTATAAATTATGGTGCTAGGCGTAGCATGCAATCTAAATTTCCCAGTCTTCAAAGGCAAGATACCCAGAGTCTTGGATGTTCTTGGCAAATTTGTGTTCTTCCCTAAAATTATTCACAAGAGAACGGCAGAGTGTTCCAGCAGCTTGCCGCTCATTGGTGGGGCTGGTTATGCAAGAGAACAAGGGGCTACAGAGCTGCCCTGGGAGCAGAGCAGGGGGTTGCTGTGGGGTTACCCAGGGCCCAGGGAGAGCAGTTCCTCCTCTGCCCCCAGGTGGGGCCAAGGTTGACCTGACACTAAACTTCCCACAGTGGGAGCTCTTCCAGATCGGCGTGGTTCTCCTAGGATCTAAGTGTAAATCTCTCCTCGTGGAGTTCTAATCCTCATGCACTCATGCAATGTTCATCTAACGCCCCTAAAACCACTATGGTAAACAGAGAGATTCTGTTTTTATTAATTCACACTTTAAATGAGAGGAAGCCAAACACAGAAGAGACCTAGGTCAAACCCCAGCCCTCCGAGATCTCTGGAATGAAGCTGGGCAAGTTTTCCTCGTGCAAGAATGCCTTATTCTGCTGGGGACCAGAATGTTCAAAGTCGTGACTCATCATCTAGAATGAATCCATTTGTTCAAGGGATTTTCAGATCGTCTCAAATTCCCAAGACAAAATGCAAAATAAAGCCTCCCAAAATTTGAAGGAAATGTACACAACAAGAAATTTCTTTTTAAAACAATCCCTTGACTCTGGGTTTTGAATAGGCAAATTTAATTCAATGTTGATTCGTTTGTTACAAAACAGAGCATATTGACAAGATAAACATGCAAGAAGTAAAACAGACCTCTTTCCACTCTGCCCTCCTCTGTTCCCTTTGGAGATGTGCTTGTCCATCAGGGATGAGAGTCACAGCTGAGGAGGACGCCTCCCTGAAGTTACTCTGATCCTTCTGACTCCTGAGGAAGGCACCATTTAGTGGAATCTTACTGTAGAGGGCTGCTCAGTGTCCCCGCGCCCCCTCGCCCCTGCAGGGGATACGTCCACGTGGAACTTCAGAGCATGAGTGTCTTAGTCCCTCTGGACGGCCCTAACAACACAGCACAGACCAGGGGCTTATAAACAGCAGAAATGATTGCTCTCAGATCCGGAGGCTGGAGGCCAAGGCCAGGGTGCCGGCAGGGGCGGGTTCTGGGGTTGCAGACGGCAGCCAGCTCCTTGCTGCATCCTCACCTGGCGGAAGCTCTGCGGGGTGTGTTCTATGAGGGCGCCGATCTTAGTCGTCAGGGCTCCACCCCCAAGACCTGATCAGCTCCCAGCGGCCCGCCGCCTAACACCACTGCCTCGCAGGGCAGGAGCAGCATGCGAACTTTGGACCCGCTTCCATTGCACAGCAGGCCCCGGGCTGGGCGTGAGGAGGTGCAGCGACCGGACAGGCGAGCAGCCCCCGGGAGCTCACCGATGAGGAGGAAGACCGTGAGTCCAGAGACGAAGCATGCACACGGGAGCACAAAATGCCCCAGCTTTAACTGCAATGTGACTAGGCCTGAAAAACATGCTTTCGGGAGGAAGAAAAGCAGGTTTTACTTGCATTCTGATCTCATGGACAGTAGGGACGCAGAACAGTGTCTTCACTGTGCGGTACCAGGAGTGAGGACCAGTGCGCACACTCGCACACATTGCACCCGCGCGTCTGCCTCTCAGCTGTTCACCCTCCTTTCCAAATGACCCCAACCACCTCAGCCGAGGTCGGCTGGGGGCCTCTTCCCCGGGGAACCTGCCCCGAGGCGCCTGTGTCAGCCTGTGAGGGGGCGCGCTGGGTGCTGCCCGGCTCACCGCGGCGGGTCTGAGCAGCCCCAGAGCCCACGGCGGCTGGGCAGCAGGAGGGCACCCCAGGCCCACGGATGCCAGGCCCCACGGGGTCGCGCGTCCAGCAGCATTAACCACCACAGTCAACACCATTCTGCAGAAAATGTGTGACCCTACTGAACCCAAAGGTCCATCCACATGTTTGAATCCACAGCAGAATCGTGGTTAGAAAGCAACAAATGCCCAGCTTCCAAAGGGAGTGGAGTCTCCAGAGGGGCCAAGGGGCCCGCAGGGGGAGCCCGGACTGCCTTCCAGGAGGTCCCCTCTCCGCTGCCCTGGACGCTCACGGGGACTCCCTGCTCCCCAGACACCTGACGTCAGGCCTCGGCCAGGGCAGCCTCTGTGGCGTGCCCCCTCCCCAGCATCCCACGCGTCCCGGGGTCTGGGGGAGCCAGGCTGGCCTCACAGCCCTGCAGAGGCAAGGATGGAGCTGGCCGTGCTGGCGGGCGTCCCCCGGACTTCATATGCTGCCCCCCCCCACCAACCACCGCACCGGGGACATTTGCAGGCACACGTGTGAGCCCTCGCGCTAGGACCCAGCCGTGGAGCGGTCAGCCGAGACGAGCCGGAGCCCCCACCGGCACCCCCGCACTTGGCACGTGGCCGCCAGCGCCGTTCTGCCCCATTGCTTCGTGGGGAAATAAAAATCATAATAATTTCTAAGACTTTCAGAGTCTGCCTCCCAAAGTACTTTTCCAGGAACATACTTTGAAAGAACAGCATAGAAAATATGGTCCCTGTGACACAAAACTTCAGACGTCCTCATGATTTAGGGGGCGCGACCGCTGAGGGGCCCCTGGAAGAATTTTTTGTTTCTGAAATTTCAGGAGAAGAAAACAGTCCATGGAGCTGCCTGTGCCTTCAGAATTCAAAGTTTTATGTGAATTTTGCTTGGTTGGCGCTCGCTCTAAGTACAAAGGAAGTGTTTGTCATGAGGGTCTGGCTCACGCTGCAGTCATCCCAACATACGGGGGAGTCCCTCTGGAGGTAGCATCTAAAGTTCAAAGTCTTGTACGCTTTCTAGAAAGCAAGGAGAGAAAATGTTCTAGAACAATCCATCTGAGTGAGTTGCCAATGTGTTCCTTTGTGGTGTATGAAGTTTGCTCCGGGCAGGCAGGCCCTACATAGATGGATTGTGGATTCACCCAAACACGCCTCTGTGCATGGAACACTCACTGAGCACCTGCTGTGTGCCTGGCTCTGCAGAAAGGAAAGTGGGGGGGCGCAGGTTCTCTGCTAAAATCAGAAGAGACCCCTCAAGTGTGGCACACAGATTCTTCTCCGATGAGAAGAGTTTTGTCTCAACTGAGGGAGGAAGGGCAGCTGTCTGTCTCTCCTCCTGTGCAGAATTCCCAACTCTGCCCCAGAAATTGGCCACAAAACTGCAAACTGTACGAGCAGGACCGAAAACCTCAGCCTCCCCTGGACAGAGCCACGGTTTAGCAAATTCCGTTCCAAAAAAGGTCTCAGCCAGCTTTCAGGAGCTTTCAAAGGTTTCTGACTGCTGTAGATCCAAATTCTCATTTTTACCATAAATCCTTAAAGGCAAAATGTTGAAAGGAATGGTCTTTAACACCTCCTTTTGCTTTCCTCAAGAATTCAGTATTAAACAATAAAGAATCATACTTATTTCTTTCAAGAAAACAGCGAAGGTAGGACGCCTGGGTGGCTCAATTGGTTTAAGCGACTGCCTTAGGCTCAGGTCGTGATCCCAGGGTTCTGGGATCCAGCTCAGCGGGGAGTCTGCTTCTCCCTCTCCCTCTGCTGCTCCCCCTGCTTGTGGTCTCTCTCTCTCTGACAAATAAATAAATAAAATCTTATACAAACAAACAAATACAGAGAAGGTAAAGGCAGAGCAGGCCCTAGCACTCTGAGAGTTACCGTGAGCGAGCAGACAGTGTTTCCCTGCATCCCAAGAACAAACTGCAACGCTAATCTCTTTCCAGGGCTGTTGGACATGCCCCCCGCCGCCCCGCAACGTCCGGTCAGACCAGGAGCACTGAGGTCCGAGCGGCCAGTGGACGCCTGTGTGAGAACCCGCTTTAAGCCCATTGACCCTTCATGGAAGACGTGCCACCACCTGACAGTTACACTGTACCTTACGGGTAAGGAGACAGGACGATGCACTAGATTCATACTGTGCCTTTTTAATCTATTAATCTACCACCTTTGGGACACGATTTTAAATCCAATCCAGAGTAAAGTGACTGAAAATCATTCTGGTCTGACAGCTTTAAAAGATCACAAGTGAAATGTGTTAAGAAGGTCTCAACCCGTTGATAGCGAACAAGGGCAGCTGTGTGGAAGTCTCCTTGCCCTGCTGGGGCTCCCGCACCCTCCCGGTGAGCGCATCTGAAATGGACCATCACACACCAGCAGGAAAGTGTTCCTTTTAGACAGGTTAAGGGGATGCAAACTTATCATACCAGATCTGGGCCATGGATGCTTATCTCCGATGGGTTTGAAAGATCCTCCCGCTTCTTCCCGTGGGGTGAGTCCTGGTGTCACTGGGGACAGTTAAACCCAGGGGGTGGGGAGCATGCAGGACAAGCACTAAGTGCACAGGGCCTTGTGGGGTGACAAATGTCAAACTTGTTTTCTTAGAAGCTTAAATGTTGATAACACAGAAGCAAAATGTGTCTGCATTTTGCAAACAAATGATGGAGCCCCTGGTTCCCTGGTCAGTCTAGTCTCCTTGTTTACCGCTCAGACCATCCCAGGCCAGGGACTTGAAGAAGCTCTTCAGGCGACTCTCTAACCTGCTGCTGCAGAGGGGAACAGGGCCTCCAGGGACGTGGAGGTGGGCCCTGTACCACCCCCATCTCCAGCCAGCCCCAGGCCAGCACAGGGGGACAGCACGCGGGCCTCCGCTGGTCACCTGTGGGGGGGCCCTCACAAGTTGCCAGGGCAGCAGACAATGAGTACACGACCCACTTCTCCCAGTGGTCTCGGGTCCAGTGTGCGCATCGGAAGCCCGGAGGTGGGCCCTCGGAGGCACTTCGTGGGGCCCTTGTCTTCCTCCTGACCCGCCTCCAGGAGCACCTCCCAAGTAAACGTGCCCCCAGAATCTTCACTCAGAAGCTGCTCCGCAGGGGCCCCTCTGAGACGTTACACCTCCGGCGACACCGTGGGGAGCTGCTCTCGAAATGCTTCCTGGAAACAGAAGATCAGGCAGCACAGACCTGGGTGGGAAGCTGGGGTCTCCCTCCGGGGGCTCCGGGGAGACCCTGGGGGTGCGGCGGTGGGAGGGGGCTTCAGAGCGGAGTCGGGAGTCCAACCTCAGAAAATGCGCATTTCCGTCATTTAAAGAAATGATAAGGGTGACGAAGGGAGCACATGAGCAAATGCCTTTGCAGCCCTGGAGGTGACCGGCCGCGGCCTCGCGATCGATCACGGGGGACGACGGACCGGCGCGCTCAGGACGCTCAGGCGCTTCGCAGCGGCCGCGCGCTTGGACTGCGAGCTCCTCCCGACGAACACGCTTCGATCCGGCAGCGCCCTCCGCGGAGAAGCAGCCCCCACTGCTGTCCCTTTGGCTCTGGACCTGCTCCTAGTTGTTCGCTTCTTTTAGTTAGAAAAGAGTCTCCCCACCTTGCCTGCCGCGAACTCACTGGCCCCTGCAGATGCGGAATGAGAACTGCAAACCGCAGAAGCAGGGGGCACGGAGTCCCAGAATCGCCAGCAGGCCACTTCGGAGACAAGGCCAGGTCCTCCCGTGGTCTGTAAGTCCCCGCCAGCCCGACACTTCCCGCCTGGAAGGGATGGCAGTGCCGCGGGGCGCCGCCCGGCCCCCAGGCCCTGCGCGCTGCTCCCCCTGCCTTCCTGCCCCGCGCCGCGCCCCGCCCGCCCGCGGCTGCCCCTCGCCTCTGCTGGGCCCCGACGACCTCGCTGGAAGGCTGGCTAAGCCCCTTCTCACCACGTTCCCCACTGTCAGGCTGAGAGCAAAGTGGCATAGTTTTTCCTAGAAAACCAGGTGTTTCAGGTGACCGGCAGTTTGTACAGATGTCTCCCTTGGAGATGACGAGAGCCCGTGAGTGTGGACACTCCCGGGGACCTGCTTGTACTGCCCGGAACCCTGGAGTGAGGACCGCTGGACAGGGTCCCCCCCGACGTTCGCACTACGACCTCGGCGGGGCAGGCGGCTCAGAGAGTGTTTGCTGAGTGACTATGTGAGCGTGGGATGCCCCTTCCCTTTCTGAGACCCAGGTCCGCTGGGACTGGAGCAGAGCCCAGCCTCTGAGGCCGCGGGACAGGAAGTGATGGGGCTGCCAGGTGCTTGTGGGCCAAAGCTGTGCAGGGCAGGGTCATGTCCCGGCCGGGGACTCCGCTGTCCACGACTCCCGTCCAGGTCAGCAGCAAACTCCACTGTTCACGAAATGATTCCAGGAAAGAGTACCCGACAAACACAACCACCAAGTCTGCCCATTGTTTTCATAATTGGAGATGTAACTAATGAATATGTATTAACAAACATGTAAGTAAATACGCAATAAACATATCTCTGTTTACACCTGTAGATACTCAGATTTCGTTAAGTTTGTGATACATTTATGGCTAGAAATGCACCCTCTCGTTACTGAACGCTGGAAAACTGCACTGGGTCACCTGTGTGATTTGACTGGCCCATGACTTTAATGTGGCAGATATTCTATTTCAGTGTTTTTTCTGTATTTGTACACGTTTAATAAAATGAAGTCCATGATCTGCATGATTTCAAAGTCCTGTCCCTTTTACTTACTCTTATGAAAAAAAAGGTACAGGGCGCCTGGGTGGCTCGGTCAGTGGAGCGTCTACCTTCGGGCTCAGGTCGTGAATCTTTACTTGAGTCGTAGCTGTAGGGTTTTCACCTCTCAGGTTAGGAAGGAATTTGTGTGTTCTGGCGTGCTTGAGGTCTCATTTTTCGCTTTTCTTCATATGGATCTGTTTGTTTGTTTGTTGCTGTGTAGTAAGATAAGGGTCCAAATTTGTGGCTAATTAGTAGCCTGTCACTTATTTTTGCCTTGATGATATGAGATGCTGCCTTTATCATAAACGAAATCCCGTGTTCCCAGCTTCTGTCCTTTCTGCTCTGCCTTCTGCTCCCCTCGTCCAGCCATGCACTGGACCCGTTTAGTTGTGGAAACTTCCCGTCATGTTTTCATGTCTGGTGGGCCTGCTGCCCCTCTTCCTCCTTGCTCATCTGTTTCAGGGATTTTCTAGAGATTCTGGCATGATTACTCATCCATATAAACTGTACGATCAAATGCATGGCTGGAACATACACTTGCTGGCATGTGTATTGAATTTGGGCTAAATTCATATATTAACTCGGGTAGAACTGAGTCCTCCTAGCCAACATCAAAGAGTCCTTCCCATCCGCTCAGGCCTACCTGGGAGACTGTCAGAAGTATTTGAAAGTTTCCCCACATATATTTTGCAATTGCTTATCAAGTTTATTCATAAAAATTTTATGTTCTTAGGGCGCACGGGTGGCTCAGTTGGTTGAGCGTCTGCCTTCGGCTCGGATCATGATCCCAGAGTCCTGGGATCAAGTCCCGCGTCGGGCTCCCTGCTCAGCGGGGAGTCTGCTTCTCTTTCTCCCTCTGCCCCTGGTGCTCATGCACTCTCTCTCTCTCAAATAAATAAATAAAATCTTAGGAAAAAGAAGAATTTTATGTTCTTTGGTGGTTTTTAAGTGAGATTTTCTCTTTCTTTACATCTTCTAAGTGGTTGTTTGGGTTACACAGGAAGGCAACTGATTCATACGTGTTAATTTTATATCAGCCTAAATGTCCCTAAAGAAGATTTTAAATTATTTAAATAGGTTACTTAGACTCCAAGGTCATGTCAGTAGATGGGGCAGGTGTCGGACCTTCTCCTTCCATTCCAAGCTCTGGCTGTGTTGGGTAAAGATCATTTAATTTTAAATACAAGCAAGGAGAATCCTTGTGCCCAGAAACAAGGTGGAGTGCATGGTGATGAGTCTGGATCCAAAGCAAAACAGGTCCTTGGGACCAGAGGCCGCCACGTGCCCGGGGATGGACCTGGCAGGTGAGGACTTCAGGCCTCGGGAGGAAACTGGATTCCTCTGAGCTGACCCTTCAGGAAGGGGTTGGAACTACCCTCCCTCCCTCCCTCCTACGCAGGGGTGCAGCTGGAAATGAGCCTTCCGCCCAGCGCTAGCACCCATACCTGCCGCATGCGGGTGCTGGTGCAGAGTGGGGCCAGCCTGGGCGCCCGCCTCCCCTGTAGGAGGACTCCTGCTCAGGATGCATTCGTAAACGTGAAGTTTTGGGAAACAGTCAACAGACCCACAGACGGGGAACTTCAGTAGGCGCATATAGAAATCACAAAGCAATTTTTTAGAAATATTAAGCTAAGTATGTACTATGTTCTCAAGTAAATAAAGATCGAACTTGGGAGAAAATAAAACAGATTTTAAAACACAAATAGGCAGATGGGAAAGAATGCTGTATGTGGAAAACTGTAGTAATGGCATGTCCCAATCCTTGCCCTGGATTCAGGGTGAGGGCTGGGCCGGGCAGCAGGTGTGTGAGAGCCGGTTGGGAGAGGCAGGAGGTGGGGTCAGAACTGGCCCCAGAACTGGGCTGGAGGGACCAGGGCAGAAGCTGGCTCCTCGCCGCTGCTCAGCCTGCCCCGAGCTCCCTGAGGCTCAGAGGTGGAAGCTCCGTCTCTCTCCCCGAGCATCCTGCAGCCTCCAAGCCCCTGACCTTCAGACCAGGAGTGGCATTTGCAGGGATGTGCCTGCTCTCTCCCTCCGAGCTGGAGCTGATTCTGGAAAGGCACGGCCCATCTTCCTCAGTCTGACCCATTTGGACCCACGCCAGACATTGGCCCCTGTCCTTGGCACCGTTTCTGACTTCTAGGGCTGACGGTTGTCTCCCTTCCCCCCTCCCAGTTGGGCTCACTCCTACCGTTGAGGCCAGTCCCTGGGAAGAGGTTTCTAGGGCCTCTCTGCACCCTGCCGCCAGGCCACTGGGCATGCAACCTCCCCAAGGCCAGTGGCGGGAACTTCAGCGTCCACCCCACTGCGGGCACCACACCTGGCCCTAATCGACAGCAAGGTGGGGTCCCTGGCTGTGGTTGTCCTTGGGAGAAAAGTCAGACCTCCTCTGGGATCCTGGCGGTCAGGAGAGCTCTTCGATGGGGGCGCATGCGTCTGCAGGGAGCTCCCTGCCTCGGGGATGTGGTAGGGGATGGAGGCCCCGCTCACACTGGGGGTGAGGTCCACCAGAGATGAGCCGTACACACCAGCACAGCACGCCTGTGTCCAGGACGGACCCGCCCCTCGGGAAGACACAGTGGTCACAGGCTCGGGGAAGGTGGGTGGACGCTCTGTGCTCCAGGCCTGTGGCCAGGCCCTGCTTCCTCCTTCCCAGCAGTGAGTGTCTATGTCTGTGACCCTGGGACACCAAGTGGGAGCTTCCAGGGGCCCGGGACGGGGCTTTGCCTCAGGAGAGTTAGGAGTTAGGAGTCAGGAGTCAGGAGAGTTGGTTAGGAGGGTGTGCATTTCAGACCCAGCATGAGAGGCAGAAGGTAGGGAGAGACAGGAAGCCCTCACCCTCCTCAAAGCACATGCAGGGCGTCCAGGTGATTCCAGGGCTTTGAGTATCTCCATGAACCCCGATCAGATGCCCTCCTGGGAGAAGCAGAGCCATTACAGACTTACCAAGAAAACAGATCCCACATTTTCAATCAGGTTCCTTTGAAGTTTGGTACCCTGTATGTCCAGTGTCAAATGTCAACACTTTTCTTCTTCCATCCGATAGGGTTGTGTAGGTCTTAACAACAACAACAGCAAACAGCCTAAAACTAAAGTATCAATTCACAGAAAGTGGTCTACCCCTACGAGCTGTTTTATGTTGGGCCAGGTCAATTGGTAAAAGTATGATAGAGCTCAGACCTCAAAAATACAATCCCCATGGTCCATACTTGTCTATACTTTGAAAAATTCAGTTGCACATATAGTCATAAAATCAAGATATAAATAGAGAAACTAAGATCAGCTTTTAAAAAGAAAGAAGAAAAACACCGAGGATTAAGGCCGTGAAATGCGTGTCTGCCACAGAATAAACCACAGCAGGAAGCCACTCTCCCCGGGTAACCTCGGCCACGCACTTCAGCATATGTGTCCTCCGTCCTGTTGCCCGAAGCTTCCACGCCATCTGAACGCCAAGAGTAGGGAGCACCTGCTTTCTCTAGGGGTCTTCAGCCTCTGCCATCGTGGGGACCACCACGACCACACCGTCTGGTGCTGGGCACACCGTCTGGCCCAGCCCAGGCCTCGTGCACTGACCGTCCCAACCAGACGCCGCCACCCTGGCCCCCGGCCCCCGCGGGACTGGCCTCCTTGCCGTCGGAGGGCCTGGCCTCACGTCCCCTTCCCACTTGCCTTGCTCCGGATGAGCCACCCCCGGTGATGCCTCAAAGCCCCGGGAGACGTGACCGAGGAGTCAGATGTGGACAGCGGCCTCTGCCGCTTCTGAGTCTGACCTTTGACCCCCTGCGGCCGGGCTGGGACAACACGGCTCCTGCCCCTTGGACTTCCCAGAACGCCGTGCTTCCCAATCGCTGGCTCTTCGGCTTGGGCCCCTGGCTAAGGTGCCTTCCTTGGCTCCCTCTACTTGCGATAAATCATACCCACGGTGGTTTGGCTCACGATGCACTTGGGAGAGTGACTCCAGCCAGGCAGGCTTCGCTGCTGGTCTGCAAACTGGTCAGCGCCCGGCTACACAGTGCCAGCCCACAGGTCCGACCCGCCGGCCACTCCACACGCGCCGGCGAGCCCACAGCCCTGTGGACGGTGGCCCCAGCCCACCTGCCACCCCCACCTGTCCTGCATCCACACCGGGCACAACCTCACTTCCACACGTCTTACATGTCCATCACCTCCCACCCTCTGTCTGTCCCACCCATCTCCGGGTCCCCAGTCTGACGACTCCAAGCTCTCCTCACTCTGCAACCAGAGGGCTTTCTCTCGGGGAAAGTCAGCCTGCTCTGACCTTCCCATCTCCGGCAGGCCGGAGCTCAAACCCATACACCGTCCCCATGATGGGGCGCATCTCCCCCTCCCCGTCCGTTCTCATGCTCGACTTCGGCGATGACCTAGAGGGGCACTTGTCTCAGCGCCTTCACCCCTCAGCGAGCCCGACCCCACCCGCCCTTCAAGGTCCTTCTCCGTGACCACCGAGCTCTCCTCCTCCGGAGGCAGGAGACACACACCCCAGAAACGAGGTCCACTATGTACACCCTACACTAGGAGCGGGCTAACCCCCCAGGACAGTATTCAGACTCCTGCCGCTGAAAATCGTCCGTGTCTCTTATCAGCTGTTCTTGAACAGCAACACACAGAAGAGAATATTATGCAAAGAGAAGTGTGAGCCAGTGCCCTCCGCACGGTCAGCAGGTGCGTGCTCGGAGGTGCCAGCCCTCCAGGGGCCCCCTCTCCTCCGCGGGTGCTCCCCAAGGGCCACTGCAGGTGGGTTGCTTGGCAATTGCTTGGAGCCTATTCAGGGGCATGATATTGAAGTTGGGATTCTACTTCTGGCTTCAGTATTCCTTGCAAATTTAAAATAACAAAGTGTTTAAAAATATATCATAACGAGTAAGTCCCAACTATAAATGCATCAGGGGAGCTAGAACTGACTACATTTAAGGTGTTAAAATTGAAGTTAATGGTGACCCCACATTATTCATCACATCGAATGGAGATGCCTTTAAATTTATATTAAATTCAATTTAAATGCCATCAAAACCATGGTTGACAAAGTACTGACAGATGAATATTTTAGTATGATTCAATAGTAGTAAACTGTATTTTCTTACCTTGAGGCAAGGTGATGGAGTTTTTATATGCATTAGGTTGAACTGGGTTTGTAGTAACATGGCTTATGATTTCCATAAAATAAAATTTTATCTTTAAAAAATGATTTTAAGAGGTTTAAGTCTTGAACCCTGAAAACATTTCTTCAGGGTCCTTCTTGCTTTCCTCATTACTTTATACTATGAAATCCAATAGCTTCTTTCTACCACTCTGCAAAATACCTTCTGGTTTAGAATTAACAATTAGTCATTTTAAAGGACTCATGTTTGATGTTGATACTCAGTAGTACTTCATCTTGATTTTTCCACTTAGTTCTTGGGCACAGGGGGGTAAAGTGCCTTACACAGAAATTCACTTGTACCTGGTACTGAATACGTAAGGCGTCGAATGAATGAATGGAATGATTAATTGATCATGGTGACTAGACTCTGCAACTGTTTCCGGGAGAGAGTTTGCAGCCTTTTGTCTGACTGCTAGAGTAACCCTGGGCTTGAGAGTTTACAGGTCTCATCACCCAAGGACACGACCAGCCTCCCTGGAGATTGCTAGTGATATGTACATATTGATATTATATATAGTGATAGATACTGATATGTAGAGATTATTGGTTTTCTCTACACTATTATCAATATAGAGAAATGGAGACTGTGTGTGTGCCGAGCCCGCCAGCCTTGAGCTCCACGCGTCCCCACCTCAAGCACTACAGTGCTCTCCATGTCTGGTTCCTGCCATCCATTACTCCATATCCAGGCTGGAAGGGGTAGATGCCGGGGGCCATAAAGAACACGTTCCTAGAGTTGAGAGCCTGGCTTTCCAGTCTCTTGTCTTTCCTGTGGATTTACAAAGGCTCATGTGCTAGGATTACATTTTGAAAAATATTTCAAATGTATTATTATTTTCGTTAGCCCACTGTATTTCTAATTCCTGTGAATTATCTCACTAACAGTGCATTTCTAAATGGACGCAGCCATGCTTCGGGGTAAGGACAGATGGAGCTGAAAGTCAAGAAGCCAGGGCTCAGCTGTTGCTTTCCAAATAGCCTTTCTCTAACAAGGAGCTCGTTGGATTTAGAAACCAAACTTCAGCCACAAGAGCCACGTCCTTGAGAAAGCAACGGATTTCTTGAACTCCAAAGGCTTCCTTTGAAATGCCACGGGCCAGAGCCTGATGGGTGCAGGACAGAGAGCGGGCCCGAGAGCGGGACGCGGCACAGAGGCCTTTCCACCAGTGGAGGGAAGGATGGTCTGGAGTTGCCCGGGGCTGGCAGCCTGTGATCTCCCGGGACACCCAGGGCAGGAAGATGGGGTTTGGAGTGGCCTGCGCCCCCACGTGCCCGGGAAGGGCTGAGCGTGCTGACTGAGCAGCAGTGCCTGGGCGCTGGGATGGGTCCTCGTGTCAGGAAGCAAGTATGCTCAGACTGCACACACAGGGGCGCCCAGAGCAGGAGGGACGGAGTCTTGGGGTGGGGGCGATGACGAGGTGTGGATTTGCATGTGCAGATGCTTCAGGACGGAGGTGGAGGAGGTCGGAAGACAGTGAGGAAGAGGCCCACTCCAAAGCCTCTTATTCCCCCAGAGTCTGGGTTAACCTGGAAGTGGCTGCAGACAGCCTGAACCAAGACGTTACCACCCCACTGCCCACACCTGGCCACCAGCAGCAGACGCACCTGCCAGGGAAACTGATCCTGAGAGAGAGAAATGAGGCTCCATGTCCGCAGAACTCAACAGTGGCGGCAAAGTTCTTACCAAGAAGCTAAAATGGACCAGGGAGGTGTCCCCTCGCTTCTGGTTTCATCCCCACCGTGAGGCAGAAAGCGAGGAAGGTCGCCGGTGGGGCTGAACGGTGAGGGTAAAGGTGAGGATCGAGGGACAGCAGGTGGACGGTGTCCGCAGAGGTCGGCGTCGGTCAGCCCCTGCCCGGTGCCCTGCTGGCCGAGGAAGATACTTCTGCTCTGCGAGCCTTCTCATCAACGTCAGAGAGGGAGATGTTCAGAGACAATGGGGAGATGATGAAGAGCACGTTCGTTCATTCAGTCAGGGGTATTTGCTGAGCACCTGCCGTTACAAAGGACGGCGTCGGGGTGGGAAACGCAACCCGCGTTTCAGTGACTCACCGGACGGACGTGCAGATGTTGCCTGCTCGTTCTCGTGAATGCCCTTTGGATGTTGACATGGTGCCAGCGTCCCTCCAGTGCGGCTGCTGTGGTCAGTGCTCTCTTCGGGGTCCTTCTAGGTCAGCTGGGACTGCCCCCGGCCCCCTGCAACGGGACTTCCCAAATGACAAGAAATGGGCAAGGTCACAGCTGGGAGCGTCCACTCGGGCACGTACCTAGGACCGCATTCTCTGGGCCGTCCCGTCCCTCACGCTCACTCTGCCGGCTCTGTATCCTTGGACTTGTCCGCTCGAGATTGCAAACCCCACCCGCCCACCCTCCCCCCGAAGCGGCACCTCCTCCCGCAGCTGCTTGCAGAGAGGAAGGGACAAAGCAGGGAAATAAGAAAGAAATGCTGTGTTTTGTTTGGATTATAATGAAGGAAGCGCATTTTTCTCAGGATCCCTCTCTTACCCATCACACACCCACAGTGGTTTTCCATTTTGCTTCAGGGACTTGAACCGGGTCATGTGGCCAAGCCTTACCTGCAAAAGGTTTCTGGGGAAGTAAATGTACAGCTTTCCAAACACTGCAGAAAGAAGGAATTATGAAAGAGAGGGACGAGGGCTGAGGATGAGGAGGCAGCTGATGAGGTGGGCCACAACCCTCTTGCAAACCACGCTCAGCCCTGCAGAAGTGCAGGGCCCAGGGGTGGCCTCAGGTGCATGCCTCCATGTCAGGCCGACGCCCCTGCGGGGCTCAGTGCAGCTTCTCAGGTCACAAAAGGGTGACCTTCTTCATGGAGATGCCACGGAGGGCAGCTTACATTTTAATCCTTGCTCTCCAGCTACTGAGAGATAACAATTTATTCTGCAAACAGATTACCTTGATCTTCACTACAAGGAACGCCATCCATTACTCCATATGCAGGGTGGAAGGGGTAGATGCCGGGGGCCATAAAGCACGTTTCCAATGGGCGAGCTCCACTCTGCCTTAGTCAGATTTTCAAGGCTCATCTAAAAAGCAGCCACTGATCCAACATAGTTTTAAGTGGTGCCCATTGCAAGTGCTTAATTTTCATTGTCCCATTATTTTTATAAATGTTTAGAATTTTTTTCCAAAAATATTTTTAAATTAATCCTACATGAATCATATATTTTTTTAAGTGTGTAGTAGGAGGGGAGAACCAGTATGGGAGGATGTTTAATTTCTGCAAGCAGTCGGTGACTTACAGATGAAAACAAAGATCTGCAACCCTGACAGACAGAAATCAGGAAAGCAGTCCCAAAAAGGGTTTCGTCGGCTTCTTGGCTCTGCAGGACGGGACGGGGACTCAGAGGTGACGAGGGCTTCAGGACATAATGACACACCTAGAGTATAGCATTTTGCCAACCCCTCACATGACCGACGTGGAACAAAATTGCTATCTGATTATGTATATTTGCCTGTTACTGTCAATTCAAAAAATATATGTATTTTAAAGGAGTATTTATTTTTTTCTACTTGTCAGAATCCCAACAGACACATTAATTATAAACTTTACTTTCCACTCTTGAATTATCCCGGTCTCCGAAGGCCATAGATAGACACCAGAACTGAATAATTCTGAGATTATTCCTGCCCGCGCACTTAAAAATAGAAGCCATTATATTTCCCAACTTTTGCCAGATTGCAAATAAGTGAGCAGAGTGAAGGATGGCTGTGATGAGTCAGTGCTGACTCGGCTGCTAGAATCTCATCAGGCCCAACAAGTGTCAAAGGCTTATGGTGCAGCAGTGTGCGAGTCACGCCCAGCACATAGGAGTGCCCCCCGGCGCTGGCCTGGAGCCCTGTCTCGGCTGAGGTGCAGGCCGGCCGACCTCCCTCAGGTGAGCGGGCACCTAAGTCGGGGCCACCGATGTGCTCTCAGGGGCTGTGGCAGGAACCAGCAGATCCCACTTCTAAAGATACTCGGCTGAAACAAACACAACCCCAGCCAGGCTCCAGCCAGTTAGTAACCTCACCTCCTCGGCCCAGGACAGAAGGAGGCCCAGCATTTGGAAAGAATTGCTTTAATGTGCCCCCAGCAACAGGACTCCTCGTCCTGAGCAGTCAGGGAGCCCGGGAAGACGGAGCTTAACTCCGTCCAAAATCCCCAGGCAACAGAATTCTGTGAGTTAGTCTGATCCCCAGAAACTCCGAAGTCAGAAGACCAGATGCTCACAACGGTCTGTGTTATTTGGGAACAAAGACACGACGTTCACACCAATTCATTCTCCCCACACGTTCAGGTGCTATGGCTACCGGGCCTCCCCGTGCTCCCGGGGGTGGCGAGTCCTCACCTGGCCTTGGGAACGCGCCTGAGAGAGACGCTGTTCGACTATGCAGCCGTGGCTTGGGCGCTGTGGGCGGGGGTCTGGGGACACGTGCGGGAGGTGGCGTTGTGCCTCTCTGGGCGCGGAACCACCATCCCACCTCTGTGCATGTGCTCTCTCCGTCCTGCGCCCTCTTGGCCGGCCTGTCAGCGCGCCGGCAGAATCCGGTGCCCAGGGGCCAGCCCGGGGCTGGACACGTGGCCAGCCAAGGCCGTCAGCATAGCCCGCGGTGACTGTCCAGAGACGGGCGTCTGCCCCCAGCCCAGCTGCAGTCGCAGCTGGGATGGTTGCTTCATCTGCCTTGCTCTCCACCTCCCCTCACCCCGTCCCTCCCTAAAACATCAAGAACATAAGGCACACGCTCTGTGTGCAGAGTGGAGGACAGACGCACGGCAGACCTGTCCTCCCTCTGCTGGAGGGGAGGGAGCCCTGGAAGGCAGCGGCCCTGGGTTCCCCAGGACCTGACGAGGAGAGGAGCTGCTGCCTGAAGAGCAGGAAGCTGGGCTCATGCGCGTGGGGGAGCCACGTCCCCTCGAGGAGGACAGTCAGTGGTGTGACTTGAACAAGATTCCCTGTAACCGAAGCCCTGCACGGTCCCCTCCGCCCTGTCCCACCTGGGGCCCTTCTCCTAATCCAGCAGCGCACAAATGCCCAAGAAACTCCATTCCCCATCCAGTGGTTACTGTTAGGACATTTGCTGGGGTTTTAGTTGTGGGTGTGTATGGCAAAGAATTTGGAAAGTACAAGCACGTATAAAAGACAGACAAGAGGACCATAGCTGACCCCTCTGTCACCATCAGCCCCAAGGGTCTCACCCATCCCTGCCGGGAGCCCCTTGCTAATTCAACATGAGCCCCTGATAAGAGGAAGAAGCAGGTCAAAGGGAAGGAGCACATCCGGCTGGTACTGGAGTCGTGATGGGACATCACACCGGGGAGAACACATTTCCCGTTAAACAGAAATGCAGAGCCATGTCCCTGCACTTCTTTTTTTTATGATTTTTTTTTTAAAGATTTTATTTATTTATTTGACAGAGAGAAACACAGCGAGAGAGGGAACACAAGCAGGGGGAGTGGGAGAGGGAGAAGCAGGCTTCCCGCCGAGCAGGGAGCCCGATGTGGGGCTCGATCCCAGGACCCTGGGATCATGACCTGAGCCGAAGGCAGACGCTTAACGACTGAGCCACCCAGGCGCCCCATGTCCCTGCACTTCTGTCGTCTGTTCTCGTGAGGCTGCGTGGTGACCACTGGCCTGTCTGAACATGAGGGTAGGCTGATGGGGAATTTACCTGTGGAAAATAAGGTGTCCCTCTGTGGGCAACGGAGTCTCACGGTCCTATTACTCCGGGACCGGTCCCTCTGTGTGTGGACAGGCCCCTCTTCCGCCCTGACACCTCTGCGTCCACGGACGCGCCAGCCACACCCCCCTCAAGGACACAGGTGAACAGTCCGCCTACTGGTATAAATAAACGGGGACCTCCCAGTCAGCCACTCTGTGGTTTGGGGGTTTCGGGATCGTTGCAAAGTGAGCATAAGGCACAGGAACAACATTTTTGGAGGAAAAATACTTTTTATATTCCAAAACAGAGGGGCAGAGAAGAATTAGGCAGCATCTCGTGGGCGCTGAGTGCACGAGTGAGCCGTGGTTCTCCGTGCGCGTGGCCCGCCGGCTGTGGCCTCTCTCTCCACCCATTCTGAGGCTGCAAGTTCAGGGAGCTTTGAGGGGGACGTGTACTTGACAAAACAAGGACTTAGCTGGAAACGATGCGCAGTCTGCACGACCTTCATCATGTGCACCCTGCCTCAGAGCGTGTCAAAAGTGAAGCCCGCCCGTCACAGGCCCCCTCTTGGCCTGGGCTTCCGGTTTAGGGAGGAAATGAGGGAAGGGTAATTTTGTGGTGGAGATGTGCTGAGCACTGCGGAGAGTCCCCACGATTGTCCTCAGCCAAGCGGCAGGAACTGCTGACCAGAATTTCTGAGGGCCTTGAATGAAGAAGATGCCTCCTTGTTCGCTTTTGGTGATTCAGTGCAATAAGACTAATATTCCTTGGTGAGTTTCCTGGAAGAAAGGTTGCCCTGAAAGACAATTGAGTCTGTGCCTCCATCCCAGGGCCCTACAGGGGGGAAATCACACTTGGAAATTAGGCTTCGTCTCACAGCGTCTTTGTCAGTGTTCTTTTTTCTTTCCACGTATTTTGAGAATGTTTGTTAGATTCAATTCACAGGTTTGGGCTATTTATTTGCCGGGATTTCGGTCCTCAGAACACAAAGCCAAGGATTTGTAAAACGGTCTCCCTAGTGGCGTCCGTGGAATGCCACGTGGCTGGCAGAATTACAGAGTGAGGCCACAGAGTGCTCGGGGAAGAAACAGGAGGGCTGGAAGCTTCCAGAAGCAAGGACTCCCGCAAGGGCACCAGGAAGCCTGGGCCCTGCTACCCCCGGTTTGGGCCCAGGCTGGCCTTTATCGGCGACGAGGAAAGACGCGACAGTCCCTGGTTATCAGGGCAACTGAAGAATGCAGTTGGCACCCATTACCCGTTCTCTGAAGCTAGACACCCGTCACCATGGTTCCCATGTGTACAACTGATTAGCTTTCGCCTCGCTCACCTTTTAGGGGTATTTACTGCCTTTACTGAGAGGCAGGCACTCTCTCTGCCTGCTGTTCACAGAGGCAGAAGCGAGAGCTGTGGCGCTGGAGCGGGCAGCCGGGGGGCACGCTGGCCTCCCTGCCTAAGCCCCGTAGAAGCGGAGGGCCCCACTCAGAATAAAACTAAAATCCTCACCACCTTTCAGAGAAGCGTGAATAATCTATAGCTTATAGACTACACTAGCAGCTTTCTATCCGTCCAACCACAACCCTCTGCGAGAAATAGGTTTTCGTGTCTACGCACACAAACACACCTGAAACACCCTTTCACAAAGGCTCTTTGTCTACCCAGTGACCTTTTCTATTTTGTTTTGTTTAAAGGAAACTGCTAATTGATCTTATGACCCCCTATGGGTCACAACCCACACCTTGAAAATAAGCCTAAACTACTTAGACCACCTTGCACATTCATGAGTGCATCACTGCAGACCTGCGGTTAGAAGCATCAGTCCGTTCGGTTGTTTCTACCTGGGGCAGATACTTGTGTTCCTAGAGCCACGCTCTGTCTTGTATCAGGAAGCATGTATTCAAGAGACATCAGGCTACATTTCTAACGCAGTTTCCAACCACCAATTCCTTACGGAATTGAATCTAGGACTCGGGCACTTAAGTAATCTAAACTCAATGGAACAAATAGGTGCTACGGGTGAACTTCATACGGGACTTTCTTTGTTCATGGAGCTCTTACTAACAACAAAAAGATCCCACATCAACGCAGAGAATCTTGAGATTATAAACGCTTCAATCTAGAAGAGATCGCATTGATTCTTCTTCCCGATTCTTGTCCTATGGATTAAAAGGAAAACACTTACGGATCAAATCGAGCAGGCTAGCATCTGTAAGATGTGCAGTAATGCAAGTTGAATTAAGGGACATGCTGACATGGGCAAGGCCAAGGCCACGCAGGGGGGGCCAGAACGAGGGGCCAGACTTCAAGGCCGTGCACGTGGGGAGTTCTGTGTTGGTGCCGTGGCTGCCCACCGTCCACCCTCACCTCCCCACCGGGACGGGAGAAGGAGAGTCGGCAGGATCACGGGCACTCTGAACTATCTGCACATCTTGCAGGGTCACCCAGACCTCTGAGCTGAGAGAGGAGATGGGGGCCGTGGCTATGAAAACGACTCATCTGTGCTAAGCTCATCCAAAAGTCGGACATACAACCCTAGCCTCATTAGCTTTATGTTTCGATGAGGTCAGATTGGGGGGAAAAAAGAAAATAAAAGAAGAGAAGGGAAGGGAAAGGAAAGGGAAGGGAAAGAGAAAAACAAGAAATAGGAAGTTTTTGTTGTTGTTGTTGTTTTTCATCTAAATGCACACCCATGAAATGGCATCCCCAAGGGAAGTTAAACTAAGACTTTGAAATGAAAATTGCCTAAGAAAGGCCATGCAAATGATATAAAAGGATAAGAACCCGCTGGGGCCTGCTGCCTGCTTCTCACCCCTGGATGTGGCTGGGAACATTTTCCACTTGTAAAATCCAAGGTCATTTTAGTCACTAGTGAAGTGCCTGTGGAATTATTAATAGAAATTTTGAACAACGCTGCTCCAACAGAATCATGATCTATATGCCTCTGACAAGCAGAGTGTTCAGGATTCTGAGAGGTTTGGATAACAATGGCTGGTTTTTCTCATACAAATGAGCACCTGTCAGCCTTTCCAATAAAGAACTTCCGCTCAGAGCATACCAAACTCTCCCTTACCTAACTGCCATCGTCCTAGGATCCCTGGAAAGGTATTTTTAAACATCTTTCAGTATATTTCCTGACTTTCAAGTGCAGCAGAAATAGTTTGTCCACGTGTAAAGCACCCCTTTCCCCAGAGCAGCTCAAAGCCACTGAGCGTCTGAGAGATGGCAGGATGGCAGGCCATCACCCTAATCACTTCTGAATTTATTCTTCAAAACCACATCACGAAAATGCTGCAATCTGAAAAAGTGGGGGTGGGACGGGATGGGGGGGTGGATGTTCTCAAGGAAGAAAAGCTGGTTTTGGTGCAGAGTGTGGAGCGTACCCTTAACTCCGCACGCTACCCTGGACTGCGGTCTGGGCAACGGGCTTCTCCCCAGCTCCCTGACAGCCGCGGGGGGCCCCGGAGAAACCACATCTTCTGTGGGACGGCTTCTGGAGCACACGGAGAAGGTGGCATTCTCTCTCCTGCATCTCACGGCCAGTGGTGTGTAATACGTTGGTGTCTGTGAAGTTCTGTGAGCTGTTTGGACAAGGGTCTCAGCCGTGTGTCAGCTCACAGACCGAAAACACAGGAAAAGAGACACAAACCACCCAGCCTGACTGAACGGGATGCGCTACGGTCATGCTATACGTTATGGACCCTCCCCGTGTACCGTCCCCAAGAATCCAGAAGATGTCCTGCCTCAAACAGGTGCGCAGAAGCTCATGGGCCCACCTCGCATACACAAGCAATTTGCCAATGCGTTTTTACTGCTTTACCAAGAAAGGTCCGAAATCCACAGAGCTAACAATGGCTTTCTTTTCAGTGTTAGAGAGTCTTAATTTCTCTCCTCCTTCCTCCCCGCCATCAAGTGAACACAACACTACTGGAGGGTCACATCACTACCTTTTTAAAAAATTTCCTTGTAGGTTTGAAATTACCTTTAGGGACAGCATACACAGCATCCATTTGCAGCCTAGAAGACTTATGAAGCATTCCAACTTACTCCTCTAATAAAAGATTCTGTAAGTAGCTCAATGGAGTTAATAATATTCAAGAAATTGAATAATACATTAAATAATTTTTCACAGCCCTGTAAAATCCTCCTGTCTGCTTCGTGTGTGCTCTACTTTAAACAAAACCTTTTTGAAAGAAAATAATTTTAATTTTGTTACCACAATGTTCACTTTGCAGCTGAGAGTTGGCCGTGAAAGCAAACGGTCCTCCCAGATAATAAATCAATGACTATGTTATCTGATACGTTCTAGGTTTTGTAGAATCATCTAGCAGCCTGATCCAGAAAAGGAGCTGAATGCCAGGGTTTGTGTGTGGACACATCCTCAGGAATGGTGCGTTCCATCCTCTGCTTGCACACCTGAGACAGGTAAGGTCGGGGCGGTTATGGGACGTGGCCGGCTGGAGCCGGAAGGCAGGACTGCAGAGGCAGCATGCTCTTCCCACACCTTCTCAGCTCACTGGACACTCGATGGATGTCTGTGGATTATATTATCAGTCAATAAATACAAAGGTGGGTTTCAACATATTTGCTCTGCTATTTCCCGTGGAACACACCGGTGTGGCCCTGTGCCAGGCATGGGGCCACACAGCTGGGCAGTGAACAGTCGTTCTTGGGTTCCCCTGCAGGAAAGCTCACTAGCACCCACTGGCCACCAAGGCGGTTCCATGGAGGTCAGGTGGCACCGTGAGGGGTGGCCAGCTCGCTGAGGACCCCACCGAGAGGCCAGCGAGCAGGATGATGAGGTCACACAAGAGGGCAAGAGGTGGGTGCACCTCAATAGGAGGACGTACTTGAGAAGAACGTGGCACTCAGCTTCCCCCCAGAAGCCACTTGCTTGTCCACCCTCAAGCCGTGCCTTTACACAATGTCCCAAGCCTAATATATTTATTTGTATTCAAAACCTGGACATGTGTATTCACTGAAACTGGGCCTTGAACCCTTCCTCCTGGCTCTAGGTATATGTGGAAGGGAAAGCCTAAGGACAGGAAGGGTAAACTCCATTCATATCTTGCAGTGTTGTCCACACAGAGGGTGCCAAGTTGCTGATTGGTGGTGAGTGACAGTCCCAAATATTCCTTTAATACGTGATCACCTTGATCCATCTCGCTAAGGGGTTCTTAATCCATATGAAGTAGGATAGACAACTCCCGCTCCAAAATTAGATTGTGCAGGCAAAGCATGAATGCAAGGGGACGAGCCTCCGTGTGCAATTAGGGCAGCGTGGTGGTCTTCTGGAACTTAACAGGGTGTGTGTGCATAAGAGCAAAAGGCGGGATGTCGTGCATGATTCTGAAGGTTGAGGCAACGTCACCTCATGTTTCAATCAAGAAAGCTCAAAAAGGGAAAGGAATCTGATAGAAAGTACGAGAAACGGGATGTGCTTCTGTAGGTCGTTCCCTCTGCAAGCCTGGCTGTGCCCTGGGGAACTTGAGTGAGCTAGAAGTTGGCAGTTCACTCCTTAGAAGAGGATAAATTAAAGGATGTTCGCATAAGCCACAGCTCCGTGCTTCATCTCCATTTCAGAGTTTAACTTATTCTGGGAAACTTAAACTCCATGGGAGAGGGGTATATCTATCTATCTATCTATCTATCTATCTATCTATCTATCTATCTATCTATCTATCTATCTATATAAAATCAGAAAAGGAAAGCTCTCAGGAAAGAAGCCGAGGGCTGAGGCCGGCAGATCATGGGGTTGGACCCGGAAGGGCCCCTGCCCCGGCGAGCAGCCCTGAAGGTGACAGAGGCCGGCTGGAGATCTGACACCACTGTCCTTACTACCATTCTGCATGGCAGTGCTTTTGGAGGGTACGGGGTGCTCGTTTGTTTGTGCAGATGCGGAAGCCCTTTTTGTGAACTCGCTATAGAGTAATTGAAGGAGAACAACCGAAGCTCGCTGCTGCTTTGCTTAACTCCGGAAGGGCTTTCCACTGCTCTGCACCAGTGCAGAGAAAGTCTGTGTTGCATACAAGACCGAGTCTGTTCATTCTACTTCGCTGTGTGTTTACACAGATCTGCGGGTCCTGATGGGCGCTCATGAAGACAATCCCACTGATGATGGAGGTTTAGGGAATGTGTCATCCACATGACCCTTGGCTGGGTTCTTGCACAAAAGCCAATTTGCAGCAGGGACAGCTGAGGGTGGGTGAAGAGAGCCTGTGGTGGAGGGAAGGACAAAGCGGCCTGGAAGAGCAGACTTTGGGTGGAGACTTGGCCGGGCCAGGAAGGGAGCAGGGGGCCTGCACTTTGCCCAGTGCGGGATCCAGAGCCCATTCCTTGCCTCGGGTTATTTTGGGCCAGTACAAGTCTGTTCTGTAACTTGCGACAAGGTTCCTGGCTGTAGGACGGAGATGACAATCCTTGCCATTGTGTAGTGTTGGGGTGAGGTGTGGGTGAGGGGTCCACAGCAAGCACACAGAGGAAGCCCGAAATCCACGCCGGCAGGCTCTCCTGTATGATTGGCTGTGCGTCCTGAAAGCTCTGAGCTTCAGCCCCCTCCTGCCTAACGTGTGAAGTGAGTAACATCCTCCAGGGACACTGTGGGCTTTGTACAATGTTTCAGTGAGACCCTGGATGTGAAGGCGGACTCAGACTCCAAGAAACTGCAACAGTAACATCAAAGATCCCTGATCACAGAATCACCAAGACAAATTTAATAATAACAAGATTTTCATCATTCCAATATTGGGGAAAGTACCAAAAGGTAACACAGAGACATACAGTGAGCAAATGCTCTTGGAAAAATGGCCCCGACAGCGTCGCTCCATGCGGCGTGGCCACAAACCTTCCATTTGTGAAAATGCAGGATCTTCCAAGTGCAATAAAGCAAAGTACAATAGAATGAGGTCTGCCTGTACCAAATGCGTTTATAAATAGAATGATGAACTGGATTGATGCCATTGCTAGGAAGCGATCACTTATTCCGTGGCAGCTAAGAGTTCAGTGGCAGAAATTAAACTCCAGTTCCCTTTGCATTTGCACCTAAAAAGGGTTCCGCATGTCTGGCAGAGACTGTTACTAGAAGCTCCCCCCTAAGGAAACGTGAGAAGGTGCCATTGCGTTCACCTCCGCCGTAGCTGAGAGTAGAGCAAGGAGCTGCCAGCAAGAGGCTGGACTAGGCATCCACCTGCAGCTGTGTCCCTCCCTACTCCCTGATGAGACCCCCTCCGCTTCTCACCCCACACAGACTTTAACCAGCCTGTGGCTTTTCAAGACATCGTGATCATTTAACAAGTATTTTATAAGGGCACATACATAAAATAAGTTCAAATCGTCTGCGTTTGACTCAGATTGTGCTACAGGGATGTGAAGGGAGTTCCATCTGAAGAGGGTCCTAACTAGTTCCAGAGGGAGAAGGCTCTTGTGAAGAAAAGCGGGCACAGGATGCCTCTGAGAACATACCTGAGGTTCCAGTCTCCACGCCCCCTGCGCACCCTGCCTCCTGCACCCCGCTGTGCACACTGCCTCCTACCCCGATCTGTACAGCCCCCGTGCACCTGTCTACACAAAGCTCCTGCAGGTTACTGTCCACACAAACTTCCTAAAACTGTCTACACTAGTTTCCTGTAGCTGACTGTCTACACAAGGTCCGAGCAGACAGCTGTCTACACAGGATGACCGCAGCTGGACATCTGCACAGACCCAAGACCAGAGAGCAGTGGTGTGGGAAAGGCACTCACAGATGTGTGGTGACTGACGTCCCCTGAAGCCAACAGGAAACTCCTAAGAAATCTATGTCCCCTGTAGGCTCACAGTGGATTTTAATGGGCTTATTGATAATACATCTAGATTCATTAATGGGACTGGACAGCAACACCATGAAACCCTGCAAGAAATTATTGAAAACTCAAGTTGTCATCTCCAGCTTTCTGTTCCAGGTGAACTGCTAAGTGGGGGCTTTAAAGGGACTCCAATCCTTCCCCAACAGCCTGGCAATCCAACGTGAACCGATTGAGTGTAGGCTATATGGACATCTACCCGTGTCAGGACTCCGAATCTCCAGGACAAGCCTCGTGAATGGAGTTTGCACTGAGACTACGTCACATCATTTCTTGTCTTCTCCACCTGCAAACCCTCGAGCCTGTATTCACTGTGTAGACTTCGGGTCAGTGCAAACCCAGCGAATCCCTGGCCCATTGCGTTGGTGAATCTTGGTGCTGGCTGAAGCTGGGGTGTGCAGCCTTATAAATCAGCCTGCAGAACAGAGCCCGGGGCCCACGTTTCCATGCCGTCATCCCTCCTTCCTGCCGAATGTGATGAAGGCTGGTCTATGGGCCCACAACTGAGTCGGGGCTAAGGGTGGTTTCTAATACTGGGCACCACTACCTATAACATGCAGACACTTACCCTGCTTCTGATGGAAACCAAAGAGCTTTCTGACCACCCACTGATGGCCAAGCAAAGCTACTCAGACCCCACTGTCTCCGGACAGCTCTGTTTGCAGGACCTCTGTGGTCTGTGGAAACTCCTGGCTCCTTCAAGAGTGTGTGGGTCATCATATTCCAGATCGACCCCAAAGGTAATTTCACACATACTGCAAAGCCCCAGCTCTTTCCCACTTGGGTCCACCACCCAAACGGTGTCTGATTTTCCACTGTGGGCATTTTATTTCTTAATTTCTCATTTTCTTAACCTTGGGCCATCATCATTTAAAAAAAGTACCAGTGCCTGGGTCCACGCCAAGCCACCTGACCCTGAATCTCTCTCCTGGTGACTCCAATGCCATTCTGGCTTAAGGACATTAAGACGTGAAGTCACTTCATGTGGAATATGTAAACACCGAGAACGTCGGTGACTGTCAGTAAGTTTATGCTGAATTAAAGTGACCATTTTTAAATAGTAGCATTTCCTTACGAGAAAAGTATATGATTTGAGAAGAGATCTTCATGGAAGGTGTGGAGAGCCAGCCAAGGCAAGAGAGACGTCAAAAGGATTGTCGGGGTCTCTGTGTTTAAAGGCTCCCTCTTCACCTGCTTCCTATCTTACGAAAAAGGTGATTCTGGCTCCAACAAGAGCCACTGGACACCCCCAGCTCCATCCATGAACACACAGTAAATTTCATCCTATGGACTCTGCTTCGCTCCCTCCCTCCCTCTCCTCCATTTCAAGACGTGTATTTTAAAAAAGTGTCACTTGACGAATATTTTTGCCTCATCAATATTAAGATGGCCAGGTTTAGCAAATAAAAATAAAATAAAATAAATACAGTTAAATTCAAAGTACAGAAAACCAACAAAACTTTAGAGGTAAACACTGCAGGGTACTTAGTGGGCACTTACATTACAAAAGTATCCACTGTTTATAAAAACAATCAAATGTGGGGCATCTGGGCGGGTCAGTCGTTAAGCATCTGCTTTCGGCTCAGGTCATGATCCCAGGGTCCTGGGATCGAGCCCCACATCAGGCTCTCTGCTCCGCGGGAAGCCTGCTTCTCCCTCTCCCACTCTCCCTGCTTGTGTTCCTTCTCTTGCTGTGTCTCTCTGTCAAATAAATTTTTAAAAAAATCTTAAAAGAAACCAATCAAATGTAACTGTCTTATATTTTATTTAGCAACTCTGGTATTTATGTATATTTACCTATTCATGTTTGACTATCTTATATATTCACATGTACATTATATTCTATGTGTATTGTACCTATTTATTGATTGTATCTATCATTTCTTCCAAAAGTCTAAGGGACACCTTTAAGGTCGAAGAGGTCTACTTTTGTGCTATATAAAATCAAACCTCGTGATGTTGTGCGTATGTCAAAACCCACAGAATGTGGGACACAAAGAGTGAACCCTAACATAAACTATGGACTTTAGTAAATAATGTATTGATATTCAATCATCCATTGAAACAAATGGACTACTAGGAACCAAGGTGCTAAGAGCCAGGGAAGCTGAGCCATGAGGAGGGGGCACAGGGAGCTCTCTGCATCTGCTGGGCAATTTTTCTGTGTCCCTAAAAATGCTCTTTCTCTGTGATAGGAGAAGTGCCATGTGTGAGCAGGGTCCATCTTCCTGCCTGTGAAGTTAGCAGGAAACCAAGGCTGGCCAAGGGGAAGTTGCCCGGGGAATTGGGCCTGGAGTGGGACTGCTCTGTGCTGCAGGCCGGGTGGGGGCTAGCGCTGTGGACCCCAAGCAAGTAAGTCCCCTGGAGCCCTTCTCTACCCGACCCTTCCCCTATTAGGGCATTACTGGGGTCTTTCTCTGCTCCTCATACCATCTGACATTACGTGTTGCCCACTGCCCACAGCCACTGACTTCCCACCCTGGTGTCCTTGAAAGCACCCCCCCAGCCCCGCCCCCAATGTCCCCACCAAACCTTGGCATTTAAACTTCCCAACAGCTGCTCTGAGTGGGGGCTGTGGCTTCCCACATGCAGAAGGGCAGAAGGAGGCTCCACAACATGAGTCCATACCTGCTCTGTGCTGGGCCTGGGGAAGCACAGGAGGGCCACCCACACCTGCCTTCAAGCTCTCCACTCCCTCCACAGGGATTCCTCCTTACATGTTGTCCTAGGGGATGGCATTTCAAAATTTAAAACAGTGCTTTATTTTTTTTTAAGGTTTTATTTAAAATTTGGGCATTTATAAGTTATAACGTGTATTTTGCCTTTAAATCTCAAGAGATAACTGAATATTATAGAAGAAAAAAACTTTTTTTGGAAAACAAACAAGTTGGTTATTTTGGCTAATTTTATTTCTTGCATCTGGTTAACTGCACAGTTGCTATTGAAAATATGTCTAAGTCTACACTTTGAGTACAACAACTTTTTAATTTTTAAATCATAGATTGTCAGCGGGACACAGATTATATGAAAATCTTGATTGTTATAAGGGGTAATTATGCGAAAGACAAGAACAGATCAATGGAATGAATGTATAATTTGTGAATGCTGTTCTTTTCTGTTATGACAAATCTACACATTGCCGACCCTCAGAACACAGAGCCCAGACAGGCACAGTGACAATTAAATTCAGTCCTCTTTGCGATGTCCCTAACTTCCATGCAAATCATGCTTTGCACATATTCTGTGAGGTTATCACTTGAAGGTGTATTTCCCAAGGTAGAAACCTAAAGCACATTGATTGAGCAGTTTAGAAGCCTGGTTTGCAAACGTTCAGTGTTCAGACATACACTGTAGGCCTCATTTGTCCCCCTTGGTCCGTGGCTATCACTGGGCCTTCGGCCAGGATGAGGTCTGTGACTGATCCACCAGGGCAGGTGGGTGGGGATGCTGGGACCAGCCTAGCCCAACAAGGAACCCCTTGCACAGCCTCCTGGGTGGGAGGAGCTAGAGTTTGGGGAGCGGGCTATTTGGGCCACTCAAAGAGCCACACGAGGAGTCTTGAGTGCCGCTCCCTCCCCTCTCCAGCCTGTGGAGGTGGCATCCCACACTGGCTCGTCTGGGGTTCCCCTGCCAAGCAGCACCCACCTCCCAAGTGCACTCACTGCCCCCTCTGCAGGACCACTGTTCAGGGCCAGGGATGGGGCCGCACCAAGGAGGCCACCCACCCTAGGCAGGGCTTATACTCCGTCTCTGGGGATGATCCCACTGTAGGAGCCAGCACCTGCCCCCAAGCATCCTGCCCCAAACTTCCAGGGCTCATGTGAGGGTTCCCCGGTACCACAGAGACATGCTTTTCTGGACCCCCTAACCCTGAGATGATTTAGAACCATCCTGTTCCCTTCCCCACGTCAGACGGTCTCTACTGGTGGCCTTTCCTGACCTCAAAGAGTTAGGCCAAAAGTGCACCTGGCCTGAGACTCACACCTCCCCTCCCCTCCCCAGCCCACAGCCCACCTGCAACTAGGCCTTCTTCTTGCTCATTGGGCCTTGTTTGCCCTGGGAAGGCAGGGAGAGCCCGAGGGGTGAGCACCTGAATACATTATTTGCTTCTACTTAACATAGTGAAGTCGGTTGAGTTGTTTACAATATAACTCATTTGTGGTTCTGTCTCCTAGCAGGCGGGCTTTATCTTCTTTAAAGCACAGCCTCAAGTCGGCCCCTGCCTTTATAAAAAGTCCAGCCCCACAGAAATGTTCAACACACTTTCTTCCACTCAGGCCTTGGGCTCAACCTTGCCCCCTCCCCACTCCAGATCGACCTCTTGCAAGAAGCAGTTCACCAAAGGCTGAGCCCTTTCAGTAACTCCTGTTTATATCTGGGCCCATTACCACCAAGGGCACTTTTATTTGAGGGGCTGAGTATCACATAATCATTATAAAACAAATTGTTTTTCCACTGCTTGAGAGCCAGGAAGGATAAATGTGGAGCTGGCCTGGGCCTCCTATTTAAGAGAACTAATGTCATGGCTGGGTACCGCCTGGAACCTGATCTGCTCCCCCCTCTCCCGCCCCCCTGCTTGGACCCAGGGGTAGGGATCCCCATCTCTAGGCCCTGGTAGGCTGATCCCACACCAACCATCCACCATTTCCTCATCTCGGGCTGTGCAGACCTCCAGGGTCCAGTCACCCCCCAAGGTGTGAATGGTGAGGAAGACTGAGTGGAGGTCTCTTCGGGGCCATAATGTCCCCCAGACAAACAACAAAGCCCTGACCCCAAAGGTTAGGGAGCGCACCACCTCCCCTGATCGGACCCTCACCTCCCAGTGCCTCCATCCCCCAGCGTTTCCCGCACCGGCGTGGCCTCTGTTGCCTCCTGTGGGTCCTGCCCTTGCTCAGGATCCTCTCCCAGAGCGCAGGAGGCTGGGGACGTGGTTCCGGGTCCCACCCTTGAGCTACCAGCTCTGAGCCCGAGTCAAAGCTGCCCCACGGGGCCCAGAAAGGAAGGGGTGAGGGAGGGGCAGGATCGGAGAACCTCCCTGACTCAGGGCCTGCACTGCGGGCTGTAGCACAACGGAAACCGGGCGACCAAGCCCGCTCGCGGGCGCCCCCATCCGGGCCCCAGGCTGCGCTGCGTACACAGGGCTCCTCACCACCTCCAGGCAGCCCACCAGCTAGTTCTTTGGCAGGAGCGCGGGGAGGGGTCAGGCAGTACGTCAAGGTGGCTACACTGGCTTTGTTGGGTCTGTAAAACCCTGACTTGGTCTGGCAAATTCCCCAAAAAGCAGCAGCAGCTCTGCGAGCCTCTGGTCTGCGGGCAGCGGTGCCGATATGCCAAGGCTCCCTGGAGCGCCCTGACCCTCGCGGCGCTTCTCTGAGGCCGTCCCTGGAGGGGCCACCTGCCTGGCCTGCCCGCGCGGAGTGAGGGCGTTCGGGGCGCCTCGCGGGGTCCGCTCCCGCGCGCCACTCCGCCGACCCCCCGGCGCGCAACGACGGCCGCGGCAGGCGCGGGCTCCTCGCTCTCCGCAGCTTCGGTGTGGCTGTGAGCTCTGCGGCCCACAGACGTGCGGTGCCCGAGCAGGGAAGAACCCGACGCAGGGAAGAGAGAAGGGGACGCCCCGAGCGCGGAGTCTCGCCCCTCCACCTGGCCGAGGCGGGGACACTCCTCACCTTGCAGCGGCGCTTCCGGGGCGCTGGGGGGAAGGGGATGAGCACCCCGGAACCAGCCTCGGAATGACGCCTGAGCAGGGCGGCGGAGCGGGAGAGCAAGGGACCTGCGGAAATCGGGGGGAGCCCGGTGGGCCTCCCGGGAACCGGCAGCCATGGAGCGTTCGTGCGGGCTGGTCCACGGCCCAGGGCGCCTGCCTGCAGCCTCCTCTAAGGAGGCTCGAGGGTCAGATACCCCTCAGTGCCAAGGGGAGGGGGCCAAAAGTGGGAGAACTGGGCAGGCGGCTGGACTTGGAGCTCTCAGGCCTCAGTGGCATGGGGCGCATTCTGCCGCCGGAGATCCCAGGGTTCCAGCTCAGCATCCCCTCCGAACCCTGCAGCCCCCCACTTCCAGGCGGCCCACCCCCCGCCGCGGGCTCCGGGGCCAGGCAGTCCGGCACAGCGGCAGCCCGAGGGGTCCACCGCATCTGCGCGCTCCCTTGACCTGCTGCTGCGCTGCAAGTCGGGGTGGCTGCCTTTTGGGGCCTCGGTGTGACCAGTGAAGCGTAGCGCGCTGCGCTGGAGGATGGCAGGGCACAAGTGGGCCTGGGGTGTCAGCTGCAAGGCGTCCCCACCTCGGACAGCTTAGGCGTCTGAAGAGCTTGGACAAAAGCAGCGCCCAGAAGAAATGATTGTAGTTGTGCCAGGACAAAACACGTGTGCTCCGACCCGACCCTGGGGGGGCTTTAGGGACATTAAGGAGCTGGGGGCCCCCAGGGAGAACGCGGCGGGCGCCTCCAGCTCGCGCACCTGCACTCAGGGCCGCCGGCGTCTGGGCCGCAGAGGGCGACAGCGCCCACAGCCGCGGTGCTCCTTCCGCGCAGTGGAGCCGCTTCCCGGCGGCGGACGCGGCCTTTCCCTCCGAGCTCATCCGGACACCGACCAGCCGCCGCTCCCGCTCACCCGGGCCACCTGTTTGTGCCCAGCTAACCTGCCAACTCACGACCCAACCTCTAGGGCCGAAGACCACCCCCCTCGCCGTGCCCAGGCGGAGCGGAAGGGGGAGCGGGGTGCACGTGGGACCCGCACCCGCGCCGGGCGAAAGCGCAGCTCCCTTCAAACCCCAAGCCAGGTCGGCCCCTTTCCGCTGGGATTCGCAGGGCCTAGGAACAGGGGTCCTCCCCCAGCCCCTCTCCTCTGTTAGAAGATGCCAGGGGTGAAAATGTTCGCTTTGCCCTTTCTCTTGATCTTGGAGGGAAAGGCAAGAGCTAGGACGGGCACCCGTATGGGCCTCAGACCCTCCTCGCTGCCGAGCGGTTCCCCGGCCACTGACTTTGATCAGCCTTATTAATCCCAGCTGCGCCCTATCTGTTTGTCATTTGCCCCCTTTTCCTCCGGAATCATTATTTATGGCTGGGGGAGGGGAGGGGAAGGTGCCCACCGCTGGAAGGGAACCTGGGAGGGAGTTGCTGAGGGCAGGAAGGTGACTGTGGGTGTTTTCCCTAAAGGTCACCGGAAAGGAGGAGTGGGCAGGGGCCTGGTCGGACCAGCTCCGCTTTGAATCCTCGCTCAAGAGCATTAACTAATTACGGATCAGAGAAATGAAAAAAAAAATACTCCTTTAAATAACCAAAGGTAATTATAACCCTGTTGTTGACACTAAGGATTAATAATTGATCAGGAGTTACACACAATAAATTGTCAATTTATCTCCCCACAAAAAAATGCCAGCGCTCCTGTAGTGTTGTGTTTCCTTTCTGCCCTCTGGGTATTTCCTATGAAGATCCACTCTGTTCCCATTTGGAGGCAGCCCCAAACCTCACAGTTTGCTTCTTTAAGAATATTAGATTTAATTTGTGTTCAGTGCCATATAGAACAAAGTAACACTGGGGACACCTTTTTTAAAGACTTTCCCTTATTATCTTGGGACCAGACTTAAATAAACGAACAAACACCATTCTTCCTCTTTCCTTTTACCTGGGATTTCAGAAGAACAGAGGAGGGAGATTTCATAACTCATTCTTTTTAAATTATATTGCCAGTATAGTCCTCCTTAATAATATCTTCAGTTTTTATTTTTCCTAGAAAGAGAGAACGCTCTGCCCTCCGTGGAGAGAACAGGAGCCTCTTCTCTGCTTGGAGGTGCAGTGAGCCTACATGCCTCTGTTTGCAGGAGATACGGTGAGAAGGCAGGGAAGCATGCAAATGGGGGTGTCTGCACCCTAAAACAAGCGCTCTCTCCTTTGCCTCCCAAGGCAAGGTCTACCCACACATCATGAAATACTGGTCCCATGCCGCTCCAGCCAAAGCAGAGGAGCGGGTTGGCATGAGCTGTCCTTATGGCCCACAGAAAGTAATTTTCAGCAACTGGAAAATTATATTGTCATAGATTACTTCTTCTCATAATAAGCCTTTAAAATATCTGTAGGGATTTGTCACTTACATAAAGGTTTGAAAATACATCAAAGGGACATGTCCCCTTTGCGATTTGTAGAAATTCAAATGATGTTAATCATAATATCCACGTATCACAGGCTGTGTATTGTTCCCAAGATTGCCTCCTGGGTTAACACATTTTTAAAATGTTTAAAATGTTATTTTTGTAAAAAGCTGTGTAAAAACACTTATTTCATAGATCTACTTATACCCTTAATTTGGGGTTAAAATAAATGCTTTTCTTGGGATTGTCAATGCACCTAGGAAAAATCATCTGTTAGATAATCATTGCATAGTGTTTTTTGGAGGAAACTTTCTAATAACTCAGTGTATTGCTTAGATTTGAAAGGGTTGCCTCAGACGGAAGAAATAAATCGGTTCGGAATGATTTTTTTTCCAACTGATGTCTGTTTACTCGACACTAGCAGTGGAAGTTTAGCGCACATTTATTCTGCAACGATAGAAAGCTCACGGCCCACTTTACGCTCAGCCTCTGTAGTAAGTATTTGAATGCAGTTTCCCCCGACCCTGAAACGCAGGCGGACTGGAGGGCGCGTGGTCCTCCGCGCCGGCCGCGCCGCCCGAGCCCGCAGGTGTCCGGAGGCGGCCCGCGGGGAGCCCCGCCGGCCCAGCCCCGCGCCCGCTGCACACCCGCTCGGGCGGGGCCGCTCGGGTGGGTGCAGGCGGCGCCCCCCGCCGGCCGGGCCGCAGCCCCTGGCTCTGCGCGCTCCCGCCCTCTCGCCTCGCGTCAGACAAAGGTGGATGAAGTTCTTTTCAAGTTTCAAAGGCAGTTGCTGGGCAGCTTTGCAGAAACAATAACTCTTTTATTGGGAACAAATGTTGACATTTGACGGGCGCGGGAGGCCGTGGCCGCCGGGCAAGCGCTCCCGGGGCTCTCGGCAGCGCCCGGCCCCCGGGGTCCACCTGAGATGAAAGCGGGGGTTCCGATCAACCAGCCCCGGCGCAGCCCGGGCCGCGGAGGGCCGAGCCCCGCACGCCGACGGACGCGAGCGCCAGGCCCGGCCCGACGGCCCCGCGCCCGGCTCGCCAGCGCCCCGCGCCGGGCTGCCGGCTCCGGGAGCTGCGAGCGTCTGTCTTGGCCGGCGACAGTTCTGATTAAGTAGACTTTAAAGCAAAAATAAAAATCAGACCCCACACCAACTTCCTTCCTCGGAGAAGGTTCTCTCTCTCTCTCTCTCTCTCTCGCCTCCCTCTCTCCCTTCCTCTTCTCTCTCTCTCTCCCTCTTCTCTTTCTCTCTCCCCGCTCTCTCCTCCCTCCTCTTTCTCCTCCTCCCTCCTCCTCCCCCTCTCTCTTCTTCCTCCTTCATCTTTCCTAATGATCTTCACGGAGAGGAGCTCATAAATCACTCTGCATTTCTCTTTTAAAAAGATCCCTCTAAACACCTGCGGGTTTTATGTTCTTAGCACACATTTAAAAATCAAGTTCTCCAGAATGAAATTCAGGTCAGGAGGCAGGGTGAGTAAGTTATGGAAATCTTTGATAATTTGTTGGGCATATAAACATCAAAGAATATTCGTTAGCCTGAGCTAATCTCCTGAGCTGCTTTGAGTTTTCAGCAACTGAAAGGTGCGGTTGTCCAGAGAACCGGGTCGGGGACGGAGGTGGGTGTGGGCGCGTGCGCGTGCGGGAACGGATCACATGTCCAGGTAAAACAACCTTCTGTTCCAAAGGGAGGCAGCTTTTACCCAGGCTTCAATTTCTGAACATAGGCACAAAGATCAATTTTTGTTTGGTTTTCCCACTCCCATACTCTATACTTCTCTAAGAGACACAGTGCCTTAATTGTTGATGTGTGGTCATTAGGATGTGTGGTCTTGAAGTGTTTAATTTGTTAGAATTAAAAATTCCATACTTTGCCGTGAAGTCTTCCAAATACTCAAATTATAATATTACATATGACAGATATTTCTGCCATGTGCTTTGTATTCCCTGCTGATTTAGGAAATATGGCTAATATTAATAAAAGCAAACTACTTCATCCCTTAATATTGCACTTGAAAATGCTATCTGGAGGGGAAAAAATCATTATCTTCATGGAAAGTCTATGAAGGTTTTACATCTGAAACAAAAATGAGCAAAGGAGCTCACAGCTCACTTTTCCGCTCACAGACCTCACATTTGTTTTCTTCCAGACTCGCTGCCACAGAGAGCCATGGTTTCCCATGTGAAAAATCTTCCCTGTCACCAAGAAATAGCTCAGCTCCAAACATTTCCATGTCTCTTACTTGGGGAGGCAGGAAGGAGAAAACAAAGCAAAACAAAACAAAACAGCTCTCTACCCTAAAGGTTGGCTTTATGTCTAGCCTCCAAATGCTTATACACCCAAAACCAACAAAATGCCTAAGAAGTAGCAGAAAACCAAAACCTTGATCTACTCCTTTTCTCAGGAGACAAACCACAACTGCTCCTCCCCACTGGCCTGGCTCAGTGTCCAGTTAACAGCCCCCTGGCTTTGCCTCAAGTACCTAAGATTACTTTCAAATACCCTTTCTAACAAGACCCCAGCAAGAGGCCACTAATTTCTACCGCACAAAAAGCCACTGGAGAGAGATCCGTTTGTCAGTATCAACTGGTCCAGCAATTTCCCATCCTCAGACACATCGGCCTATCGGAGCTGGCAGATGTTTAGACAAGATTTTATAAATTGTTCAATATCAGCCCATAATGAACCCCAACTGACCATTCCAAAGCAGCTAAAAGCATCCGGGACATCCCCCGCTGGGATCCAATAATGCGCTCATGCTGCAGCATTATTAATCATGGAATAAAACAGATGAACCTCTTGAAAAGTAAGTGTATGATTGATTAAAGGGCAATCTAAGAAGCTATTATTCTTGTTTTATAACCGTAAGTTATATTCACTCAATTTATCTTTGGAAAGGAAATAAATGATTGTTCATCTCTTCTCTGAAATCATATTATATGGATATCCATATAATTTTGCTGAAAATTAAAGTGACAGGTTTGCTGCTTTTATGATACTAATCAAAGGGAATACGCTACTTGCCTACAAATTCTAGACTTGTTCTATAATTAGATGGTGAGCAGCACAATAACCAGGTCATAGTCTAAGGTTGTTTAAACTTTTCTTTTCCCCCAGGGTAAGGGTAAGAGCCACCGAAAGGAAAATAAATCTCTCCTCCCAGATTTTCACCTTGTGTTCAATGTGCGATACAGGAAAAGGAGAGTCAAGGCCCTTAAATCTAAATAATCTATGCCAATGTGGATAATTCTGGCTTTAAAATAAACAATGACTTCCATCAGCAACATATGGTCAGTCAGAGGTGTGACTCCCTACTAACCTTGCTATCAGGATTCTCCAGCTTACCTTAAGGAGAAGGTTCAATAAGCTAGCGTAGAAATAAATATAAAATGGATCCTAACGCATAAGGATGTCAGGTCATTTTATTTGGCCAAGTTTAAAAAATTGACACTAACAAGTAATCTGCATATTCAGAGCAGAAAAATCTTAATTTTCTTGCAATACGTGTGCATATAAATAATCCAAAACTGGATGTTACTGCCCTACTGTGTATTTCTCTTCCATCTGCCTATCTCCTTTTTTTATGAACGGGAGAAGGGAGAGATTATTTTACACATTTTCATTAAAAAGCCTGAGGTCAGATCACCTGGGGGGAGGGGCTGCTATTACCTGGGGCTTCCTACCCAGATCACTCTCCTAGGAAAAATGAGCCCCAAACACCATATTGTCGTAGACTAGTCTGTTTTTATTTACAATTTAAGATATAAATTAGTAAAGAATTCTTGTTAAACAACCAACAAAGATTGTATAACCAGCAATGTTCAAATAAAAACCAGGCAGAATTTATTTACAAAAAGTTTAGATTCCATTGCAATACAACTTGCATAAATTACTAGAAGCTTTATATCATTATAAAAATAAATATCAAATTTGTTTCCACTTCTTAAGTACTCAAGTTCTTCAATCACATTTTATTTCTACTGTGTACATCTTTTACAAATAAATTTTACAGTAAATCCTATCACACCTATAGAATATATACCGTGGCAATGAAGTGATCAATTCAAGATATCCTGAGAAAAAAGATTGTTTTCAGAAGTCACACAAACATTGGGGAAGCTATACTATGCCAACAAATTCACGTTATGTCCAACAAAGGTCTGTTCGGTTAGAGTCTGTGGATCCTTCTCCTTTACAGCGGCACAAGATGCGGTCCGGGTTTAGAGATGTGATTTTTATATCTGTATATTTATGAACTTGGGGGGAGAGAATGGCCTGCTGACTTTTTTTTTTTCCAAAGCAATTGTGACACCTACCTGTGGACCAAGGAAAAAACCAAATCATCCCAAATCCTTCAGTTGCACACCAACATCATCACAGTATAAAAACGAGTCGATCTGAAGTGATTGTGCCTCTTTCCCGACATCATCCAGATCTGTGATTAGTGATTTTGCCTAGCTGTAAGGTAGGGATTTTTTTGAGATACTGCTGTGAGCCAGGTGAGCCGCAGGGTCCTATCTAGTCCATCTGGACCCGGGGGCAGGCCTGATAAACGGCTAGTGCTTCTCGCGTCTCTTAGGCTTACTCTGCAAACACCACCTCTAAAGGGTCCTGATGCCCCAGGCTTCAGCAGCACTAGCTCATCAAAGCCAGTGTCTATTACGCGTCTAGTGTAGTAAAAAATGGTTCCAAACGGCATACAAATACCCCAATTTTAATAATGTATTTTTCAAAGAGAAAACAGCAGCTGTGGTGCAATATGCACGTTCCCGTTAAAGGAGCGATCTGTCACAGCAGAACTTGGGTGGGAAAAGAGGGACTCTTAAGAAAACAGAATGGCTACTTTCCCACTTCAAGGAAAAGAAAAACACCGAAGGACATTGCAAGGCTCTGTCCTCAGACTCCACGACAAGAAGCAAGAAATATACAGTAAGCAAGTTTACAGTGCAGTTGGTGCTGGAGGCTCCCCCAGGGTGGGAGGCAACCCCAGGGTGCCCACTTACTTGCATTGCTGCGCAGGGCGCCTTCTATAGGTAGGGCTGAACGCCCCCACCAACCACGGTGCAGCCCTCACTGGCATCTGTCAGGGGAGGGGGCAGTTAGTCAGAACCTGACCCCAGAGCCATCTGTCTCCCAGACAGCTGCACACCCACCAGCCCGCACACCCATGCATGCTCGCTCCCTGAACGCACAACACAGTTTAGGGAAACTGTCTGAGCGGCCAGTGCTGGAGACAGATTTGGGGCATGTTTCCTGTTCTCATTTTCTTTTCTTGTCTGAGCTCCTTCTGCAGGTCTTATCAACTCATGCCTGAATCATGAGCCACGGGAGCAGACACACAGAGAGGGCAGGGGAGCGGCAGACTCTGGTCTTCTATTTGGAAGAACTAGCGCCTCTCAGAGTTACTACAACGTCGTGTTTCCCTCCAGCCCAAAGCAGAAGACTCAGCAGAGACTCTCCGAGCGGAGAACACACCAAGGCTTCTGCTCAGTCTACCGGGAGACAAGCTGTAATTTGCATTTTGTGACAATTTGTTTTTTGCGGAAACCAATCATGATAATAATACCAATCGTAACCATAATAGTAAGTTAAGTAACATGTACGTAATAAAGGGCTAAGCCTTATTGCAAGGCAAGGGTCGCCCTGCCCTCTCCTCCCCTTTTCAGGGCTACCGCCGCCCCCTTCACCTCCCCTAACTTCTGGTCAGAGTGGCGCCTTTCGCAACAAAGGCTCCCGTGCCAGGCCCAAGGGTCTCCCCGGGCCCTGACCCAGCCGTTCTCGGAACCGCTGACTAATCGGACCCGCCCGCTCTCCCTCCCCGGAGGCCCCGCGCGCCGCAGCCGCCTACCTTTCTTGGGCTCGTAGCCGCCGCCCGGGGGCCGGTAGTGGGGCTCCAGCGGGTGCGCGCCCGCCTTGCCCGCGTCGCTGGCCGCCTTGGGCGCGGAGTGCAGCGCCTCTCCGGGGGCCGCGGCCGCCGAGCTGTACCGCAGGAGGCCTTGGCCCTGCAGCGCCGCGTTCAAGTTCCCGTAGTTTGTGTAGTTGCCGTAGAAGGGCGACGTGTAGTAGAGGTGGCGGCCGAGCAGCGGCGAGGCGGGGTAGGGCGAGCCGCCCGGCGGCGCCCCGGAGGAGGCGGGCGCGGCGGCCGCGGGCAGCCCTGGCGGCGCGCAGCCCGGGCCCAGGCTCGGCTGCTTGAGGTCCGACGTGGCGATCTCGGCCAGAGACCACAGCTTGGGCTTGCTGGCGGGTTGCGGCGCGCCCGGCGACGTCCGGCTGCCCAGGGGCATCTTGCCGCCGCCGCCAGCGCGGGGCGCGGCCTCCGGCGGGGGGCTCAGCAGCGGCGCCTCCACGCCGGTGAGGGGTGACGAGGTCACGGGCTTGGGCGGCGCCAGGTCCCGCTCGCCCTCGTCCTCGTCGTCGTCGTCGTCCTCCAGGTCGTCGTACTTATCCTTGCACTCCGAGCCCGACTCGCACAGGGGGTCCCCGGCCCGGCACGGCAGCTTCTCCCCGTCCGACTCGGCTGAGCACGAGTGGTCCGTGAGCGAGTCGACGTGCAGGCTGATCCCTGCAGGGGCGCGGGCAGGGCTGTGGGACGCGGCGACGCGCGGGCCCCGGGCGCCCTCCTCCCCACGTGATCTCCCACCTCCAGCCCACCCCAGCCACGTCCTAGGGGGAGCACAGCCTCCCCAGGAAGTGCCCGAGGACCGACTCGGTCGGCCCCCCGCGCACCTGGGGGCGGCGGGCAGCACCTTCCCCGACCTGGGCTCTGCGCCCGCCTGGGAAGAAAGCTCCCCCTAAGACCTCGCGCCAGCCGCGGCCCCGCTCACCTTCGTCCTCCGCCGACGTCTCCGTGCCCTCCTGCGCCTTGTCGGGACTCTCCCCCTTGCTCCTTGCAGCGTCGCCCTCGTCCTCGTCCTCATCCTCGCTTTTGTTTCTCGGGGCCCACGTCATCTTGTTCTCCTTCTTGAGGCGCCGGCGCGCGTTGGCGAACCAGGTGGAGACCTGCGTGAGGGTCATCTTGGTGATGATGGCCAGCATGATCTTCTCGCCCTTGGTGGGGTAGGGGTTCTTGCGGTGCTCGTTGAGCCAGGCCTTGAGCGTGGCCGTGGCGTCCCGCGTGGCGTTCTTGCGGTACGCCGGGTCGTTGAGCTGGTACGGGTAGGCCGCGCTGCCGTACGGGTGGTAGCTGATGGCGCCCGTCATGCCGGTCGTGTGGGCGTCGTAGGGCGCGCCCTGGAACCAACAAGAGCCTGGTTAGCGGGGTGTGCGGGAACCTGGCCCTCATCGGCCCAAACGTGACCCCTCCGCCCTCCCAATGCCGCCTTTTCCAGGGTGAGTCCCGCGCTGGAGCCTTATTTCCCCGCAGCAAATGAGCAGGAAAAAACGCAGCGCATAATTTAAAACAGGCTGCTAATCACGAAAACGCTGCAGTTCTATTCTCGAATTTTTGAACTATTTCACTTTCCTAAAATGACGTATCTTCCCCCCAAATATCCCTGAGCTGCGGGCACAGATGTACGCACACATGCACGCACACGGACCCACAGGTACTTTCTTGATATCTAAATTTCTCTGGCTGGCTCCCCCTACTCCCCCTTCCCCGCCCTTACATGGTTAAAAAACCACCCCGGAGCCCCCGCTCCGCTATTCACCGCTCTAAAGCTCCGCAAATCCAATTTGCAACTCAGAAGCCAGTCACCGTTTCGAATTCTTCAAATACGCGGTAATTAGCATTTTAATTCAGCCTTTAACGTTTAAATTCGAGACATTTGCAGCCTCCTCCAAGGCCCCAGCTCCGATGTCGCTGCCCCCGAATTCCACCGAGGGCGGGCCATGGCGACAACATCCCCCTCCCCGTAACGGCCTCAATCGCCCGAAACTGGCGTCACCACCAACGGGCCGGGCCCAGCTGCGGAACCAGAGGCGAGCGGGCCGACCCCAGGTCGGGGAAGCAGGGGCTACTCTCCGTACGCAGGGACTGAGGCGGCAGTTAGGGTTGCCGCACGCCCGCCGACACGTTTTTGGAAAGCACGGCCTTGTGCGACAGATTAAGGCCAAGATCCTGTCGCGCCTGGCAGGGCCCCTGAGCTGCCGCCGAGCCTCCGCCCCCTCCCCTCAACCCGGTGACCCCCAAGACCTGCAAGTGAACCCAAAGCGCCCGGCAGTCGCCCCGGACGCCCCAGGGGCGCCGAGCCTCGCTCCCTGGGCCGAGAGAAGCGAGCTCCCGGCCCGCTCTGCACTCATCGCCCGGCTTTGGCGCGTGAACGAAGGACAACCCAGCACAGATTCCCGACCCCAGCGGTGTCGCACTTTTCAGGCTCTTTGGGAACATCACCCCGAAAGCCAAGGGGAAGCGGCGCGGACCTCCGGTCTGAGGGACGTCTCCAGCGGGCCGCGCTGCCTCTCACTCCGGCCTCCTGTCCCGCCCGCGGCGCGGCGGCCCGCGTCCGAGACTCCGGAGCCACCGCCCACGGCACTTCCCCGCGCCCTCGCGCCCCGATCGCGGTCCCGTCGCCCGGGTGTCCCGCGTCCCCTCCCACCCGCCTGCGCGCGGTTACCATGTAGGACGGGAAGCCGGCGGCGGCGGCGGCGGCGTCGGCCGAGTACTGCAGCGGGCTGCCGAAGCCGGTGGCCGCCTGTGCCGTGAAGGCCGCGGAGCCCGGGTAAGGGCTGAACGCCGAGCCCGACGCCGAGCGAGCCAGCTCCTCGCTGCGCGGCGCCGCCAGCGCCGACGCGCCGTACGCCGGGCACGAGTAGAGCGCCAGCGAGCCGGGCGCCTGGTACAGGTAGCCCTGCGGGTAGGACATGGTGGGCGCGGGGCACGGGGCCCGCGTCACGCCGAGCAGCGGGCAAGGCGCGCGGCGCCCTCCATCCACGCCCGGCCGGGGCGCGGCGCGGCGGCGGGCGCGGGGGCCCCGGGCCGAGGCAGGCCGGCCCGCGCACTAGCCCGGGAGGCCCGCGGGCCGCGGGAGTGGCGGGGCGGCGGCGGCGGCGGCGGCGGCGGCGGCGGCGGCAGCGCGGAGCCGGTGGGCGCAGCCGCGCGCCAGGCCGGCGGTCGGGGTTTGGGGGAGTCTGGAGTCGGGAGTGAGGAGTTGAGGAAGGAGCGCTCGAGTTTCCGAGGGACATTGGAACGCGAAGCTGTCCGTCACGCGCTCATCTGCATATTCGGGCGCCCGCCCCCTCCCCTGCTCCGCCCGCTCCGCCCGCTCCGCCCGCTCCCGCTGCCAGGCCGCGGCCGGGGGAGGGGCGGGGAGGGGAGGGCGGAGGAGGAGGCGGGAGGGCGGGGGAGAAGGAGGGAGGGACGCGCAGGCTTTTGTGGCGCAGCCGCCTCCCGCGCAGCACCAGCCCGCGGCCCGCGGCCCCGCAGCCTGGCTGGGCCGAACAGCTCGCCGCGGTGCGCACCCCCTCCCACTCGCACGTACTCCCAGCGCCCCCGTCCCCAGCCCGCCAGCCGGCAACCCCATCCCTCCCAAGCCAGCTCCCCCTTGCCGCCCCAGTCACCTTCCTCAACGCCCCCCCCCCAAGCCACTGCTCCACCCCCCGGTCGGCCCGCAAGGACTAGGCAGAGGCCACCCGCAATCGGGCCGGTCTGGTCCACTTGGGGGAAGAACTGTACTCGTCCCCTCTGCGCCACGAAGAGGCAGGCCCAGGTGACTGCGCGCGTGACTCCAGGCTCCGGGCCGGGAGCCGGGGGCGAAGGGAGGGCGGGATGGGAGCGCCCGTGGCCCAGGTCCTCCTGGGGGTGGCGTGCGCGGCTCTCCCTTCCACCTTCCTCCGTCGACTCTGCCTCACCGCGTGTGAGGCTCCCGCGTGGCCTCGAGTCTGGTCGCCTGCCCCGCGCCTCCCAGCGCGTCCCTGCGGGACCCGGATCAGGGTCCTTGACTGCGAACTGCCAGGAAGGCCCAAAGGTGAGCTTTGTGCCCCGAAGTCCAGAGTGGTAGGACTTTGCGCTGTTGAGAATGTTCTGACACACGCCGCCAGTGTTGCTCCCGTGAAGATGCCACCCCGAAAGGTTTTATTTGATTTTATTTTAATAAGTTGACGCCTCTTTCGGACAAGTGTCGTAAAGCATTCACGAGAATGCCTGTCACCGGACAGCCCGCCTCTGGCACGACGTGAAGCCTCGCTGTCCCTTGGGAAGGAAGGAGAAAGAGGCTGCGGGCACGGACGCCATCAGCAGCACAGGTAGCTCAGGTAACTTGCGGCTCCGGAGGTGCCTCTCGGGCCCAGAGGCAAGATGCTTAGTGAGGAGCCCTGGGACCCCAGCCCCAGAATACCTTTCACTCCTCAACCCTTCTCCATCCCTCCCCCACCTGGACCCGAGGATGTGGGCGCCTGTGACAAGGGAGGGTGGTCGCCTATGGGGGGCGCTCAGGAGGTCCACGGGGTGTAGGTGTGTCCTGGACAGGGACGCCCACCCAACAGGTGCCTGTTCCTCGGAGGCCCTCTCGGATGGGTTACCTGTAAGGTGAAATTGCTGCAGCGGGGAGCTCAGGCCTGCAGCACTCTCTCCCGGACGCCTCCCCGCACCCTGCCCCGCCAGCCCTGTTATGGACTCATGTTGAGGTCCTGCTGGTGCTCCCCAGGCAAGGCTGTGGCATGGCCATCTAGAGGCTCCAGCCCAGGCCTGTTCACAAGCAGAACCTTCAAGACACAGTGAAGCTGCGTTTGTCTTTCTCTAGGTCCGAGGTAACCAGTTGCAAACCGAGGTGTTGGGCTTGGGAAGAACCCATTCTCCTTGGCCTGCAGGCATGGGACTCCTAGTAGATGCATGTTACCACCAGCCCCCACCAGTCTTCCCACCCCTGCCTCCCCAGTGTTCCCCCCTTCCTAAAAACCAGTTCCTGCATCCACTATACTTCAACTTCCACACCACCCCCAAACACACCACTTCTCCCACACTGGGCTACTTGGAGGACCTAGCCCAGCAGTTTCAACAATGCTGCCACCCCAGGAGGGCTGTCCTAATTCAGTGCAGGGTAGACACTTTACACCGATTATTGTAGTGTCAAAGGAAAGAGAAAAGTAGTGTGTGTGTGTGGGGGGGGGGTACTCCAGTCCCTGGAGCATACCATTGACAGGATCTATGATATTTTTGGTCTTCCCAAGAGAGGACTGGGTCAGGTAGAGGCCATAAATGAGAGTCACACATTGAATGACAAACATAAACAGCAACAGATCAGATTGCAGGCTTTTGGGTTCGCTTTCAATTAGATAGTTTAAGTGAAAAAAATCAGGTCTAATTTTTATCTGCAAGGATGACTGGCCTCCAGTATTTCCATTTCTAAAGGCCAGTTCCTGCTGTGTTTCATTAGCATTTGGGGCTCGCCCCCTCACCCTCCCTCTCTCTCCCTCCACCCCCCTTGGGCCTGATCTCTGCCAGGGGCAGAAAAGAAAACATTGAATTATTACAAAAACATCCCCAGTTTGGAGCAGGAGCGTATGCTCCGGATACACTCGATTTTGACATCAATTAAGTATATAAGCAGACAAGCCCACGTGGCTTTGGAGGGGCTCGAGTCGCCCTGGGTGCATCTGCACAAACGCTGTCTCCTCTTCCCCTCTTTAGCTCGTGCTGCTGATTCTAAAGACAGCCTCTTCCTCGAGTGTATTTTCCCCCAGCAATTACACTCCTCCACTGAAATCTAAATTTTCCATACTGCTGCCTGCTACTAATAAAACCCGTCTACCTTGCACTATTAAACAGTCGAATCGCACTACATGCCGTTTTTATTGGTAGTGACTGTAGCAAATTAAAATGCCTACACAGAGACATTAAAACTTACGCTCCGCATTGTTATTGGAATATATAAACTCCGTTTCACTTTAAAGCTCCCTGATTTTTTAAAATCACTTTTCCTTTTCTTAGATTAAAGTTGGCTTAGTCTTCTAAAATAAATCAATGGGAAAAACAGGCTGCAAGTGCGGAGGCTCGACGCGGTGGCTCCGCACGCGGCCGCCTGCGAGGGTGGCCTGGCTTGGCTGGAACTCCGTCTCCGGTGACCGCGGAGAGCGCAGGCCGCGCGAGGAGCGAGCCGCTGCGGCGCGGGCCCCATGGCCGCCTCTCCGGGACAGCAGGGACTGGGATGCTCAGCCCACGCGCGACGGGTGTCCAGGCTAGCGGCGCCGCCCAGGCTTGGGCAGCCACTTGGCCGCTCTTGTTTTCGGTTGCCGTCCGAGCTGGAACGGCAGAGAACGGTAGGCGCGCAGGAAAACTGGAGAGCTGCTTTGCAATCGCGATCACTTTGTAACAATTACAGGGACAACGCGCGGTTTCAGGCTTGCGGTGGGTCCTCCTCCTCTCCCCTGTGTGCCTTTGTAAAAATAAGTTAATACTGTCACAGTTTTTGTTTCTTGTCCTCACAGTGGCCGATGCATTTAGAACGAGTTGGCGTGGACATGCACGTTTCAGGGAGCCGGGGATTCCTGCGAGGCTGAGCGGGGAGAAATGCGTGGAACGCGGGCTTGGGCCCGAGGGTCTCTCTCCGGAAAGCGGCTGGCTGCGCAGGCCGAGGCGCCTTGAAGACACGGTCCGTCCTGGGCTCTCGGGCGCGGGGGAGGCCGGGGAGCGACGCGGGCCCTAAAGTCGTGCGTGCGGGCGGCGAGGGGGCGCTGTGGCCCGCGACTGCGGCCTCGTCCCTGCAGCGGTGGCCCTGGTGCTGTCCCCGGCCACTGACGGGCAGTGGGCGCCCTAGCCCTGGCCCGACCTACCTCTTCCCACGTCGGTTTAATTTGGGGAAGAAGGAAAATTATGCCGCGGCACTTTAATAAAATCAAAGCCACGCAGGAACTTATTCTCATTCTGTTTTATTACTCTGGTAATCCGTGCAGTTTGTAAAGAGTTTGGTGGGAAAGGAGCCACCATTGGAATGCGTAATTTTTTTTTTTTTATTGGGGGCGTTCAATTAAGATTAAATACACACATTTTACATGGGTCCCCCTTAATGCAGTAACTTTTACAATGTAAGGAGTTTCGGTGTATCAGAGTACTTTCCCATTGGATTCCTAATCAAGGGATCCCTCTTGTCCCAGCACTTCCTGGGATCCTGGAGGGAGTGCAGCAAGAACGAGTCCAGGGTCATGAAGTTTGTTTCTGCAATATCCTTTGTTTCTCTCTCTCCCTGTTGTTTGCAAACCGAAATATGCTGCCATATATTGTAAGTGCAACTCAAAATGAAACGTAAATATTCCTCTAGCGCAGTTGACAACCCTCTCGGTTTGCTTCGAGCACGTCTGATTGGATTTCAGATGCAACGGTATTCTGAGGTTCTCCAACCCGTTTTGGAGGCTGAGACAGATCCCTGGAAAGCAAGCGCGCAGGAGAATCCTTAGCAGGCAGAGAGGTCCCCGCCACCCCCGGCCTGGAGCTGCCTGGAGCCTCGCAGGAGATGACCCGAGATGGCAGTCTCTAGAGACCAGCGGGCAACCCCTGGGATCGGGACCCCAGGACCGAGGGCACTCTTCTCTGACTTTCTAAGAACCGCATTTTGGGCTACCTGGCTCTTCCCTACGTGACTGACTTTTGAGCTCTCAGTGCCTGCGAGGTCTCTTCCTTGCTGCCTCGTCCCTCCCTGTTTCCTTTAGTGGGCAGCAAAGTGTCCATCCTCTCCTTGGCGCCCCGCCTCCGACGTGCTTCCTGAGGGTCTCTCCCCATTTCGCCGCATCTTGCAGACCCGGTGTCTGCCCACTCCACCCTCCCTGCTCTCCCCGCTCCTCTCCCGCCCCTCCTCGTCCTGGCGCGCAGCCCCTAGGGCCTGCGGGGGCGGGGGGCGCGGGAGCCCCGCGCCTAGTGAGGGAGGAGAGAGGAGGCGACGCGCAGTAATGCACGGGACTGAGTTCCATTTCGGGAGACCCGTTTCGGGAGCAGCCTTGGTTGGCCGGCGACTGTGGGAAGGACAAAGGTCGGAAAGTCCGCCTTTGTGCCTTCCCCGAGCGCTCGCAGGCAGACCCCGACCCCCGCACCCAGCCGCGGACACACGCACGCGCACGCGCACACTCGCCCCGCGCCGGCTCTTCGGCGCAAGGGGAACAGATGAGCAGTTGTTGGGTTTGGGTTTTGTTGTGTTGTGCTTTTGGTTTTAGGTGGGGTTTTTTTGTGTGTTTTTTTTTTTTAATGTTTCCGCAAGACAGTTTTTGGAAGAACTTAGCTCACCTTCTTCCTCGCCCCTGCGGCAGCTGTTCCCTGCTTTGTCACCGCTGTAACAACGGAGCGCACCTCCGTGGCGTCCGCGGTGGCGCGTGCGTCGGGGAGCGCGCCCACGACAGTGCGGAGCCCGCGGGAGTCACCTCCGGGCGGGCGGGAGCAGGTCGGACTCCGCTCGCAAGAATACACTGGCGAAGGAAGATTTTCTGCAGTCTTTTGACAATTACTTTTAGCCAACAAGAGAAGCTCTGGAGAGCATTTGTCCGGGGCCATGTTGCAGATCTTTTGGCTAATCTTACTTCGGTGTGTACCCCCAAACAGCTCGACCAGACCGCTAAATGGGGGGGCACATGGCACGCGCAATGGCGTGCCTGTCCCCTACCAAACCCTCTCGCAGGCCACGACACACCTGGCATTGCTTAGGTAGGGAAGGGAGGAGGGTTTTGTTTTGTTTGGTTTTCCCTTTTCAAAAACTGGAGAGAATGAAGAAGCATCAATTTGACAAATTGCGTTAAAAGTAAAAACAAAAACAACTTCAGTTGGACAGCATGTAAATGGCTGACACCCACCAGGGAGAAGATATCTGAAGCACCTGTAAATATGGGAAACACTGCTATACAGAATCAGGAAGAATTCTGACAGTCAATGGGTGAAGACGAGCCATTCGGTGGGAAAATGGGCCGGAGATAGGAACAGACTCTGCACAGAGAAGATCCGAAAAAGTGCAAAGATGCCCCAGCTGCCTAGAGATGGGGAGGTCAGACAGTGGAGCAGATGGGACTTTCCATCCACTGGATGACACCAAACTAGGCCCAGAGGGTGCAGACAAGGAGCACTCCCTCATTGATGTGCTAGTTGGAATTACTGCAAAGAAACTAGGGAGATGTTTGGCAGCATCTGGGAGAGCAGGAGATGCCCACTCCGTCTCAACTGCAATCCCTTGCTTCCCTGTCCACCACAGAGAGAATCTCCAGGAGGCCCTGCGGCATTGTTTGCAAAGTGCAAGACTAGAAACCCCAAATCGCAATCAGTACAGGCCTGGATAAAGAATTTGTGGCATATTTCACGGAATAGAATGGTCCCCAGGGATGAATGTGAATGAAGGTAGTTCTCCTTGTATCAACATGAATAAGTCCTGAAAGTATAAAACTGAGTGAGGAAAAATAATAACTAAAAAGAAAAAGGATACAGGCAAGATGACGCTGAGGGTGGACGTTTACAACCAACCACATTCAGTGCTATTTACAGGCAGGGCTGGGGGGCTGCCGGGTGGGAAGGAAGGTCTCCACTCCACTGCAGGGCACACCCGCCCAGTACCTCTGAAGAGGGGCAGTGGGCCTGGGAGGCGGGCCGGGCACTATTAGTGATGTTTTATTTCTGAAAAATATATCTGTTGTAAATGTCACAAATGTCACAAAATGTTAATGATTAAAAAAATGTTAATGATTATTAACTTGGGATGATTGTTCCATGCAATTATATTACTCTGTACATTTTTATTGTGTGAAAATATTTTGTTTTGAAAATTAAAATGAAAATAAGAATTAGTATTTTAAAAAATGTTATATCAGAGAAGTATAATTTGCTAATTTCATTGTTTATTTTAAAAAATTCTTAAAAATTTACATCCTTCATGTCTTTTTTCCTCTCTCCATTTCCCTACCCTTCAGAAAAAATTAAAAAACCAAAAAACAATGTCTTGGGTTTGCAGTGTAGACCTTTAAATGAATTGTCACCTGGGTGTATGTTTTTGTGCAATTATCCAGAGCACGGCAGGGGGACAGGCTTCTTGGGCAACAACCTCCCCAGGAGCCCTGTGTCCTCCATCTGGGATCTGCAGAACCACTGCCTCACTCTGTGGGAGGCAGGGCCTGGCCCCTGGCTTTCTTCATGGTCATGGGCACCAAGGCCTCCTGAAGGAAAGGACAGCACCCAATGCAGCCTGGCTGCCCACTGGCCACCTGCATGCTTCTATAGGGAGAGGCATGCCTTTACACTGTGTGGAATTCTGCATCTTCTCTTGATGTCACAGTGAACATATTTTAGAAATTCAAATCAAGATTAGAGAGAGGGGCTGGGGGGGCAGCAGTTCGGGGGAAGGCAGAGTGCAGTCTCACAAGGAAAACGGAAGAGAGTCAGTGCCCAGGGAGAAGGTGCGTGCTCTGGCAAGCTGTGGCTGGTCAGGCACCTCCTTACTCCTGAAGGAGAGCTCCTGCCTTTCTGGGCCTAAGGTCTTTCGAGAAAGGACTCCCTCTCACCACTGCAGCCAGAGGGATCTGGATCTTCAGATACAAGTCTGCTCAAAGCCCTTGCTCAGTGGGAGAGGCTATGAGGCCAGGTCCTTTGGCCTGGCCTGGTCAGTGATTACAGTGGTCTGCAAATATCATTCTGTTCCTCAGCCTGTTCTGAGCCAGGCCAGGAGGAGGGCATTATTTCCTGGGAACCACCGGGCTTCCAAAAGCTTCCCTGTGCCAACATGGCCCAAAGCCCTTTGGAACTTGCTTCTGCCCGCAGCTGTAGCCTGGCAGCCCCCTTGCTCTCTGCTCCAAGCACCCTGGCCCACTCACCTTTCTGTCTGCAGCCACACTCCCTCCCACATCGGGCCTCTACAGACTGCTTCACCCCATAAGTCTCCTCCCCATGGTTCTCATTCACCTCTTCTCCTTGGGAGCTGCTGGTGTTCCAGTATGTTGGCTCTCTGACCTCATTCCCACCCACCCCCCAAGCCTGGGAAAGTCATGAGCAGGAAACAAGTATTGATGAAATGGATGAATGAATGGCTCACTCCTGGTTATTCATTTTTACTTCTAAAAGGCACAGCAAGGAGTTGAGGGAGATAAACAGAAAACTGACCCAGACACTTGCTTACATTTCACCACTGCTCCCCCCTTGGAGATTCCACTGCACCTGAGCATGGTGGAGCGCAGGCAATGGGGGAAGATCTGGTGACTCCTCAGGAGCCCTGGCTCTCTGATAGAAGACACGATCAATTTTGGATGTTAAACTTGAGGACCTAATATACACTCACATTTAAAATAACATTGAGTTCTACAAAAATTCCTGAGTTAGCAATCAGCTCCAAACCTCGCATTCCTTGAGGAAAGTGGGCATGCGTTTTTAGTTTTGCATCCCAAATGATCTGTGCAGTCCCAGCGCATAGCAGGTGCTCACAATGATTAGTTGGGCAACTGAATGAATGAGCGTTGACATTTGGGAAAAGGAAACTTGAACATAAGCAAACTGAACGTTCGCGGTATTTTTACATAAAATATCCAGGGTGGGTAGGAGTTACAGTATTTAAACAATTAATTTGATCCCAGCAAGATTTTTGTAGATACAGGCAAACCAATTCTAACATTTATTTTTAAAGTCATGGTCATTAGTATAGCTAACATGATTTTGACAAAGAATAAAGTGGGAGGAATCAGCCTACTTGATTTCCAGACACTACATGGCTACAGGAGTCAAGAGTAGGTGCTGCTGGTAGAGGAATAGACAGGTAGATCATTGGAGCGGAGTCAAGAGCCCAGAGATAGATCCGCACAAATATGCCTGATCTATTTTGATGAAGATGCAAAATAATTCAATGGAGAAAAGTTAGTCTTTCCGACAAATGGTGTGAGAGTAATTGTACATCCCTAGCAAAACATCAACAGAAAACATGTCAACCCAACTCTCACACCTTATACGATAATTAACTAAAAATGGATCACTGACTTAAATGTAACTGTAAGACCTTTAGAAAAATATAGAAGAAAATCTTTAAGATCTAGGGCTAGGCAATGAAGTCTTAGGCCAGACACCAAAAGCACATCCGTAAAAGGAAAATTTGATTAATCAAACTTCATCCAAATTCAAACTTTTGTTCTGTGAAAGATGCATTTATTTATTTATTTACTTATTTTTGTGAGAGTTACTTTTAAAAAGAATGCAAAAATGAGATGCAGACTGGGGGAAATATTTGTGAACCATATATCCAACAAAGGACTAGTATCTAGAATATATAAAGAATACTAAAAAAAAAAAGAAAAAGAAAAAGAAAACAATGACAGAAGACAATCAATTAGAATTTGGACAAAAGACACAAAAAGACATTTCACTAAAGAGGATATACAAATGACAAATAAGCACATGAAAAGATGTTCATCATCATCAGCCACCAAGGAAATGCAAATTAAAACCACACGGTTTTAAACCACATGGGTGCAAACCACATGGGAATGCATGCACCCATCAGAATGGCTAAAATAAATAAAAGAGTGACCACCTCAACTGCTGGTGACCATGTGGAGAAATTGGATCATTCTCACATTGTTGGTGGGAATAGAAAAGGGTACATTCACTCTGGAAAACATTTTGGCAGTTTCTTATAAAACTAAACTTGAAACTACCACGAAGTCTAGCAATTGCATTCTTGGGCATTGGTCCCAGAGAAACAGAAACTTATGTTCACACAAACCTCTGCACACGGATGTTCATAGCAGCTTTATTTGTAATAGAAACTGGAAGCAGCCCAGATGTCCTTCCGTGGCTGAAGGGTTGAGGTACTACTCAGCAATGCACAAATTGACCTGTGGGTCCACATGGCAAGCTGGGTGCATCTCCAGAGAATTAGGCGGTTGGACCAAAGCCAATCCCAAAGGTGATTTACTGCATGATACATAGAATTTAAATTAAAAATGTATCGAGACCTTTTTGAATTAGAAGATCTTAGAAGTGGGGATCAGTTTGGTGGCTGCCATCACTTGGGGATGAGGGTGGGGGAGGTGAGGGAAGTGGGCGTTTTTATGAAAGTGGAAGGGAGGCACCCTTCAAGTGATGGCAGTGTTCAGACCATGTGCAGTTCAGAGACCCTAAGGGACACACAGAGCCTGACAGCTAAAGACGATGTGAGGTCCGTATTATGCGCAGTCCCTTCTGAGCACAGTGAGGACAGGCCATAAGACCACACCCTTTGGGGACACGGAGCTGGGAGCAGCGTCATCCACGCTGTGAGGAGCTGCAGGAGTACCCGGAGGACACAGTGATGATGGTAACTCTAAGAGGGGACATTGCTGCATTGTTCTTTTACTTTAAGGGACGCCTAGTGGGGAAGATTTGTAACATTACCAGGGGGTAAAAATTGGTTCTATGAACTACAAAATTTGGCAGGACTTTTGTTCATTTGTTTTTTTAAAAATGCTATTATTGTGTGGAGAAAGATTTGTCAGGATAGAAACAGATTTCCAAGTAGTTATTTATGAGGAGTGAAATCTGTAGCAGGAATAGGGAAAAAATTTACATTTTGTCACTTATGTATTTTTTTTTTTACCTTTCCATATGTGTTTGGTGATTTTAAAGTTATTTATGAAAACGATGAATCGGGTATGTACTATAATGGAACAAGAAGAAGAGCAAGTCGTTGTATTTGTTATCTTGTGAAATCTCTGACTTTTCCAGATTTTTATATGACTCTCTGAGAAACATATTTATGGTTAACTTTTATATATAGATTTTGAAATAAGGTAGACAATCAATTACATCTCAGATAAGCATACACATATTTCTAATTTATATTTAGCATCAAAATATTTTTATTTATATCTCTCCCCATATATTGAAAGTCTTGTTTCCTCAGCATTGTATATTTATTTATTTGATTTATTTTAAAATATACATAAAAAGTGTCAAAGCTATATCAACATTACTAATAACAATAAATTCATTGAGTACAGTTTTTTTCTCTGCAAATCTTTTTGTATCTGGAAGATACAACATTCAGGATGGACAAAGCACTGTGTTCAAAATTACTTGAAAATATTATATTATCCTGTCAATTTTATACACAGATTTATGTATTTCTCTCTATGCTAATTTTAGAGCTTTTCCCATTTTAGACTGGATTCTATTTTTTGCAAAGTAACTTCCATGGTTTAAAAGTCATGAACAGTAGGGGCGCCTGGGTGGCTCAATCAGTTAAGCGTCTGCCTTCAGCTCAGGTCATGATCCCAGGGTCCTGGGATCGAGTCCCGCATCAGGCTCCCCACTTCGCGGGAAGCCTGCTTCTCCCTCTCCCACTCCCCCTGCTTGTGTTCTCTCTCTCGCTGTGTCTCTCCCTGTCAAATAAATAAATCTTTAAAAAAAAAAGTGATGAACAGTATACTCAGCAAAGTCTTGATTCTTTCCTTTCCCTTTATTTGTCCCACCCTCCATTTGTCCATCCTCATTAGCTTCTCACAGGTCTTCCATGATGTTTTTTGCTAACGTAAGCAAAGATATGCCTGCCTTCATGAGAATAAGTAAATCCTTTTCCTTTCTTTCTTAGAGACAAGATAGCCTATTGTATATACTCTTCTACACCCTGCTAGTTTTCTGAACAATAAATCAAGGAAATCACTACAAATTATCTATAGAGATTTTCCTCATTTTTTCAAAAATATCTACATAGCATTCATTTTGGGAAAGCGCTGTGGCTATTCGACTGGACCCCTAGGAAAGACATTTGTGTTCTCAGAAGCTTTTGCTTTTCGAAACAGTGCTGCAATGTGCAGCCTTCCACAGAGGCAGGCCCGTATCTGTGAAGGCACAGAATCAGGAGAGAGTCTAAGAAGTGGGGTGACTGGGTCACGGGGTGAATGAGGAGTTTTTCCAGGGATGGAAAATGACTGTCCCATTTATGTCTCTCAACAATGTGGAGGATGCTGGCAACCTCACATCCTGCCAACACTTGGCATGGTCACTGATTTCCACTTAGCCACTCTGGTGGTTATGAAATGTGTTCTGACTGCGTTCTCTTGGACGCTGTCTTTGTCTGTTTGACGTCCGTTCATCACAGCGCCAATATGTCTCGTGAACAGAGAAACGAGAGTCCTCCAGGATATCAGGGAATCAAGTTCCACAACACATCAAAGGGTAAAGCTCCATGCACATATGCGGTTCATCCCGGGAATTTAGGATTGACTCAACTTGGGAAAATCAATGTAATTCATTATATTAACAGAATAAAGGAGAAAAGTCATATCAGTAGATGGGCAGAAAAAAGTGGTGGCAAAATTTACAACTCCCTTATTAAGAACACTCAGGAAACTGTGGGCAGATGAAATCTCTCAACCTGACAAAGGACATCAACACACACCAAAGCTGACATCATTGTTAATTATGAAAGAGTGAGTGCTTTTCAGGATGGGAAAGATAAGGGTTTTCACTTGGGCTCAGCATTACACTGGAGGTCTTAGCCAGTGTAGTAAGACAATAAGTAAATAAACAAATAAGCAAACAAAGACACAAGACAGAATTTGGAAAGGTTTCTTTGGCAGCATGATTGCGAAAAACAAATTATCTATTAGAATTAATGTGTGAATTTAACAAGGTCACAGGATATAAAATCTCTATTAAAACAATTATATTTCTTTTTTTCATTTTATTTATTTATTTTTTTCATCATGATAAGTGTGCTCTTTAATCCCCATCATCTACTCCACCGCGCCCCCCCCCAGCCCCGCCTCCTCTCTGATGACCATCACTGTGTTCTCTGTAGCTGAGAGTCTGGTTCTTGGTTTCTCTCTCTCTTTGCTCATTTGTTTTATTTCTTAAATTCCATACATGAATGAGATCATCTGGTATTTGTCTTTCTCTGACTAACTTATTTCACTTAGCATTGTACTCTCTAGCTCCATCTATGTCATTGCAAACGGTAAGATTTCATTATTTTTATGGCTGAATAATATTCCATTGGATGTATATACCACATCTTCTTTATCCACTCATCTATCAATGGACACTTGGGCAGCTTCCATATCTTTTTTTTTAAAGATTTTATTTATTTATTTGAGAGAGAGAGAGCACATGAGAGGGGGCAGGGTCAGAGGGAGAAGCAGACACCCTGCTAAGCAGGGAGCCCGATGTGGGACTCGATCCCAGGACTCCAGGATCATGACCTGAGCCGAAGGCAGTCGCTCAACCAACTGAGCCACGCAGGCGCCCGGCAGCTTCCATATCTTGACTATTGTAAATAATTCTGCTATAAACATAAGAGAGCATGTATCCCTTCGAACTAGTGTTTTTGTATTTTGGGGGGTAAATACCCAGTAGTATGATTCCTGGGTCACAGGGTAGTTCTATTTTTAATTTTTTTGAGGAACCTCCATACTGTTTTCCACAGTGGCTGCACCAGTTTGCATTCCCACCAACAGTGCACGAGGGTTCCCTTTTCTTGGCATCTTGGACAATACTTGCTGTTTCTTGTGGGGTTTTTTAAAGATTTTATTTTTAGAGCGCCTGGGTGGCTCAGTTGGTTAAGCGACTGCCTTCGGCCCAGGTCATGATCCTGGAGTCCCGGGATCGAGTCCCGCATCGGGCTCCCTGCTCGGCGGGGAGTCTGCTTCTCCCTCTGACCCTCCTCCCTCTCATGCTCTCTGTCTCCCATTCTCTCTCTCTCAAATAAATAAGTAAAATCTTTAAAAAAAAAAAAAAAGATTTTATTTTTAAATAATCTCTACACCCAACGGTAGGGCTTGAATTTACAACCCCAAGGTCAAGAGTCACATGCTCTACCAACCGAGCCAGGCAGGCATCCCATTGTGTTTTTTATTTCAACCACTCCGACAGGTGTGAGGTGATATCTCATTGTGGTTTTGATTTGCATTTTTCTGATGATGAGTGATTTTGAGCATCTTTCCATGTGTCTGTTGGTCATTTGGAGGTCTTCTTTGGAGAAATGTCTGTGCCTGTCTTCTGCCTATTTTTTTAATTGTATTATTTGTTTTGGGGGTATTGAGTCGTACCAATTCTTCCTATATTTTGGATACTAACCCTATATGGGACATATCACTTGAAAATATCTTCTCCCATTCAGTAGGTTGCCTTTTAGTTGTGTTGATTGTTTCCTTGGCTGTGCAGAAGTTTTTATTATGCTGTAGTCCAAATAGTTTATTTTTGCTTTTGTTTCCCCTGTCTCAGGAGACATATCTAGAAAAAAGTTGCTACAGCCAGCGTCAAAGAAATTACTGCCTGTGTTCTCTTTTAGGATTTTTGTGGTTTCAGGCCCCACATTTAGGTTTTTAATCTATTTTGAGTTTATTTTTGTGGGTGGGGTAAGAAAGTGGTCCGGTTTCATTCTTTTGCAAGCGGCTGTCCAGTTTTCCCAACACGATTCATTGAAGAGACTGTCTTTTCCCCATCAGATACTCTTTCCTGCTTTGTCGAAGATTAATTGACCATATAGTTGTGGGTCCATTTCCGGGTTTTCTGTTCAATTCCATTGATCTATATGTCTATTTTTATTCCAGTGCCATACTGTTTTAATTACTACAGCTTTGTAATATAACTTGAAATCTGGAATTGTGATGTCTTCAGTTTTATTTTTCTTTTTCACTTGCTTTGGATTTTTCAGGTCTTTTGTAGTTCCATAAAAATTTTGGGATTGTTCGTTGTAGTTCTATAAAAAAACTGTTGGTGTTTTGATAGGGATTGCATTAAATCTGTGGATTGCTTTGGGTGGTTTAGACATTTTAATAAAACAACCAATTATATTTCTACAATGTAACAAGAAATTATAGGAAATTTATTTTTTAAAGATTTATTTATTTATTTTAGAGGGGGATTGTGGAGGGGCAGAGGGAGAGGGAGAGTAATAGACTCCCCACTGAGTGTGGAGCCCGACATGGGACTTGATCTCATGACCCTGAGATCATGACCTGAACAGAAATCAAGAGGCAGACACTCAACTGACTGTGCCACCCAGGCACCCCAGGAAATTTATTTTTTAACAATTTTTTAACAAGTAAGAATTTAAATTTAAACAAATAGAAATCAATTAAATCAAATGTACTACACAAAAATTCTACACGAAACACTACAAAATAGTGCTGAGAGTTAAGTGAGGGAGATGTGAATAAAATGAGAATAGCCTAGTCCTGGACTGCAAACTCCATGTTGTTAAGATGTTCATTCTCCCGAAATTGATATGTGGATTCAATACAACACCAATCAAAATATCAATAAGATTTTTTCTTTATAGAAACTGATAGATTGATTCTAGAATTTACATGGAATTACATAGAACAAGATTAGTTTAACAATTCTGAAGAAGCACTAACCTGGACAGCTTATGCTACTTGACTTCAAGCCTCACTATAAAATTACAGTAATTAGGACAGCTGAACACTGGTGTAAAGATAGACGTGCAGAGCCACAGAACAGAAGAGGGAGTCCCAACATAGAGCTCCATGTATGTGATCACATAGTTTTCACACAAATGCCCTGGTATAAGAACAACTCAACATGCACATGAAAAAAAATAACTATGTCTTCTACCTCCCATGATATACCAAGCTATTTTAAAATGGATCATAAATCTAAATGCAAAGTTAAACCATCTGGAAAAAACATATGAGTAAATCTTTACAATTTGGGGTATGCAACTATTCCTTCGATAGGACGCACACCAGAATAGCCTTAAAAGAAAAAAGGGATTAATTGGACTTCAAATTGTCTGTAGGGGACAGAGACAATACGATGAAAGGGCAAGCCGCAGTGTGTGACTGTGATGTAGATTTTATTATACGTAGTGTATTATCTGTGATCTAGGATATATTGTTTATAGTGTATAATTTGACAAAATGGGATATATATAAATATATAAACACATCACACATTTTGATAAGAAGACAAAGAATCTGATAAAAAATGGGTAAAAGCTTTGAATGGACACTTGCCAAAAGGAGATAGATAAATGGCCAATAAGCCTTTCAGAAATGGTCGACATCGTTTGTTGTAAGAGAAATACGAACTTAAAGCATTAGAATCAGGCTGAAGTTAAAAAGACTGATAATATCAAGTGTTAGCAGTGATGAGGAACAACTGAGTTCCTAACTACCACTGGGGGAAGGGTAAAATTGCATGAGCGCTTTGGAAAACTGCTGGTGGTTCATATAATTTTAAACACATGCTTACGGCTTGTCTAAGAAATTCTACTCTTGGGTGTTTACCCAAGAGAACACATGCCCTGCAAATTTTTGACCCAAATGTTGGTTGTGGTATTGTCTATATTAGCCCCAAACTGGAAACAACCCAAGTAGTTATCGATAGGTGAAGGAGTTAAACTGTGGTCTATTTACTGAATATAACCTGTGCCCCGGTAAAAAGGCTTGAACTGCCACACACAACGTGGGTGAATCTCAAACACATTATGCTGAAACAAGAGATAGATACAAAAGAGGGTAGAGTATATAACTGCACTTACATGGCATTCTAGAACAGTACTGACTAATATTAACCAGTAGCAGGGCAAGTCGCCTGGGACAAAGGGTGGGGGGGACCAGCCCGGGACACATGGGGACTTGACTTTATATGCTGATGGGTGTCATGATTACACGGATGTTCATGTTTACAAAAACCACCAAATTTTACACTTACCTTTTTATCTTGTAGAGTGTCTCAATTAATAACCATTTACATCTCATATTTTACTAAAATTGTAAAGTAATGTTCAAAATACTCCTAAAGAGTATATGTTTACATTAGTCTGCCTGTTTACCAAACCCTCGTCAGGCCCATAAGCTCTCCATCATTTCTGTCTTTGTCCGTCTGACTGGAGATAAATGATGTTTTACTTGTGTGCAAACTCTCCTTCGTCTTGTGTTATGTTTGAGGCTGGGCATCATCATCACGTGTTTCCTGGACAGTTATCTCTCTGCTTCTGTGAATTGTCTCCTCAGTTGCTTTGCTTTTTTGTCTATTTGGTGGTTGATTTGTCCGTTATTAATATGTGATTTTTATAATTTATGATATTAAGCCTTATAAATTGAGATTATTTTCCTAACTTTTTGGTCTTTCAAGTCACTTTAAAGTATTTTTTAACTTAAATAAGTCCTTGATTTTTAATAGTATAATCTGTTAGTGTTTTATAAGTTGTGACCTTTTGGTTGATTGAAGATCTTTTTTAAAGAAACTAGAACACAGAATATGTGTTTCTTCTTACAACAATAGGACTTGCACAATAGCATTTTCTATTCATTTGGAATTGCTTTTTAATGGTGTGAGGTCACATTTATTAAATGGACAGCAAATTTTCCTGAACCTCGAGTTCATGTCTTCTACAGATCACTTGTTTGAAACACCCCCCATGGTCTCATGTCCCCAATCTGTGGGTCTTATCTAGTCTGTCTCGTTTTCTACTTCTGTTTCTATTTTTATCAAAGTTATACATCCTCATATTTTGAAAACTCAAATATTTCTACAACAGCCCCCTCTTCCCTCTTCCCCATTTCCCACCATCAGGAGACAATGATTTTTTTAAAAAACTTTATTAATTTATTTGAGAGACAGAGAACTCACAGGCAGGGGGAGCGGCAGAGGGAGAGGGAGAAGCAGGCTCCCCGCTGAGCAGGGAGCCCGATGTGGGGCTCGATCTCAGGACCCCGGGATCATGACCTGAGCCGAAGGCAGACGCTTAACGACTGAGCCACCCAGGCACCCCAGGAAGCAACAATTTTCATTGTTTGTTCTGTGTGTCCCGCGCTCCTCACACCAGAAGGGAGAGGCCAGCCCCTCCCCTTGGATCTGCACTGCTGTGACGGTTTTTCGTCAACAGAATGCAATGGAAGCAACTTTCAGTGACTTCCAGCTCCAGAAGGGGCCTGGGGGCTTCGCTTCCTGGGCCCCCAGCTGCCATGTTATAAGGAGGCTCAGGCTAGACCCCTCGATGGACAGAGGCCACACATCCTGGACACGTCGTGAGCTCCCGGCTGGATGCAGCACATGGAAACCCCCGTGGTGCTTTGAAGGCAGCCAACTCACCAAATCATGGACAGTAACAGTGTTTTTGATTTAAGCCACTAAGTTTGGGACAATTTGTTTCCTAGCACTGTTACACTGACCTTGGGCCGATTACCCGGTCTCTGTGACCTTCAACTTCTCATCTGTAAAATAGGGCTACGATACCGTCCTTGGAAGGCTGGTCTTCAGAAGGAAACGACGCTGGAGGCGAGCAGGGCACCTTCCACACACCTGATAGGCGTTGGCCAAGAGCCATGTGGAGCGCTTTGGATGATATGCTGGCTCTCCTAGTTTCCCTTTAGCTCTAATTTGGGTTTAACACTTCTTTCCATATTTTTCATTTCTTTTTTGGTTGACAGAGGCATGGAAACCCATTTTGCAATGCTGACCTAGGGCGTTCCTGGGCTCTAATGGGGACGACGGCGACAGATCTTTGTTTTAGAGTAAATTCAGCCCTCGTGCAGAGGGAAAATAGGTAATTAGCTGCAGTTGGGTGTGGCGCAGAGACGTCCCGGTCTCTTCCTGCCTCACGCTGAGCAATCACTAGAACTCCAGCTTGGGGCTGCAGTGGCAGAGACCGAACTCTGTCTCTGGGGCAAGTAAGAACTTGCAGCCTGGCAGGATAGTTGGGCAGCAGGTGCTCGGTGACAATAAACACAGAGGAAACTGTACACGGTTAAGTGACGTCTCTTTGTTAACTTCTGGGAAAGGGACAGTGAGAGCGCGTGGCCGTAGGCAGGTGTGGGTGCTTGCCCGGCAGCCCCGGACAGCGTCCACGCTACACAGGGGATTTTGCTGGCGGCGACCACCCCTGGGATGCCCTGCAAATCTCTGAGGTGTCCAGGCTCCCCATCTCCATCTCCTGCATTGTCCTCACCACCTGACCAGAACGGCATATCTACTGGGCATCTTCAGTCCTCTGGATTGAAGCTGCGAGAGAATCTGACAACATCTTTCACTTGGCTTCATTTTTCTGTTAATTCATGTGCTCGTCAAATAGATTTTGAGAATTGTTGTGGGGTGACTCTATCCCGCCAAATTCATCTGTTAAAGCCCGACCCTAGTACCTCTACATGGGACTGTCTTCAGACACAAGCTCTTTAAAGAGGTGACCCACCTACATGAGGCCATGAGGGATGGCCCTAAGCCCATGTGACCGCATCCTTATAGGAGACCAGGACACAGACATGCACAGAGGGACACGGGGGAGACTGCACTACACGCCAAGGAGAGAGGCCTCAGAAGGAACCAACCGTGTGGACACCCGTTTTGGACTTTGGCCTCCAGAACCGTGAGACAATGCATTTCTGCTGTTCAAGCCACCAGTCCCGGCACTTCGTTATGACAAGCCCCCCTGCAAAGTAAGAGCCATGGTGCCTGCCACAGTGATTTAACAAATAAAAGAGGGGACCGGCTTATTCTCAATGGGTGAAGACGGAATTCACTGGTTAACAGATCCAAGCCAACGCACTCTCTGGGCGCCTCTGCTTTCCCTGGCTGATGCACACACTGAGGGCCTTGCAGGAATTTTGGGCACACAGGGTGGGAAGGGGCTCGGTGAGACCTAATCCTGGTTCCTTTAGGAATTTATGTTCACAGAAGTGAGAATGAGTGTTGACACTGGAATATTTCGGTTATTTATCTACATTTCCATTGCATCCTTACTTTGCATGAAAGAACTTCACGCTGTGGAAGAGAGGTCATCAAGCAGTCTCTTCCTCGTCCACTAGAAGATGGGGAGATACCCGCACGCCAGCCTCCGTGGGTTACACCAGGGATAAAATGATGCAGCACAGACAGCGCTGAGATTTCAAAACAGGACTTGCAATCTATTGCCAGCAACCAGAGTGACTTGAGCCACTTTATGCCGGCTCACGTCGTGTCCCCAACTGTCCATGGGCACGTTTCTGTGCATTCAAGTGAATGCCTGCCTTCCCCCCCAGCCCCGGCATTGATGTTCCTCTCATTTCCCTTCTCTGTCTCTCATGTTTGCTGAAGGACATGTTCATCTTTCTAGGGCTTAGGGCATGCTTTAATTTTTTATTTTGAAAAGTATTACAGTGTCCTCTCCAATGAACCTCTGTCTCACCTGCATCCATTTCCGATGTGTTTTTCTTAATCAACTGTGAACGAAGCATGGTTTCTTACCCGTTCCTCGAGCACCTTTGCTGTTGGGAGGAAGAACAGATTCATGGGCATGTATCTCAGGGCGCTGGTGTTAACCAATTTAGACTTCCAGGCTTATGCTCTAGGGGTAGAATGCGGACCTGAGTCTCTATTTTAAGGATCCTCTGCTGGTATGGGCTGGCACACAGAGAGACATATGTGGCGGGGTCCCTGAATCCAAGAGCACACAGCTGGGGCTTGTCTGTGTGGTTAGTGGTGGCCGGGCTGGACCCAGGCCCTAGGAGGTGTCTGGTGTGATGAAAGCGCATGTCTGAGCTGGTCTGCTGGACACAGGGTGTTTTCTCCGGGAGCGAGCAGTGCTAAGAGGAACAGGGAAATAGGGCAAGCAATCAGAGGGCTATTTTATCAGCGCCCACGAGAGAAGGTCACATTGAGGAGGTGACATCTGAGCAGAAACCAGAATGAAGGGAGAGTGAACATCGGAAGGCGTGGGGAAGTCAGACAGTGTATCTGAGGAATGTGGCCACAGACTTCCGAAGTCCTAAAGGGGCAGCACGTGGGCCCTGTTGCATTGGACTTGTGTGGCTGATGTGAAAAAGGACCACAAACAGGGTGGCTTAGAACAACAGGAATTTATTGTGTCAGAACTCGGCGGCCAGAAGTTTGCAATCAGGCTGTCCGCAGGGTGTGGATCCTGCATCCTTCAGCTTCTGGCGCCCCAGGCGTCCCACCCTGTGGTCACCCTGCTCCAGTCTCTACCTTTCCCCAAGTCTCCTCTTCCTGAAAGGACCCTGCCCTTCGATTTAGGCCCACCCTAATCTAAGCAGATCCTTACCTTAAGCAGGTTTGCAGAGACCCTATTTCTAAACAAGGCCACATTCCCGGGGTTTTGGGTGGACGCTATCTATGTGTGTGTGTGTGTGTGTGTGTGTGTGGTGGGGGAGGGCACTATTCAACCAATTATATATGCAAAAGATACAGATTTTAGGAGGAATTCAGAATCAGTACACCACCTTAGAAGAGAACCTTTATTGCCTGCTCTCCAAAAGTGGGGGAGAGAAGTGCTCTTCCCAGGCAGGTAGACAGAGGTGGAAGCTAAGGGGACAAGACTGTTCCCAGTGAGAACAAAGCTGATCCGCTCAGAGGACAGGGCCACTGGGGACCGGGCAGGTCTGCCATGCTGGTCTCTGGCCTCTCATTTCCTTGGGTCTCTGGGGACCCTGTTCTTTTGCCCCGGGCTTCTGGGTCCCTGTGCTGCCCTATGGCTTCCCAAGCTAAAATTTGCCACCGCCCTCCCTGTGCCTCAGGCTGAGTACCTGCTTCCTATCAGTCCCTCTTCTCGGCCCTGACCCTGATGCAGCCCTGCTAGCAGTGGGATTCACTCCTTTCAAGATTGCCATACTGATGGCATCCTCTAAATTAGGAGCTTGCTTTGTTTGGGTGTGGGGTTGCCTCCAGCCTGGTGTGTGCTGGCCCAGGGGCCCAATCCCTTTGACTTCTCTTGACCCCACCCCCAGCCCTCCACTCCACCACCAGCTGGAATGTGCCCTCAGGTCCCACACACCTCAATGCAGGTGAGAGGTCCTCCTGAGCACAACTGGTTCGACCTGTTTCCACAGCAGACTCTGGAACCTCAGCCATCCCAGGGCCAGGCCTGTTGCGGAGGCAGGCTCCAGCCCTGCAGGCTTCCGGGCAGTCCTGTGCTCACGCAGATCTGAGGCCAGGTGGGCTCTGGGGGCAGCAGGTGCAGACAGCTCTCCACACCTGCTCTCCCAGGATGCTCCGGCCCGCACCGTCCGTCTGCCCAGCCAGCTAGCTCTGCTGCACCTCTGCAGGCCGGACCCACTTCTTCCTCCGTGGAACCCCACCCCCCGCCCCTGCGCCTTTACTGAACATGGGAGGAGATGGGAAGGGTGGTGGGGGTGGGTTTGCTTCAAGATAAAGGCAGCTTAGATTTGATGTTGGGCTATGTTTCCCCTGGATGATCACCTCCCTCTTCCCTGCTGTTCGTCTCTCCCAGGCCTGCTTTTCTGCTCTGCACGTTCCCACTGGGAGAAAACACAACACCCACTCCTTCTCATGAAGAGCAGCAGGGCCACAATTTTTATGAGTGTGCGTCTGCCAAGGGCCACAACGCCAGTCTTAAGTTTCCTAAGAAGGGTTTGCACCGGCCAAGATAGTTCTCTCTCTAAGGGGAATTCTTGCACCAGCTGTTACCTGATACATGTTATGTGACCAAATATAGGTGGTGTTAGAAATTCCTAAATATGTATGTATGCATATTCACATATCTTCCACAAAAATACATATGTTTAAAGTACATAAAATCTATAAAAAGATGCAAGTTTTAGGTTGCAAAGTTATTGTATAATCCCCTAAGCAACAAATACCCAGGCAACAATAATATAAATTAACAACAAAATGACCCCCAAATAGCCTACTGGAAATTAAACATTAGCAACAACAGCAGGAGAAGAGCTCATGCGAATGTGAGAATGTGTTCACAGTGGAGGGAAAGAAGGGCAGGATAAATTAAGTTTTTTGGAAGCTCTTTTTAAATGTTTATCAAAATTTTAAATTTTCATAGTCTCTGAATAGGATTTCTGTTTCTAGAAATTTAAACTATGGAAATAGCCCAAAATATGGGTCTAAGAGCATTTATAACTGCATGTTTGTCATACTGTAAAACTCAGAAACAGCTTAAACACAGGGGAATACAGGAAGTTAAGGCCCCCCAGGTGAGGTCTCCCTGGCAGCCCCCCCACAGAGGTCTCCCCAGCAGCCTCCCCACCCCCGTGGAGGTCTCTCTGGCAGCCCCCCCACAGAGCTCTCCCTGGCAGCCCGCCCCCACACAGAGGTCTCTCTGGCAGCCCCCCCACTCCCATGGAGGTCTCCTGGGCAGCTCTGAAATCTCGCCCACACTGTCCTGTACACACTGAAGTGTTTGCCAGGATTCACACTATATGGTTAAGGAGTTTAACTTCTGAGGAATAGAATAAGGGGTCTACAATCGGTTTCATTATCATATTACTTTTCACCACAAGTGTGTCGCATTTTATAACTAAAGAAAGAGGAAGTAAAAACTAGGTCCTCGGTGTAATAGGCTCCCTATCATACAGCTTCGCAGCGGAATGTTGAGTAGACGTTAGAAAAGAGGGAAGCAGAGAGATACGAAAGGAAATGTGAAGAGGGCTGCTCTAATTGGCCAGATTATATGTGATAAAGCAGGTGTGATAGTCATAAAACCCTGGAAATCATAAGTAATTAAAACATCTGGAAATAAAGCCAAATAACTGCTTCTGTGACTTAGCACGTGGCCCCGGGGCCCTCCTTCAGGAGCTGTGCCCTGTTTGACACAGGGACAGGCCGTTTGGGGCGACGCAGCAGAGACTTCCGTCTGTCCCTCACTAGCACCCCTCTTACAGGGCAGCGATGTCCACAGAAGGTGATGTTCTGTTGTCGTAATGACAGACACTCAACGAATAGGACCCTACCGCACCACGGAGCGCGGCCGCCCCAGAAATACGGTGCTCTAACTGTAGAACCCCGTGTGGCCACGGAGGATGTTGTCGGGGGGAATACAGCCTACAGTTTTCAGAATGTCATGCATCGAGGTCTGATCATGCGACTGGCTGCTGGCCAGTGGGATGGAAGGAGGCTGTCCCTTGTCCACCTTGTCCCGGCCGGAGCTGAGGATGCGCTGTGTCCACAGGCCGGAGCCCCCGGAGACCCTGCCAAGCCACGGCCCTCCAGCGACCTGTACTTTGGTTTTCCTTCTTCACACATGAACCAAGTCCAAACAGAAACAAGTGGAGCTTGATATTTTATCGACACACAACAGACACGAATACATTGTCCGTATTAACAATTTTAACGTTATTGACAAAGTCGCAACGCCTGTGACTGCTAGAAGGACCGTAGACTGGGCAGCAGGACACTGTAGAAATGCATTCTCTCTCAGCTCTGAGGGCCAGGGTCTGAGACCCATGTGTCGGCTGGGTGGGCTCCTTGAGAGGCTCTGGGGGAGAATGGTTTCATTCCTCCCTCTCCTGCTCTCTGGCGGGTGCTTGCGATCCTGGGCATTCCTGGGCTTGGGGCCACCCGCTCTGATCTCTGCCTCCCTGTTCCCATGGCCTTCTTCTTGTGCACACTCCCTCATCTCTGTCTCTCCTACGGAGAGCTGTCCTTGGACTTAGGGCACGCAGAGCATCCAGGAGCACTTTATCTCAAGGTCTGTAACTTACATCTGCAGACAACGTTTTTCCAAACAAAATCCCATTCACAGGTTCACAGGCTCACAGGTTCACAGGTTCTGGGATTCGGTTGCAGGCATATCTTCTGGGGGGTCACCATTCAACCCACGACAGACCACAACCTCAATCTCATTTCTCCTCCGCAGAGTCAGTGCATATCACCCAGCACTTCCTCTCGGCACTTCTCTGCATGTACACGCCCCTGCAGACACGTGAGGCGCACATATGCACAAGCCAGCAGTCAGCTCAGGGGCTTGGAAGACAGCCCTCCACCCCACCTCACGAGACCCTGAGTCACTCAACTTTCTGAATGACAAGAGGGACAGAGTCACTGTCCTCACAATGGATGACATAACAGATTCGTCAGCACACACCATCTGTGGTCTGAAGCTTTCTTCTTGTGCTAACGGTATATTGGAGAAGTTTCCATGTCACCCAAGTCCTTGCTTTTTACTGACTGCATAGTATTCCACGGCCTTAGATTTTCTTATTCCTAAGACAGCGTTGGCTAGTTACATCCCCAAGATCATTTCATTATGTCTCAGGTTTAAAATGTCTTTGCATAAAATTTTAATGACCTTCCACCTTGAATTTTTGTTATTTGTGCCTGCACATTAATTTTTCCTATTCATATTTATATATGGTTTGAATAGGATTTCTTTTCAAAGCACCACTTTTAAAATAAAAAAAAATGTTTTTTAGAGAGAGAGAGCGAGAGCAAGCAGGGGGAGGGGCAGAGAGAGAGGGAGAGAGAGAGAATCTTAAGCAGGCTCCAGGCGCAGTGCAGAGCCTGACATCGGGCTTGATCCCACGACCCTGAGACCATGACCTGAGTCAAAATCAGGAGTTGGGTGCTTAACTGACTGAGCCACCCAGGTGCCCTTCAAAGCATCACTTTTATATTAAGAGATAATGTACTTGGGGGTGCTTGGGTGGCTTATTCGGTTAAGCATTAGACTCTTGATCTCAGCTCAGGTCTTGATCCTCAGGGTCTTGAGCTCAGCTAAGCATGGAGCCTACTTAAAAAAAAGAGAGAGAGATAATATACTCAAAGATTGATTGATTGATTTAAAATATGTTGAGATCTCATTGTACAATAATAAATGCTCAATCTTTGTGGTAGTTTCATGACTATTTTAAAAGAATATAGTGTATCCTCTAATTGTTCAATTTCAATAGCGAAAGGCGAATTAGACCAAGCTTATTAAATACAGTATCCAACTTCACTACTCTTTATTTTTTCCATTTCATTTGTTAGTTTCTGAGATTTAAGTTAATGTCTCTTCTCATGGTTGAGATTTTTCTACTCGTATTTATTTGCTTTGTGTGTTTTTAAGCTCTGTTTTGGGGTGCAAAAAGTTTCAGATGGACATATTTTCTTAGTGCATTATTCCTTTTAGTTTGTGAATATCTAACTTCTCCACTGCACTTTCACTCTGAATTCTCACTAATTTCACACCCACATCACTCCATTTGCTTGCTCTTTGTTAGCATGTGATGATCATTTCCCCGTCATTCCCTTCTTTCCCACTTCATGTTTGATGTGTCTCTAAAACTGATTTGTAATAGGATTATTTTTTAAAGAGTATTTATTTATTTGAGAGAGCGAGAATGAGAGAGAGAGAGCACATGAGAGGGGGGAGGGTCAGAGGGAGAAGCAGACTCCCTGCTGAGCAGGGAGCCGGTTGTGGGACTCAATCCTGGGACTCCAGGATCATGACCTGAGCTGAAGGGAGTCGCTTAACCAACTGAGCCACCCACGTGCCCCTGTAATAGGATTATTTTTTACCCAGTTTGTAAGATTGTCTCGTTTATGACATGAATGGAGCTCACTTACATTTATCACGAATACTGATCTATCTACTTAGCTTTTCTTTGCCGTATATTTTTGTTTGTTTCTGTTTCCCTCGATACAATATTTTCCCATTTTTTTTTATAAACTTCATTTTGCTGAATCGATCAGGCTTTCTTAGTTACTTCTCAACGTCCCTGTAATTGTATTTGTAGGCATATTATTAGGGCATAATTTTAAATGTTCTCATTTAGTGGCTGTAGAGAATAAAACTGCTGGGAACACTCATGAGCTGGTCTTTGCGTGGAATACGCTTTCATTTCTCTTGTGTAAACACTTAGGAGTTTGTGTGCTGGGCCATAAAGTAAGCGTATGCTCAACTCTAAGAATCTTCCAAACTCCTCTCCCAAGGGGCTCCTTATTTTACAGTTCAGCCAGTGATTATAACAGTTGCTCAGCATCCGTACCAGCTCCTGCTATTTTCAAGATTTAGAATTTTCACCATTCTAGTGGGTTTGCACTGTTAACTTCTTGTTATATATGGTTTGAATAGGATTTCTTTTCAAAGCACAACTTTTAAAATAAAAAAAAAATGTTTTTGAGAGAGAGAGAGCGAGAGCAAGCAGGGAGAGGGCTAGAGAGAGAGAGTGCAAGAGCAAGTGGGGGAGGGGGAAGGGACAGAGGGAGAGGGAAAGAGAGCACCTCAAACAGACTCCCCACCTTGCTGAGCACAGAGCCAAATGCAGGGCTCGATTGATCTCATGACCCTGAGATCATGACCTGAGCCGAAGTCAAGGGTCAGATGCTCACCCGACTGAGCCACCCAGGCGCCCCACGGCTATTTGTGTGTGGTTATAATTGAGTTGTATTTTGGGTATCAGCCTTTGGTCTGACACATATGTTGTGAATATTTTCTCTATTCCATGGCAGGCCTTTGCATTTCTTTGATATCCTCCTGAGAACAGTCTTTAATTTGGTGAAGTTCAACTTGTCAGTTTCTCTTTTTATGAGGTTTGTAGGTTTGGCCTCCTAAGTGATCTTTGCCAACATCACAAAGATTTTCTATTATTTCCTTAAGAACTTTTATAGTTTTCTATTTAGGCCTGTGATTAATTTCAAGTTAAAATTTGTGTTTGATGTCTGCCCTAGTACCATTTGGTTGAAAGACTGTCCTTTCCCCTTTCTGCTGGAAAAGCAGTCTCCCGCTGAAGTGTGATCTGTCTCCGGGTGATTCATTCTGTGCCATCCGTCTGCATGTCTGTTTCAATGTCCACACCTCATGGACATCATTCCTGTAGCAAACTTTGAAACCAGATTGGGTAAGTCCTCCATCTCCGCTCTATTCTAAAAACTGTCTCAGTTTGCATAAGTTTAGAATCATTTTCTACTGAAAAGCCTGTTGGGATTTTCATTTGTATTGCAATGAATCTATTGATGAATTAAAGGATGATGGATATGATAACCAATCGAGTGTTCTGATCAACATAATATATTTTGCCATTTATTTAGGTTTATTTAATTCTCCTCAGCAATATTCTGTAGTTCTGAGGATATAAGTACTGTACATATTGTGATATGTTTGTTTCCACATAATATGTTTAATGCTATTAATAATGGATGTTAAAATTCATTTTCCAGTTGCTTGCTGCTAGCATAAATATAACTAATTATTGTACATTGACTTTTCATTGTATGACTTTGCCAAACCCATTTCTTTTTTGTTTAATTTTTTTAGTGTTATGTTAATCACCATACATTACATCATTAGTTTTAGATGTAGTGTTTCATGATTCATTGTTTGTGCCAAAACCATTTCTTAATTCTAGAAACTTTTGATGACTCCTAAGGATTTAGGATTTACTACATAAAAATTATATTATTCACAAAATATGTTACCCACAAATCTACAAATAAGGACAGCTTTATTTCTTCTTCGGGAATCTGTATGGTGTTAGCTTCTTTTTCTTGCCTTATGGCACTAGATAGAGCCTCTGGTACAGTGTCCACTAAATGTGGGGGGAACAGACACCCTTGCCTTGCTGTTGATCCTGGAGGGAGGCATTCAGTCTTTCACCACTAAATACGACGCAAACTGTAGGTTAACCGCAGATGGTCTTTCTTGGTTTAAGGATGTTCTCTGCTCCCTTAGTTTGATGAGGGTTTGTTGTTTTTTACCCCCTCAGTGCTCATCAAGACAGTGTACTCTTAATCTCTTTTATCTATTTCACTCACCACCCCCACCTCCCCTCTGGCAACCACTATTTTGTTCTCTGTAGTTAAAAGTCTTTGTTGTTGTTGTTCTTTGCTTATCTCTTTTTCTTTGTTCATTTGTTTTGTTTCTTAAATTCCACACTTGAGTGAGATCAGACCTTATTTGTCTTTCTCTGACTGACTTATTTCACTTAGCATAACATCTCTAGTTCCATCCACGATGTTGCAAATGGCAAGATTTCATTCTTTTTTTATGGCTCAATAGTATTCCATTGTGTATATACACCACTTCTTTATCCGTTCATCAGTCAATGGACACTCGGGCTGCTTCCGTATCTTGGCTACTGTATATAATGCTGCAATAAACGTAGGGGTGCATGTATCCCTTTGGATGAGTATTTTTATATTCTTTGGGTAAATACCTGGAAGTAGAGTTACCGGATCATAGGGTAATTCAATTTTTAACTTTTTGAGAAACCTCCATACTATTCCTCACGGTGCACCAATTTACATTCCCTCCCACAGAGTGTAAGTGTTTCTTTTTCTCCACATCCTCACCAACACTTGTTATTTCTTCTGTTTTGATTTTTACCCACTCTGACAGGTGTAAAGTGATATCTCACTGCAGTTTTGATTTGCATTTCCCTAATGATGAGTGATTTTGAGCATCTTTCCATGTGTCTGTTGGCCATCTGTATGTCTTCTTTGGAAAAATGTTTATTCAGGTCTTCTGCCCATTTTTGATTGGATTATTTGTTTTTTGGTGTTCAGTTGTATAAGTTCGTTATACATTTTGGACATTAACCTCCTACTGGATATAAAATTTGCAGATATCTTCTCCCATTCAGTAGGTTGCCTTTTTGTTTTGTTGACAGCTTCCTTCACTGTTCAAAAGCTTTTTATTTTGGTGTAGTTCCAACAGTTTAATTTTGCTTTTGTTTCCCTTGCCTCAGGAGACATATTTAGAAAAATATTTCTATGGCTGATGTCAGAGAAATTACTGCTTATGTTTTCTTTCAGGAGTTTTATGGTTTCGGGTCTCACATTCAGGTCTTGAATCCATTTTGAGTTTATTTTCTGTATGGTGTAAGAAAGTGGTCCAGTTTCATTCTTTTGCATGTTACTGTCCAGTTTTCCCAGCACCATTTGTTCAAGAGACTGTATTTTCCCATTGGATATTCTTGCCTCCTTTGTCATAGATTAATTGACCAGATAAGTATGGGTTTATTTCTTGGGTCTCTGTTCTGTTCCGCTGATACATGTGTCAGTTTTTGTGCCAGTGCCCTGATGTTTTATTATAGTCTTGTAGTATCTCTTGATAACTCCAGCTTTGTTCTTGTTCCTCAAGGTTGCTCTGCCTATTTGGGGGTTTTCGTGGTTTGGTACAGATTTTAAGATTATCTGTTTTAGTTCTGTGAAAAATACTGTTGGTGTTTTGACAGGGATTGCATTAAATCTGTAGATTGCTTTGTGTAGTATGGACATTTTAACAATTCTTCCGATCAATGAACTTGGGATATCTTTCTATTTGTTTGTGTCATCTTCAATTTCTTTCACCAACGCTTTCAGTTTGCTTAGGTTTTAATCATGAATAGGTGTTGAATTTTGTCAAATGCTTTTTTCCCCATCTAATAAAGTAATCATGTCTCTTCCTCCTCCTCCTCCTCTTCTCCTTCTTCTCCTTTATCCTCTTCTCCTTCTTCCTCTTCTCCTTCTTCCTCCTCCTTCTCTTCTCCTTCTTCTCCTTTTCTCCTTCTTCTCCTCCTCCTCCTCCTTCTTCTTCTTCTTCTTCTTCTTGTCTTCTTGTTAATGAGGTGAATTATGTTAATTGATTTTTGAATGTTAAGTTAATCTTTAATTTTTGACATGAACGCTGGTCATAATATTTTTTTTTTATTGCTAGTTTAATTTGCTGGTATCTTGCAAAGGAATTTGCATCCTTTTTTTTTCATGATGGATTTGATAGTTCTCTTTTCTTATGTTTTTGGTGTCTTGGTATCAAAGTAGTCCTGCCTCAAAAAATGAGATTGGAAGTATTTCCCTCCTCCTCTATTTTCTGAAACATTTTGTGTATTATTATTATTATTATTTCTGAAAATGTTGGTAGAATTGATCACTGAAATTTCTTTGTAGGGAAGTTTTTCATGATAAATTTAATATTAAGATAAATATAGGGTGCCTGGGTGGCTCAGTCGTTAAGCATCTGCTTTCGGCTCAGGTCATGATCCCAGGGTCCTGGGATCGAGTCCCACATCGGGCTCCCTCCTCGAGGGGAAGCCTGCTTCTCCCTCTCCCACTCCCGCTGCTTGTGTTCTTGCTCTCGCTGTCTCTGTCTCTGTCAAATAAATAAATAAAATCTTTAAAAAAAAAAAAGAAATATACAACTATTCAGACTTTTTATTCTTTCTTATGTTTTGTATCTTTCAAGAAATGTCTCCATTTCATCTGAGTGGTTGAATGCATTGGCACAAAACTCATTATAATGTTTCCTTATTATCTCTTTAATATCTGTAGGATCTGTAGTGATGTGCTTTCTTTGATTCTTGATACTAATAATTTATATCTTCTCATTTTTTCTTTTTAAGTCAACTAGAGAGTCATGAATTTTATTGATTTTTTTTCAAAGAATGAGCTTTTGGTTTCATTGACTTTTTCCTATTGTAAGTCTTTTTTTTTAATTGGTTGATTTCAGCTCTGATCTTTATTATTTTCCTCCTTCTCTTATTTTCTTTGATATTCCTTTTTGGGGGGGGGCTTCTAAAGGTGGAGGCCTAAACCACTGATTTTCAACTTTTGTTCTTTTCTAACATAAGCATGTTTAGCATTAAGCTACAAATCATCTTCCAAGCACTGCTTTTGCTGAAGCCTGCAAGATTTTATATGCTTTGTTTTCATTTTTATTTAAACTATTTTTTGATTTCTCTTTGTTCTTACCCTTTTCTTTGACTCATTGGGTTATTTAAACATATTTTGCTTAATTTCCAAATACTTGGGAATATCATAAATGTATTCTTTTTTTTAAAGATTTTATTTATTTATTTGACAGGAGAGAGAGACAGTGAGAGGGAGCACAAGCAGGGGGAGCAGAAGGCAGAGGGAGAGGGAGAAGCAGTCTCACCGCTGAGGAGGGAACCCAATGCGGGGCTCGACCCCAGGACCCTGAGGTCATGACCTGAACTGAAGGCAGACGCTTAACCGACTGAGCCACCCAGGTGTCCCTCATAAATATATTCTTATTGTTTATTTCTAATTTAATACTACTACATCACAGAATATATTCTGTATAATTTCATCCCTCTTAAGTTTATTGAAACTTATATCATGGTCAATTATGTGGTCTGTATTGGGGAAGATTCCAGATTCACTTGAGGAACTGCATTCTGCTGTTGTAAGGCAGAGTATTCTATATAGATCAATTGATTAAATTTGGTTGATGGTGTTATTTAGGTTTTCTATGTCCTTATTGATTTCTTTCTACTTGTTTTATTAATTGCTGAAAGAGGAGTGTTAATGTCACCAATCATGCATGTCTATTCCTTCTTTATCAGTTTTTTTGCCTCATGTATTTCAACACATTATTATTAGGTGCATACAAATTTAGGATTTTTTATTTTCTTGATTAACTACTTTATCATTATGACATATCTTTATATAGACATACTAATATTCCTAGTCCTAAAGTCTATGTTGTCTGATACCAAGTTAGTTGCTTCAGGTTTTTTAAGATTAGTGTTTTCATTGTATACCTTTTTTCATCCTTTTATTATAACAAAGCTCTCTTTTTTAAATATTTGAAGCTTATTTTTTTATGGCAGCATATAGTTGGGTCTTTTCATTTTATCATGTCTAACAATCTCTTTTAGCTGGTCTAGTGTTAGATTTTTTTTATATTTAATAATCACTTGTTATGGTTTTGCTTGAGTCTGCCATGTTGCTACTTCTTCTGTTCTTTACCTTTATCTTTCCTTGTCTTTTTTAGATTGATTCTTTGCCCTTATTCCACTTTATTTCCATTATTGGCTTCTTAATTATACCTCTTTTTAATTATAATTTTTAGTGGTCTCTAGAGTTTACAATATGTAACTTTGATTCAATAGAATCTACCTTTAAATATTATATATCCATGTATATAATACAAGACCCTTATAAGACAATTCCCCAAGTCATACATTTTATTTATACATATGAAGTAGACCTCATAATATGTTATTACATCTTTGCTTTAAATGGTTAATTAACATTTAAAAAATTCAAAATTGAGAAAAATAACTTTAATATTTATCAGTTCTGGAGCTCTTTATTCCTTTCTGTAGACCCAAGTTCTTATCCAGCATTATTTAACTTCAGCATAAAGAGGTTTTTAAATTAACATTGCTTATAGTAAATGTCTTCTGGTGATAAAATCTTTCTCTTTTATTAGCCTGGAAAAAATCTTTATTTTGCCTTATTTTTGAAAAATATTTCTCTGGACACAGAATTATAAGTTGACTTTATTTTTTTCCTTTCCGCACTTTATAGATTTTTTTTCATTGTCTTCTGGCTTTCACTGATCCTAAGAAGAAGTCGGCAGTCATTGTTATCTGTGTTCCCTGAATCATATGCTCCCACCTCCTTAACCCCAGCTGCCTTGCATGGTTTTCTTTGTATGTATCTTGACTGGGCTTTGGTAAATTTTTTCATTAATTTGTAAAAATATTCAATGTTATTTATTCAAATATATTCCTAATCCTTTCCCTTTCTCAGAAACTCCAAATATATTTATATTAGATTGTTTAATATTTTTCCATAGGTCACTGAGGCTCTAGTTTTTGTTGTTGTTTTGTCTTTTTTCCTCCTCTGTGCACTTCTTTTTGAATACATTATATTGCTGTGTCTTTAAGTTCCTTAATCTTTCCTTCTGTGGTGTATATCACTCTCTCTCTCTCTCTTTTGGATGGTGGCCTTATATTCCATGGCATGAAAGTAGATTACCATAATTTATTCACCCATTTCCCCAATAAAACACATCTATATTATTTATAAGTGTTTGCTATTTGCAATGGTCATACAAAAAACATCCTTGTGCATATAGTCTTATTTAATTTTGTTTCTCTGTGATAGGGTTCAAGGTATGGGATTTCTGAGTCAAAAAGCATATATATATATATTTTTTTCATTTCAAAATTATTGCCAAGTGTTGTTGCCTTCCACACATTCTGTCTCACACATGTCTGTTTGATTATATATTTAAATAGTTGACACAAAATAGTTAACGTGATGATTTCATACATTTTATTTCAGGACAGTCTTCCTTTTTTTCCCTCTGTGCTTGGATATATCTGCTCCCTCTGACCTCCAAATTATACTTTTCTGTGGTGCTTAATCTGCTAAGTCCATCAGTGATTTTTCTTTTTAGATATTGACTTTTTACCTCTAGAAGTTACATTTGGCTCTTGGCTGAATTTTTATAAGGTATAGCATGAGAAGGCACAACACATAAAATTGAGTACAATATAAATCAATGACCCAAACCAACCAAACAAAAAACCTGCATGTGCTTTTATGTAATAATATGTACATATTTAGTACAAAATACATGCTAGATTGCCTAAGGAAAGGAAGCTATAACACTACCATAAATAATGCTAAAATTAACTTTCTTTATGAGAACCCATGTGCATAAATTTCTCTCTGGTTTAAAATTAAGTGGAAGTGCTAGAGTATAAGATATGGCTTCTTCAACTCCACCAAATACACCACGTGATGATGATGATGAAGAGGATGAAGCTGGGGGTCTGTATTTGACCACTGAATCTTTTTTTTTAAAAGAGCATATAGGTTTATTTATAATATTCCTTCTGACCTCAGTTTGTTATAGAAATGGATGTTATTCTTTTAATTTGCCCATTTAATGTAGGTTTTCAAATCTGACTTAGAAAATACTTTAGTTTAACCTAAGCAAGAAAAGAAAAGAAAGCATAAATGGGAAAATGTTATCTAATGCATACATATTTTCCTTGTCAAATATTCAGTTACTACATACAAATAAGTAATTGCCATTATCCATGCTTTATATGCTGTGTTGAGAATTCATTAATAAATTAGGCTTGCAGAGAATCATTTCTAAAAAAAGAAAGACTAATATTTAAGAAATTGTGTGATTTCTCTTTATAAAAGTCATTTTCTAAGCCTCTTGGCAGATCTCAAGATCCTGTCTGCCAGGGAAGAAAATAATATATCTGATATAGATGAAAATTTTCAAACATTAAATATCAGTCTCTTAGCAACCATAGAGATTTGAAGAGTTCACTTTCTTAATACCCATTGAGAAGTGTGTCAATGATTAAATGTTTCCTAAAAGAAAGATATGGAGCACCACTGGCTTTGGAGGGTCCCCTGGAAGGCTCACGTGATTGATGGTCCCAACCCCCCTGATAACACTTGGCGGCAGTCTTGATGTATAGTCCACCTTCACAGCCATCTTGGTAAGTGAAGCTGTGTGTCAGGGTCTGGGATGGCATTTAGTGGGCTTTTAGGTGACTTTCTGTGAGTGAGTCTCATTTGTAACCCATTTGATGATTTGATATATAGTATTATGTGAAAGTAAATGTGGTATTTCTGAGGATTGATATTCAAATTCTTCAGAATCCAAATGTTTATACTCTGGGTTCTGAACCACGCAGATAACAAGAGCTCAGTTAGTCATTTCTAAGAAAGAAAAGTTATACTCAAGGAATGGTATAATTTTACAAATATTACTCTACTTCCAGTACTTAGTAAAAATAAGTGCCCAGTTTCCAAGAGAGAATGCAAGACACCAAATGAGCTGAAACATTATCCTCACAGTAAACTTTTCTAACATGAGAACATTGTTTTAGACTTTTGATATGATCTGTAATTTGGCTCAAGTTCGGATTGTTCTTGGAATAATAAAGAATTCCCTCTGTTATTTTCTGATGTCATGCAAGGCAGTGGTTTTTCCTTCACTTGGCCAGTTCCTCTGAGTGCTTAGTTGGTGCAGCTGCAGGGGTGGAGGGGCCCTGGGAATACCCAGCAGGTGGGTGGGCAAAGTCTCTGCTCTTCTGGGGGTACGTTCCTGGGGACGTGCATGCTTTTGTGGAGATCTCTACTCTGTGCCAATTGGGTAGTATGGCCCTGGAAGTTCTGTATGCTCTGTCATGCCACAGTCTGTGACATGACATTCCCTCTGGGAATAGTAGTAAGTTCTCCATCTGAGAGTCAAGATCTGCATGGAGCTTTCCTTAGACTATAGAGCGAGGAGTGGAACCTCAGCTCACATTTGCTAGGAAAAAATCCGAGGGCATGCACCTAGTCTAAAATAAAATGAAAGCAACTTCACAATGTCAGATAGATGATGAATCATGAATCTCTACATAAGACTATATGTGAAAATGATTTAGGGCTTTTGATTAAATATAAATTCCCAATAAATCAGCGATGATGAGGTTTCTATCACAACCTGATGTTATCTTAGTTCTTATTCATAAACACCTAGTATCTAGATGTGAACAGGAGGCTGAGTGTGCTTGTCAGACAATACCCAAATGAGGTGTTTAATCTGGGGATGCGTATTTAAAGATGAGATAACTGGGTCTTGGGGACATTTCAGTGATTGGAACTAAGGAAGGGAAAACTTTCTTATTCCAGAATAAAATACAGGGATTGCTCCCTAAACTGACACAAGTAGGATTTACTTCAAAAGAGATTTATTTGGGGGCCTCTTCAAGGGGTTGTTAATTCCAGTATATGAGGAACCTCGTAATGAAGCCACCTGTGTATCCAATCATTGCACCGAGGAGACTCTGAGGAAGCCGTTATCTGGAGTTCCAAGCACAGGTGAGTTGGGGATGATGTATCCACCTGCTGGGGCCAGGTAAACAACAGACTTTTATTTTCCCACAGTTTGGAGGCTGGAAGTTTAAGATCAAGGTGCCGGCAAGAATGGTTTCTGGTGAGTGCTGTCTCCCAGGCTTGCAGGTGGCTCTCCTGGAGTCTCTTCCTCTTCCTGGGACATGAGTCCTACTGGAGTAGGGCCCATCTTTTGACCTCCTTAACCTTAGCTACCTCTTTGTAAGGGCCCCATCTTCACGCAGCCACATTCTGAAGTGCTGGGGGTAGGGTTTCAACATGTGAATGGGGGAGGCACTGTTCATCTGTCAGGGACAATGTGAGATCTAAATGGTTTATCAAGATGAAGGTGGCTGTAAGCAAGCTCCGAAGACTTGAGTCGGCTCTTCCAGAAAAGTCATCGTGTTGGAGGAATTTTGTGTTTTTCAAGGATTAATTACTGTGTGTGTGTGTGTGCGTGTGTGTGTGCGTGTGTGTGTGCCCTGATGTCTTTGACAGAGGTGAGGCTAAGACCCCCTAAGAATAGCAACTACATCCTGCTTCCCAAAAATAATAAAATTCAGGCTAGGCTTGAAAGCAAGGAGACCCTGCCAATGGGGAGCTGCCCACTCTTTGGAAGGGTTTCTCTGGCACTTTCTCCCTCATGCTCCATGTCAGGGCTCAGCAGCCTCACGGTTTGGCGAGGGTGTGGCTTCCGGCTCCCGCTCATGTGTCAGGTTGTCCGGGGTACAAATGTGTCACCAGCAGAGCCCACGGCCAGGGCTCTCTCCTCTCGTAGGGAACAGACCTCTCAGGGGCTTAGCAGCACAGCTCCTTCTCCTTGGGCCCTTGTGGTCAGAAAAGAGCTTGTCAAAACTTTGTAGTAAGCGTCTCAGGGGAGCAGGGGCTGTGGGACCACCGTGTGACACTGTGTTAGCTGAAGAGGCTGACGCCTGAGTTTCACGGTTAGAAGTCACGAGGCTGCACGAAGGAATGGATGGATGAACGAATGAATGCTCAAATAAATAAATCAAGTAACTGGGATGACTCGCAGGGACTACTGAAAGCTGCCATTCGCATTTTTATTTCACAGTGCCGGTAATCACTTCCTCTCTGCGCCCTATGGCTACGATAGATTTTTTCCTCATAATTAGAATTTCAGCAAGTTTTTTGCAATTGTAAAATACTGAAATTTTAAAGAAATCCAGCTGTCGTTCCCCATTGAGCAGACCTTCGTTTTATGTTGTTAATTCAGTTGTCTTCCTCACTCTGGGCACCCAGCTCCAAGGACTCTTTACAGGGACGGATTTATGATGGATGCCATCTGGTCTGATAGAAGGAAACAGATATTGATTTTTAATATTTTCTCCCAACGTGTTTACTCTAGGATAATACAGCAGCTGTGTGGCACCTTGTCTCGGAGTGGAAAGGATTATGACCACTGCCTTTTGATGAGATAAATTACCTAGGATGACTTGAATAGCTAAAGGGTATACTTTGATGTTATGTCGCTTCATTTACCCTTATGACTAAATGATTATTGATTTTATATTTTTAAGCTCTTGAAACGTGAAAATAAGTTGGTGGAGGAGCCTGGCTGTGTTAGTTTTATTAATTTATTTCTGCAGGGCATAATTCACTTTGGACCAGGTTGTGAAGGTTTTGGGTTCATGACCGGCTGTAGATACAGTTGCAAAGAAATGGCTTATTTATATAGTCATTGCAAGTAGTCCCAAAATCAATACAGTCTGGGATTGGATGATTAAACTCAGTCCCTTTGTGGGACTCATTCCTGTAGGTGCTGCCGGAATCATCTTGACTACAGCAGATCCATGTGATCAAGTGTACAAATAGCAAGTTTGTTCAAGTTGAAATATTATTATTTTTTTGCTCATCATTTTTTTTTATCAGCTATGCTCACTCAATGACATTTCAACAGCCTGGAAAAAAAAAAAAAGTGGTTGATTGACTACTTCAGTGAAATCAGTAATCTGCATTGAGAGAGAGGCACCTCCTGGGCCTTCTAGAACGCCGGAGCGTGGGCTCGGTGCACACTTGGATCGGAGGTCCCACGGTGCTCGGGGCTTAGTCCTGGGTGCTTCATCTGCAGCAAGGATCCGAGGGGTGGGCTAAACCGCCACTACTCCGCCGGCTTCAGGGCGGCAGGCAGAGATCCACGTAGTCTGGAAGTGTTGCCTTTCCCATGCTCCTTTAATGAGCCACCACTCCATTCCTCGTCGACCACTCCCTGGTCAAGCGCAGAAACACTGTCTCTAGAAAATAGAAAAAAAAACGGACTGCTTTACTTTAATTTTTGTCATTTTCCCCTTTATTTTCACGTATTTTTAAATGTAATTCACCACGTCACATGTATTCCTTGTTAATCATACAATCTGGTTTGAGTGCTGAGCCTCGTGGGTGTCTTCGAGGCCGAGTTTACATTTGAAATTGGGAATTTTGTCCTTTTTTTGGGTGATCTCTGCTTGCCTCCCACTTGGAGCTGAGGACAGCTTGGATGCTGGGTGGGAGGACAGGACACAAGCAGGAAGGATGGATATTCTAGAAAGATTCTGCATATATTTATGCAGACCATTGAAACCCAGAGTAACCCAAGGCCAGGGTAGGCGTGGTAAGGAAGGAAGCCCAGGCTTTTTTTTTTTTTTTTCAGAAAAGTTCCTGGTGGGTGATACCCCGTCCCTGGGCCCCGTCCCCACCTCAGCGGCTGGCCCTCAAGTGTTTTAAGGGATGGATGGGAAAAGTTCCCTGATGTGCCTTGTCCTGGGATGGTATTTTAAAAGCCAAAATTATATATATTAATTGAACTTGGTAATATTATTAATTTTTTTTTTTTTTTTTTGCCTTGGAAACTTATTTCACATAAAGCTCCGTGTTTGTACCAGCTAAAGCAAAGCTCCGTGTTTGTACGACCTAAAGCAAAGCTCCGTGTTTCCCAGACAGGACCTCTCAGTGTTGTAAGTGATAGTGACGCGTTTTACAGAGTTAAAAAAGGTGTAAAACACTTCTTACTTTAGTCAGTGTGTATGTATAATTGATGTGTAGTAAATTATATGGCTCCGGTTTAAAGCTTGTTTAAATGCATAGAATTTGAAGTGGAATGAAGAAATAAAATAACTTTTGGAGCGCCGTAAT